>NC_089597.1:25825983-26191121 GCF_019320115.1 Miscanthus floridulus | reverse complement strand
CGGATGATGTCTCCCCCTACCGGCGAGACTCTCCAAGCGACGTGCGTGCCCCTGAGGGCGAGGCCAGCGGCCGGCAGACCTACGAATGATGCCTCTGCCCGGACCGGCGGAGACTCTCCAAGGCGACGGCGCCCCTGAGGCGGAGGCCAGCTGCCGGGCAGAGACCTACTGAAGATGCCTCCGCCCGGACTGGCGAAGATTCTCCAAGGCAACGGCGCGCCCCTGAAGGCGGAGGCCAGCGGCGAGAACCATGGCCCCGCGCGCCGCGCGAAGACCCGCGGGTAATGTCTCCGACTGTCCGGCGGAGACCCGCCAAGGTAGCGACGCGCCCCGGGAGATGAAGGCTAGCGCCGGGGACCCAGGCCTTTGGGCCGAAGACCGCGCTACAGTGGGCCGGCTGCTCATGGAAGCCCATCACTTGAAGACGGTATGGTAGGATTGCCCTGCGAACAAGAGGCTAGCGGCGGAATATTCCAGGAATGTACTGTAGTAGTTGAGGGCATTGTAATAATTCTGTTATGTAGTAGTTGGAGTCCTACTAATAGGGGACACTTGTAACCGTGGAAGTTGGTGGTGGAACGAATTAATGAACCATAGCTTTCCGTGTCATTCCCTACTCACCACTCTCCCCCTTATCGTTCTTATCCCGAGCCTCTACCCGAGGCCGACCGTCCGGCGGGCGAAGGCCTCGGTCTCTTCCATGTAGTTTGAACCCTTCAGTTTCAACATTGGCGCCCACCGTGGTTGGGCCAAGGCAAACCAACGATGGCATAGGAAAAGAAAGACCACCACCAGAGCAGCAGTGACCACGGGTCAGCAAGAAAGGCCTAGGGTGCAACATCCGTAGCGACCTACGCAACCCTCGCCAGCGGAGGATGACACCAGAGCAGATTGCCCAGGGTCAACCACCGGAACCCCAAGACCGAGAGATTCAAGATCCGGAGGCCCAACCAACTCCAGCCACAACACTCGAGCAAGAACTGCAACATGCTGCAAGCACAGTTGCAAAGAGCGCAACAAGAGAGGGACAGAATGCGCAGCATTCGCAGCTAATCAGCAAGCTATTCAAGCGTCAGCACAGCAGCAGAAATAAGGCAGCAGTTGGCAGTCCTACAGGCTGAGATACTAAGTATGCAGCATGTAGTACCAGCGACAACCCTCCGCAATCCCAGCCTCGCAGCAGACACCAACTGCAACCATGCTTCAAGGTTCTACGCCAGTGATCAGCCAGCCGACGATGCCATCTCAGGTGATGCGGAGGCCTATCGATCCTAAGTCCCCACTATCTGAACGCATACAACAGTCGCCATGGCCACAACGTACAAGCCAATCACACCAACCCAGTTCAACGTGAAAGACTGACCCCCCATCAGTTCATTATGAGTTACGAAGGCAGCAGTAGCCTCCACCGGCGGAGATGACGTCGTCTTGGCAAAGTCATTTGTCATTGCAGCGAAGGCGACGCGCTGGCTTGGTATTCTATGCTCAAACCAGTACAGTCTATTCTTGGGAGAACCTCCGGGACAAGATATTGGCAAACTTCAAAGGGCTAACAGCACAGTCGTTGACTTCCACAGATCTGTTTCAGTGCAAGCAAATGCAGGGAGAGACACTACATGACTACTTTGAAAATTCGTTGCAACTAAAGGCGAAGGCACCAGATGTCCCAGACGAGATCACCATTGAAGCAGCGATCAAAGGCCTCCGAATCAGGCCATTCGCAACACACTTAGCAAGAGAGAAACCAACCTCATTCAGTAGTTGTATGACGAGTTTGAGAAGTACTTGCAGATCAGACAATGACCTACGCAAGAGGCTAGAGGAGCAAGGTCAAAACAGACAACAAAACAACAGCAAAAATTCCCAGAAATCCTATACGAACAGAATGTATCAAATCAGAAGCCAGGCCATGGCAAGTGCTCAGTATCGAGGGTCAACCCCACCCCGAGCAAGGGCAACAGGCAGCGCCAACACGGCCAAAGAGCCAGACAAGGAACCAAGGTTGGCAAGGTTACCAAGGCAAAAACTAGAACAGAAACCAAAGCCAGAAACAACGCAGGCCATATTGCGTTTTTCACGACGAAAACGCAGGGCACATCACCAAAGATTGTCTGGAGGACAAAAGAAACACAAGAAAGGATGAAGAACAAGCAGACTGCCCAACTTCCGACACAGCAGAGCGCAAGAGAGGTCAACACCACATACACACTAGCCACCAGCAGTACTGCCCAATGTACCCAGCGCTAAACGCAACCCAAATACATCCCTCCACACTGGCCTTTGCCTATTACCCAAACTTCCTACCAGCATGGTGGTCATCACCTTCGCAGCAGCCTCCGGCGGGCAACTACAGGTCGGAGGCAAGCCTGACCTACATAAACCCAAATCTCCCCATATAAGAGCACTGCCAACAATAGGCATGATATGCCAATCGCCAGAGGATCATCAATGGAGTTTCAAACGAAAAAGCAGAAAAAGGATCACCTCCGCCTGGTAAACAATGTAGCAGTCCAAGGCCCGGCGAAACACATAGATTGGTCCAGAGTCCCAATCACCTTCACAGAAGAAGATCTCCAGCTAGAGAGCTACCCTCACGCAGACGCAATGGTGATCAAGACAAACATAGCAGCATGGGAGATAAGCAGAATACTGATCAACACTGGTAGTTCAGCAGATATAATCTTCGCAAATACCTTCAACAAATGAAGCTCAGCAGAAATCAACTACAGCCCTCCGAATCCCCTTTAATAGGATTCGGAGGCAAGTAGATACAAGCATTAGGAAAAATCTCACTCCCAGTGTCGTTCGGAACCCAAGCGAATGCCAGAACAGAGTACATAACTTTCGACGTCGTCGATCTATATTACCCATACAATGTCATCTTGGGCAGAGGATTCACAACCAAATTCAACGCAGCCCTGCATATGGCCTACCTGTGCATGAAAATACCAGCACTCCATGGTATTATCACCGTCCGAGGTAGCCAAAAAGAAGCAAGAAACATAGAGAAAGCTATCTATAGAGCCCAAAGAAACATCAATGCAGTCGAGTCGTGAACAAAGAACTAGAGCCTCCGGACATGCCCAAAGGAGAAACAGATATGGCAGGTCAAGAAGAGACAAAGCTGATCCCTCTAGAAAAAGAGTTACCAGACAGAAAAGTAACAATCAGCTCAAAATTGTGCAAGGCAGAAGAGGAAGAGCTCATGGCAACCCTAGTAAAAAACAAGGACATCTTCGCCTAGTCAGCCTCCGACCTCCAGGGAGTCAGCAGGGACATCATACAGCATGAACTGGATATCAATGAAAACATGAGACCAAGAAAGCAGAAATAGAGAAAAATATCAAGAGGACAGAATCCTGGCAGCAAAGGCGGAGGTGCAAAGACTGCTAGATGCAAAAGTGATCAGGGAAGTCAAGTATTCAGAATGGCTTGCAAATGTAGTCTTGGTACCAAAGAAAATGGCAAAATGAGAATGTGCATAGATTTCACAGATCTGAATAAAGCTTGCAAGAAAGACCCTTTCCCATTGCCAAGAATAGATGCCTCCGTCGACAAGGCAGCTAGATGCCAGAGGTTCTCTCTCCTAGACTGTTTCTCTGGGTATCACCAAATCTAGATGAAAAAAGAAGACGAAGACAAGACAAATTTCACCACCCCATTCGGGACATACTGCTACACCAGAATGCCAGAGGGACTCAAGAATGCCGGAGCAACCTTTGCCAGAATGACAAAGGAGGTTTTGGGATCACAGCTAGATAGAAACATTATAGCCTATGTCGATGACATAGTGGTCATGAGCAAGAACAAGGATGATCATGTCTCCGACTTATAGGAGACCTTCGCCAACCTCAGGACAGCTGGCCTCTGCCTCAACCCAGAGAAATGTATATTCGGAGTCACAAAAGGGAAGATGCTCGGTTATATCATAAGCAGCGAATGCATCAAAGCGAACCCGGACAAAACTAGAGCAATAATGGCAATGGCAGAGCCCAAAAACAAGAAGGAAGTACAAAAGCTAACAGGAAGAATAGCAGCACTCAGCAGATTCATCTCAAAATCAGCAGAATGTAGCCTACCCTTCTTCCAAGCCCTGAGGGGCAGAGACAACTTCGAATGGGGGTCCAAGCAGTCGGAGACATTTCATAACTTGAAAGTGTATCTGGCAAACTCATTGATGGTCTCCGTCCCAGAAGCAGACAACCACCTATTGTTGTATGTGGCGGCCTCCGACCATGCAGTCAGCGCAGTCTTAGTCCACGAGCTAGAAAAAGAATCAGGCAAAACTCAAAAACCAGTTTATTTCATCTCAGAAGCACTGTTCGGAGCCAAACTAAACTATACAGAGGTAGAGAAAGTTGCCTACGCAGTGCTAATGGCATCAAGAAAACTAAAGCATTACTTCTAAGCCCACGAAATCTTAGTTCCAACATCGCTGCCACTACAAGACTTGCTTAGAAACAAAGAAGCCTCCGACAGAATAGGCAAATGGGCTACAGAGCTATCACAGTTTGGAATCTCATATGTTGTCAGAACAGCAATCAAATCACAAGCATTAGCTAATTTTATAGCAGATTGGACATCTCCGACAGAGCCCAAGGTACAACCAACAACTCAAGGCTAGATAGCATTCATGGATGGAGCCTAGGGCCAAGCTAGAGCAGGAGCCTCCGCCATCCTAACAGCACCCTCCGGTGTCAGACTGAAATACGCAGCAAGGCTAGAGTTCAAATCAACAAACAACATAGCAGAATATGAAGGCCTGATCTTAGCGCTGAGCAAAGCAAAGGCCCTAGGGGCAAAAATATTGACAGTCAAAATAGATTCTCAAGTGGTCACTGGCCAAGTAGAGAAAGAATACACAGCAAGAGAGCCAGAACTCATCAAATACCTATCCATTGTTAGAAATTTGGAGCGGAGATTCGAGGGTTTCACCTTGAAGCACATCCCAAGATCAGAAAATGCAGAGGCAGATGAATTGGCAAAGGCTGCGGCAAACAACCTGCCACTGCCTCCAAACACTTTTTACCAGATCTTAAAGTCTTCGGCAACTGCGGAGACATCTAAGGCACTAAAACCCATACTACAATTGCAAAATGAAGATTGGAGAAAGGTGATAACAGAATTCCTAGAAGGCAAAACCACCGAAGAAGATGAAGCAAAAGCAGCAAGAATACAGGCCAGGGCAAGAAATTACACAATCATAAATGGCGTACTGTACAAGAAGGGAGTAGTCCAGCCTCTCCTCAAATGCATATTGCAGAGCGAAGGCATAGAGTTGCTTCAAGAAATACACTCAGGAATTTGTGGGTCGCACATTGGCTCCAGAGCTTTATCAGCAAAGGCAATAAGGCAAGGCTTTTATTGGCCAACACACATACAAGACGCAGAGCAGACAGTCAGAACATGCAAAGCATGCCAAACATTCTCTCCAGGACAGTCAAAACCATCGTCGGAGACCCAGCTTATACCTCCGATATGGCCGCTGCAAAGATGGGGGATGGACCTGGTCGGCCCATTACCTCCATCCCAAGGAGGAAACAAATTCACAGTAGTGGCAGTGGAATATTTCACAAGATGGATAGAGGCAAAGCCGCTGGCGAAGATAACCTCAGAAACTATTAGAAAATTCTTCTGGCAGAACATCGTTTGCAGATTCGGTGTACTAAGGATCTTGACAGTAGACAATGGAAAACAATTCGATTCAGAGAACTTCAAAGAATTCTGCAAAAGCATAGGGACAAAATTAGCCTTCGCCTCGGTATACCACCTAGAGTCCAATGGAGTAGTGGAAAGAGCAAACAGAATAGTCTTTTCAGCAATATCAAAAACACTACTGGGCCTACGCAAAGGAAAATGGATAGATGAATTACCTAGAGTTATTTGGTCACACAATACATCCGTCTCAAGAACAACAGGATTCACACCATTCAAACTGCTTTATGGAGAAGAGGCCATGATGCCAGAAGAAATAAAGCACGAAAGCCTCCGCACAACAAGTCAGCTGATGTTGCAAGATGAAGAATATGCAAAAGAAATAATAGAAGCCACCAGACTGGAAGCAGTCGACAACATTACAAAATATCAGTCCCAAACCAAGAAGTGGAGAGACTCTCAGGTGGTAAGGAAAGACATAAAACACGGAGACCTTGTACTCAGGAGAAAACCCAACGCACAACTTGTCGGTAAGTTGCAACCGAAATGGGAAGGCCCATACACAGCAACGGTAGCAGACCAACCTGGTTCTTTCCACTTGACCAACAGCGAAGGTGTCACAACAACCCACACATGGAATATTGATAGCCTTCGCAGATACTACATCTAGGCGATGTACCAAAGGGCAACCTCCGCAAAATATAAGCGGAGGCCCCTACATGCATTTACCTTAGTTTTTTTTTACTTCATTCAAAACAAAATGTAAAAGAGCCTGCACTCTTTTCCTCACAGGGGAACTCCAAGTGGAGGTGAGGTTTTTAATGAGGCAGGCTCAATGTAAAAATCCTCTACAAGTACAAAGAGGTAATTCCCCAAAAGAACGCCACAAAGAATCCAAAACCGAAAGCGGCCAGCTCTGGCGCCGCAATATTCGGTAAACAAAAACTACAGGTCCTTTCAAAGCGCCAGCCATAGGCAAGGGCAATTTGAAACGACCTCTATAGCCAAACAGGCCTTCGCCCTTGACAAAGACCTAACCAAAGTCAAGCATCAAGGCAAAAATCTTTGGCCAAAAAGGCCTCCGACCCTTGACAAAGACCTGACCAAAGTCAGGCATCAAGGCAAAAATCTTTGGCCAAAAAGGCCTCCGACCCTTGACAAAGACCTGACCAAAGACAGGCATCAAGGCAACAACCTCGGTGGAACAGGCCTCCGACCTT
This sequence comes from Miscanthus floridulus, assembly GCF_019320115.1. Taxonomy (NCBI): domain Eukaryota; kingdom Viridiplantae; phylum Streptophyta; class Magnoliopsida; order Poales; family Poaceae; genus Miscanthus; species Miscanthus floridulus. The sequence continues at coordinate 26,184,246 of NC_089597.1, read as the reverse complement.
AGCAAAAAAAAACCAGCATCAGGGGCAACAAATTTGTGGCGCTAGAACCAGGAAAAAGGTCTCCGCCATTCGAAACAGGAAAAACAGAAAGTGCCTGACAAAACACTGCCACCACTACGGCGCCAGGCCTCTTTACTTCAAAGATCTCAAGGAGAACAAATAATTCAGGCAACATACAGGCCATTAAAGCCAAGATACGTTCCACCTAACAACGTACAAAAATGTTAACACCCGAAAGCCACCACCCCACTATAAAAATGGATTCCCCCCGTGCCCTCAAGAAACTCAGTCAGCATAAGGCGCAAGGGCGCAAGGGGGGAGCAAGGCATAGTGCAGGCAAAAGCCATAGTGATAGCCATGGAGGCAGGGGTCTCCTTAGATATCCAAATCGGTCGTAGATATTGTACGAAAACTCATAAAATCGGAGACAGTGGGAAAAGAGAGAGGGCCTACGGCACGGTGATGAATAGCAAAGGCCTACGGGAGCAGGGGGATAATTCACAAAAACTCGTAACATCCCCCTAACGCCGGAGACCTAACCTGCCATCTCCAAAGATCAACTATGTCCCATGGGTGTGCAGCGTCGGAGACCCATGCCTCCAGACAGCTAAAACACCCAGCTAAAGAAATATCTAGAGTCTCCGCCGTCTGCACAAGCTGCGCCAAACCCCCAGCCGGATCAAACGACGAATCGGCAAACCTCACCAGGCGGACTTCAAGTATGCCTCCGCCGGTCGAAAAACTACGGAGACTTCTACCCTGGCCATCAAGCAAACACAGAGAATGAGAAAAAATGGGGCGAAGGTCCTGGCCACCACCTCTGTATCATGCTCGATCGCCCAAGCAAAGGACAACGGTGCATGAGCTCGGGACTAGACGAGATATGTAAACTACCACGACGGGCTCAAGCCACCGCACAAACAATCAAGAAAGTGAACTTGTCTTGTATTCCATAAAGCGTCGAGAAACATTCTTACAGGACACCAACTTGAAATAAAATCCTAACTACTGTGGCGGAGGTCCACGCCAAGCGAGCGTGCGAGTAAACCCAGCGCGCTCGTCATCTATGTCAAACCTAACCGACTCAAATATGTCGTGCGCAACGCTGCGAGGAAAGGCCAAACGCCAGTACTCCCAAAGCTCTCCGCTCACGTAAATACCGTCGTTGTAGAGAGTCAAAGGAGCAACGTCTTGTGTAGGCTCCCGATTCGGAACCTGCGCAAGGTTAAAATTTTCCACAAAACCATTTAGAACAAAATAAACTTTATTCACAAAAGCCCAGTTGGACTGCGAGATACACGCTAGAACAACTAAATGCTATAAAGAGCCTAGACCTCCGGTGTATCAGCCGCAACGGAAGTCCCTGGAGCGAAGCTCGCATCAACTGTGGGCGGGCATGGCACCTGCGGCCTCCGACCACTGCCTCCGCCGATCGTAGATCCCCCCAGAGCACCACTAGCGGTGGAGGCACCAACCGTAGTCGCCGAGCGCGGAACCGACGGAGGCCTACCCACAAGACCCTTCTGCGCATCCTGCAACGTAGGCTAGAATGTCAGGGGCAAAAGCAACGAAAGCCTCCGCAGCATAAAAAAAAGGGCGACTACAAAGACTATAAGTACCTTTGCCCTCTTGTCATCCGCCAGTTTCCGGGCAGTAGATCTCCCAAATGGAGCCCAAAAGTGCCCGATGAAATTTCTCAAGGTTTTCCGCAAACCAAGAGAGGTCTCACCGAGCTCCTCCGGACCAGGCAGCGCCCCCTCCAGAATACTTTCGGTATGCGTACACCCGCCGCGTGCCAAAAGTTTGGCATAGTTCGCCACTCCCGCTAGCGCCCGTAGTCCGTGCAACTGTTGATCAGGCCAGGGAGCTTCGCAAGATGACGTTTAGCCAAGAGGCGAGGGCGTACATGCTGTCTTCCTCCGGAGGAGCAGAGGTCTCGCCTCCAAGCTCGACAATGGTGGCCCGGTAGTGACCAACGGTCGCAGCAAGGACTCGTTTGACCGAGTCCAAACGCCTCGTCATCAGAGAAAGCTGCTCCCTCACCGCTGCTGCGGATTCCTTCTCGGAGGCAAGCTCTCGCCGGAGACCCTCGGCCAGCTCATTCGCTCTACGGGCCTGCTCAATGGACAAAACCTCCACCTCCTAGGCCTTGGCGAGATCGACCCTCAAGCCATCCTTTTCTCGCTCCTTCTCCGTCAGAGACAGGCGGAGAGCCGTAAGAGAGTCCGACAGACTCCCTTTTTCACCTTCCAGGCGCTCGATTTCTACCTTGAGCGCTTCGATCGTGGCGTCACGATCGGAGACCTCGCGGGTATAGCGCTCTTCCATAACAACACCTGTGTGATACCCCTGCGACCAGAAAAAAAACCCAAAGCGATCAGCAACGGAATCAAGAACAAGTCTAGAAGCGAGCGTACACAAAAAATAATAAAACAAGGAAAGGGGCAAAACCATCGGAGACACACCAGGCTCTGGTGTTCTAGGTGAACGCAAAGAAGTTAGAAGAAATCCATATCCCTCAGACGCTGTTTGAAGCGATCTGTTCAAAGAAGAACAAACAAACATGAAACAATGAGGTGAGAAAAGCAAATCTCATGTTAAACGCACCAACAACCAAAGACCACCTCCGACGTCTCTAAGAATGGCAAGATAACACTCCTCCCAACCTGAGATAGAAGTGTCGGAGGAGCCTACGTAAAAAAACAACAACAACAACAGCTTAGGTCAGAGCGCAGATCACAAACAGGCCAGATGATGATCAAAATAAAAACATTTTTACTTACTCGGACCCGACGCCGTCAGCCTCGGTTGCCCCGGACTGAACCTAGCGCCAGCTGTGGCTGCTCGCTCCTCCGGGGTGAGAAGTCCAGCCATGACATCACCTGCAAAGCAGCATATGCATAGTATTGGCACTTAGCACAATACACAAAGGAATGAACTGGGCGAAGACAATAAACACAAGGATGTGCACCAAACAAACTTACTCATAAAAAGCCCAGGCAGGGCAGCTTGCCGCACCCTCTAAGCAGAAGTCTCCACCGTATCGTGTGGCAAAGGCCCAAAGGGCCGGACTTCCTCAGCCAGCGGCCCAGTGGGCGGAGGACTCGAAGAAGGCCGAGCCGCCAGAGCCTCCTCAGCAAGAGCGGACTCCAGCCACCTGACGTCGGCTGCAGGCATGGGCGAAGGCACGACAGTGGCAGGGGACGAAGGAACATGCCATGGGATGGCCTCCATGTCCTCTTCAGAGCTTGAGCACAGCCCGCTAAGAACGTCGGGCATAGGCTCGACGGCGCTATCTTCCGGCTGTTCGCCGACGCTCGTAGCACCATGCGAAGAGCGCGTCGGGACAACGCCGGACTCTGGACGCCCGGCACCGCTCATAGCCCCGCTCGTCGGGCACACCAGAGCTACGGGAGAGCCATGATCCCCTCCGCTTGCAACTCGAGCGTCCGCTGATGGGGCGGAGGAGCTCTCAACGTCTTCGCTGCCGGCGGAGGCAGCGCCCACACTGCCAGCAGAAGACAAGGCCAGCGCGATCAACGGGGCTCCGCTTTTCTTTTTTTTTCATAGGCGCCCAAGAGCCGACGGCGCCCTTCCTCTTTTTAGACTCGGCCTCCGCTGTAACATTCTTTGCGTAGGCCTTCTTCTTCTTCTTCTCAATCGAGGCTAGGACCTCAGCAGGAACCTCGCGCTCCCGGTAGATGATCCTGACCTCCTCAAAAACTCGATTGAGCCGCGGCATGGTGCCTGCCACGGCCATCCGAGATGTGTACTCACGCTCGGAAATCTTGCCAACCAACCCTATGGCGGCCTCCTCAACTTTGGAGACGAAACCATCCTTCGTCACCCCCTCCCCCAAAGACCGACCGAAGCGGGGGAACGGAATCCCGGCCTCCGGCCCGAAAATGGGAACCTTGACCTGTTTCAGCTGAAAAGCTGGGTTGTTTTTGCCCAAGGGCCAGTAGTTGGAGGCCATGATCTCCTCCACCAGATTGCGGCCACCAGAGTAGCGGCACGCTGCCATAAAAGCCTGATCATAGGCCTCCCGCGTCGGAGACACCTCCTCCGGCGGATCCACGTGCGTGTGTGGTGCCATCTCCTCCATCCGAGAAGTCAATGGATACTCCGAGAGCTCCTCGCCATCCTCAGTTATGCTGCGGACCCCGTAAGTCTTCACGTAGAACCATTGCTCGAGCCAGCCGTGGTCCCACTTGCCCCTCTAGCAGAAAGAGATCTCCAGGCGGTCCACGCCTTGGTTCCTCTTAGACATGAAAGTGCAACTACCGTACTAGTAGGTCACCTCCACCTCCTTGCCATCTCGCACCTCCTTCTTCTTCGGCTGCTTCTGTAGTTCATAGTACATGTAAAAGGTGTCCACATCCGGCTCGACACCGTAAGAGACGCACGCCTAGCAGAATTTGCTAAGTGTCAGGAAAGCAGTGGGAGTCAGATGATGGAGCTAGACATTGAAGGTCTCCAACACCCGGCGAAGGAAGGGAATGTAAGGAAACCAGAGGCCGCAGGTGAAGAAGTCCCGAAAGACCACCGCATATCCTTCCTCCGGCTCCGGAACAGTCTGACCCGGCAGAGGGATTCTTACCCTAGAAGAAGGAAAACATGACTCCTTCAGCATCTCCGCGATTGCCTCCTCAGTAATAGAGGATGGGCCAAAGTCCCAAGACTTTATCGCCATGTCTCCGGAGTCCGCGGCAATCAGGTCTCCGATAGACGCAGAGACACTCCCCAAATCCTCCTCCACTAGCTTTTCCAACTCCAACGCGGAGGCAGAGGCAAGCATGCACTCCTCAAAGCGCGCACCCCAGCCGACAACCCTAACGCCGAGAAGGTGGCGGTAGGGTCCAGAGAAGGCGGGCCGACGAGTTTGGGCAGAGGCGGAAAGGAAAGCCACCGCGACAGCAACCTAAGCGCGAGACGTGAACAGAAAGACGAAACGCGCGAGGGCAGCAAGAGGCGAAAGCGAAGAGGGCAGAGAGCGATTTCTCGAACGCAATGAAAGCGAATGAGCGGTGTGTGGGCGGACCCCGCCGCCAAAAGCACCCTTATATAGGCAGCGGGCAGGCGGTCCGACTCCTGCCACACAACGGTCACCTCCGAAAACGTCGCAGGGAATGCAACGGACACTGACACGGCGGAAACGGCCGCAACGTAGGGCAACGGCTAGATTTGCCGTCCAACGGCTACTCTCAACGAGACCAACGGCTACGCCAGAGCGGGCCAGGGGGGAAGTAGCGGGGCCTCGCTCAAAGACACCGAAGGCGGCCTTCGCCCCCGCGGACGCCTTCGGCCAAGGCGTTTTGAGCTCACAGCACGCTCCGGCGAACCATGGTCTCAAAAGGGGGGGGAACTGTTGTAACATGGCTTTGGCGGGTGGCGAAGGCCCCCGACAGCGGGGTGTCGCCAAGGCGTCTTCGAGCGTCTTAGGGCGGAGACCCGGCGCTGACTAAAGGAACTTTCCCGGCTATGCTCGAAGGGTGTTGAATCTCCTTTTTATCGTGGACTCCGCCAAGGCCAGGCACGCATCCCGCCGACCGCTCAGGCGGGCGTCTCCGGTATTACGGGCGGAGGCCGTCTTATCTCTAAACTAATCAAACAAACGATCTTGCCTAAGTGCGCAGGTACTCAAGCGCAGGCGCTCGCGGTCCACGCGAGCGCGCCAGCATGGCCCCTGCGCGACCGGGCGGAGACCTACGGATGATGTCTCCGCCCGGATCGGCGGAGACTCTCCAAGGCGACGGCGCGCCCCTGAGGGCGGAGGCCAGCAGCCGGGCAGAGACCTGCGAATGATGCCTCCGCCCGGACCGGCGGAGACTCTCCAAGGCGACAGCGCGCCCCTGAGGGCGGAGGCCAGCGGCCGGGCAGAGACCTGCGAATGATGCCTCCGCCCGGACCGACGAAGATTCTCCAAGGCAACGGCGCGCCCCTGAAGGCGGAGGCCAGCGGCGAGAACCATGGCCCCCGCGCGGCCGGGCGGAGACCCGCGGGTAATGTCTCCGACTGTCCGGCGGAGACCCGCCAAGGCAGCGACGCGCCCCGGGAGATGAAGGCCAGCGCCGGGGACCCAGGCCTTTGGGCCGAAGACCGAGCTACAGTTGGCCGGCTGCTCATGGAAGCCCATCACTTGAAGACGGTATGGTAGAATTGCCCCGCGAACAAGAGGCTAGCGGCGGAATATTCTAGGAATGTACTGTAGCAGCTGAGGGGCATTGTAATAAATTCTGTTATGTAGTAGTTGAATCCTATAAATAGGGGACACTTGTAACCGTGGAAGTTGGTTGGTGGACGAATTAATAAAACCATAGCTTTCCGTGTCATTCCCTTACTCACCACTCTCCCCCTTATCGTTCTTATCCCGGGCCTCCGCCCGAGTCCGATCGTCCGACGGGCGGAGGCCTCGGTCTCTTCCACGTAGTTTGAAACCGCTAGTTTCAACATTTTAGATGTTTTAGAGGTATGTTGTAAGTATTTCATATGGATGTTGAAAAAGTATATCGGGATGTTGTACATGTTGCAATGGTTGTACACGTATGTTACAAGCGTCCGTTTCAAATTTTTCATCTGTTTTTTTATGTGTGTTGCGAGTGTGTTTATTTGGATGTTGCATATGTTTTACACATATGTTGCAAGTGTTTTATATGGATGTTGCATATGCTTTGCAATGGATTTTCAAGTGTTTTCATATATTTTTTTGCAAGTGTTTCAGGCTTGTGTTTCAAGTGTGTCATCTGTCTTCAGACGCATGTTACAAATGTTTCATCTGGATATTTCAAAAGTAGATTGGACTTTGCATTTTCCTTCTCGCTTTCTGCTGCCTCGCCTTCGATGTCTCCTTCTCCTCTCGGCGTCGATCGGGCATCCACCACCCCCTCCCCCTCTTTCTCGGTGCCAGTGACGTTTGGGACGGTACGGGCCTGCCTGAGCGCGCGAAACGGCAGCAGGCACGGACGTCCGGACGTGCATGCACTAGAAAGCCCGTTTTTTTTTTTTAAAGTGTTGAATTGCATGTCGGAGGAGTTTACATCAGAGCTGAGCAATTGGCATGTTGTCTGGCGGCGGCTGTAGGAGGCGGGCCAGCTACGGCTGTGGCGCCCTTCCAACACAGAGTCATTTCGGTGTTTCCAGTGTTCCCAGCAGCATGGCGTGTTGCAGGCGTCGCCGTGTTAGGGGTAGAATCACTACAGTCTTGGCAGCTCCCAGAGCAAAGCCGAAACATACCGTCACTCCCAGTTCGCAGCAACGGTATGCTTCTTGAATAGGTCTGTATCTGTTCTTGGACGAGCAGCCATGCGAAGAACTTGGGCGGGCACGTGCTGGCGCTTAACTCCCCAAGGCAAATTCGAGTCCGGCATTGTTTGCTCGCGCCGAGAGCTGCCAAGCCTAGTAGGCCCCGTTCGCTGATCTAAAATTTAGCTAAAACTGGCTGAAAAACACTGTTCCAGTTGAAAAAAGAAGTCGAAAAAGCTATTTTTAAGAGAAGCGAACGGGGCCGTAGCAGCCTGCACAACTTGGATGTTGCGATGAGCTTGCCATCGATGCAGATCAGTAGCCTTGCTCGTCTGTCGTCTTCTTCCACCAGGCGCACGATGACAATGGCTGACCGCCGCACCACCATTTCGTCTTCTTTCGGGTAGTCTAGGCCTGCGCCCTGCGGTGACCTCGTCGCAAGTCGCAACCGACACGGTGCGCTTTGTTTAGCATGCAGATTCTTTCCGTTGCCGAGAATGTTCACCCAAAAACCAATGGCTCCCATCCCAAGTGTGAAACTGCAGACAACCATTTTACAACCATCCGTCCGTCTCTAGGATCACGCCTTCAAAAAGATGAGTACACATGCAAGAACAAGAGAACACCCGCCTTACAGCGCGATTTATTGACAAAACCAATGCAAGAGGCTCAAAACAAACCATATGTGTGCGCTTATTGTTCTTCACCACCAACACAAATAGCTAAATACAGGCATCCTTTGCATGACCACACGCATTGCTAATGCTCCGTCGATCACAGTTTTACGCAAAATGCTCTTTCAAGTTCAGGCCTTGTACACGGCGCAGGCCTTCTTGGAGAACCTGACAGGCTTGGTCTTCTTGGCGTCGACGACGACGGGGCACGTCACGTGCACCTTGTGCGTCACCCGCACGAGCTTGCCGATCACGTAGCCCCGGGAGGTCAGGTCGAAGTCCAGCTTCAGGGGCACCGTCCCGCCCGTGCTCGTCGACAGCATCAGACTGCCCCCGGCGCCATACAGGGGCACCTTCTCGCCGTGGATGACTGCCGTCACCATCCGGTGGCTCTTCCTTGGTTGGTAGTACCTGCGAACCTGCGTGATCAATCACAGGTCGCGGTGTCAGATTCAATGGCTATCATGGAAGTTAGCCGCAGTTCTGATTTTTGACTCACAATTAGAAGAGGGACGAAAATTAATGCAGACAGATGACGAGAAATGAAGGAAGGATTTAGGCAACAATGCATGCTGATTTGCTGGACCATTTGTACCGTCTTGTTCTGAAGCATCCCTAGTGTTTACTGTCTTATTCTGAATTTTCTGTCCCCACATTCACTAATTCCCCTGTGACCATGCATTTTGCACGATTGACACGACAAAATAACTATGCATTGTTAGTCAGATCTTTGATGCGATGGTTGGGACAAATGTGGAATTATGGTTACAAACCTGAAGCACATGAGAAATGTTTCACTAACGCAGTTTCTCTTAAATGGTGAAGTGAAATAGAGACGTAAAAGGAGGAAATTCAGTTACTCATGCAGTTTACTTTCAGCAAGAAATAGCGCAGTTCATCAAACAATGTACGGACAACACTTAAAGGCGGTTATAAATAGCTGGACGGAGGATGGACATACCTGACCGACTGCTATTGAGATCTCTGAATAGATCAGATGGATGGGGCCAGAAGTGACATGAATTCCAAACATTGTGGCAGGGTTGTACACAGCTATGTGCAGAGAACAGTTTGTTGTGACCAATTTGGTTGGAACACCGCTGTGGTCTGTGCCTTCACCAGCATAGAAGTCGTCCATCACCAAGCTCTGCACAAAACAGAAGTGGAAGAAGTTCGTGGTTTAGGACAGATTTGTGGCAAACACCATGCTCAGATCTACGGAAAGGAAGTTTTGCCATGACAAATGGTGCAAATCATAAATGCATATTGATTATTTGAAGCGATTTGTTTTCTTGTGAAGTAAACTATGGTTAGGAAATATAGCCCCAAAAGTCAGCATGCTAAATGCAGTGCCAGCCAGCAACATCCCCATCAGATTTAATTATTAATGTGCAATGAGAATAATCTAGTACTACTTGGTATTTTTGACTTTTCTTCAGTCTTCAGTGCAGTCCATTGTTTAAGACCTGAGGTATCAGATTCTCATTTCTGATTCTACAGAAATAAAACAAATATCGGTTTCTTTTTCAGAGGAACCGGAAAATGTTAGTGCAAATTAACCAGTTTGCCATTGAGTAGAAACACATCAATTGAACTTCTATAAATTCGAAGTCCCCAATTTACCATTTACATGTAACCACATGCAACCAATATCTGAGCAACAAAACCAAAATCAGCCAGCTTGCACTTGTGAACTCCCAATCTGCATTTCTGTCTTATTCCTCATTAATTTCCAACATATCACTGTCTAACTGAACCACCAATCAATTGGATGATGTAACCCATCTCGCCTACCGCTGGAACCGTGCGACATGAGTCAATTTTAGTAACTAGCGGTCAATTACTCGATTTAGGGATTGGATATAGGGAACAAACAAAGAGGAACAAGTATCCCATATACTGAAGAAGAAGTGAATTGAGCTTGCTCAGGCTCCGATGCTCCAAGGACGGATGGGATGGATGTGTAATTGACTAATTGTGTATACCTTAACGACGACCTCGGGCTCGTACGGCCGGGCGGCGCCCCAGATGATGAGGCAGAAGGTGGTGAAGAGGAGGACGAAGGTGAGGAACCCGAGTATGATCTGGCATCGGCGGGAGAGCCCGCTGTCCCCGGCGAGGTCCTCGTACGGCCCTTCCTCCTCGATGACGTTGCACTCGGGCCACCCCTTGTCGTTGAGCACCTTGTGGTCCCCGCCGCCGGCGCCGCCCTTGCGGAGGTTGCCGGAGAAGCGGCTGACGGAGGAGGAGCGGGAGTGGCGGCCGTAGGAGGGGTGCGACGGCGACTCGTTGGGGCTGTTGTAGACCGGCGTGGCCTGCATCGACGACGACTTGTAGCCGCCGTCGTGCGACTCCCGCGACGGGCTCTGCACGTAGTACCCGCCGTTGCCCGCGGCGGCGGCGCCGCCGCCGCCCCGCTTCGGCGACCGCGGCGGCGACGACGCCGGCAGGCTCGTCATGTCCGACTCCGACTTGGCGTGCATCATCTCCGCTCGCTCCCACAGTTTCTTCCCCCTGCTAGCCAACCCCAAAACCAACAGCAGCACACGATCAGAGGCAGAACAACAGCACCGGCACACGCGGTTTTGGCAGGGTTTTTCCGATCCAAACACACCACCACCACGCGAACCAGCTCAGAAATGGAAGGCCTCCGGCGATCTACACGCACCTGCGCGAAGCGGGCGAGCGAGCAGCACGAGTGGTGGCGGTGGCGCAGGGGGAGGGGCAGGGGAGGTGGAGCAGAGCACGCGCCTCCTCTGGGCCTGGCTGGGCACCCGCACCGGCAGCACTAAAAGAGGCGGAGGTGGAGAGCGAGAGCGAGAGCGAGCAGTGCCAGTAACGCACGGAAAGGGCAGGGGCAACCTCCCTTGGGATCCGCTGCGGCCGGAGACACGGTGTGGCGCGCGCGTGATCCGGTAGAGAGCGAACGCGTGGCGGTGAGGAGACGCGCTGCGGTGGCGTCCGGTGGTGGGGAGGCGGAGCAGGGGATCGGGCTAGTTGTTAGGGGAGCACGGCCGCGGGGGTGCGTGGGCGACTGTAGTGTCGGCAGCGACCGGGGAGGGAATGTGTGTGTGTGGCGCAGGAATTGTGGTATTGTGCTTTCTGTATTCCACGCCCATTTCTTCTTGTCTTTTTGGAGCTTGAAATCAAAATCAAATGCACAAAATTTGTAAAGATTTTGTACGAATGAAGCTATGGATTGGTGCATGTTCTTGAATCTTGGTGATGTCTTTGCTGGCACATTGGATGGCTTCATTTGTGCACTTGACCTCAACGGCTCGTGTCGTACGGTCGTATTAGGTTAGGCTCTGTTCGGCTGTTATTATAAGCCGGCTTATCAGTTATGGTATAGTATTTTTCTTTCCTAACAATCAGCAGTATAAATCAGCACAAACGGCTTATACCAGCTGAACAGAGCGCTAGGGTAGGAATGCCAGTGCCGAGCACGATTGTCCTAGATTTGCATCTCTGTAAGAAGTCCTCAAACCATCAGATGCCATCCGGCTAATCTGAACATCCATTTGGAAAATTTTGAAAAATCTACAAGGGCCACTTTCAGTGAATTTCCCATCGAATCTGAACAATCAGCATGTCCTTTTCGGCTGAAACGATCGTGGATTATTATTGCTGCTAGTTTGGTGTAAGAGAAAAATACTGTTCTGATTTATAATCCACGATCGTTTACGACTAAGCGAACGGGCTCAATATCTATCACCTGCCGTAGTTCAGAAGCTGCAGTAACACTGGCTGACATGTACTTGCGTGAATGAATGAATTAGCAAAGGTCTGAACGGAACGGAGACGGAGGTTGTCTGTAAGAATAGCTACCGCTACGCCCCGACATGTGTTTCGTTTTGCCACAAGTTTGTCTCATTTCGCAGCTTCCGTCACACGAGCATCTGAGCTGAGCTATTCGGAAGACGCACACGGAAACGTGCATGCAAGAAACCTTCCATTAAGGGCTTTTTAGTTTTCAAAAATTTTTAAGTAGTATCTATCATATTGAATCTTGCGGCATATACATGGAGTACTAAATATAGACGAAAAAAAAATTAATTGCACAGTTAAGTAAGAAATCGTGAGACGAAACTTTTAAACCTAATTAGTTTATAATTAGACACTAATTATTAAATATAAACGAAAGTGCTACAGTAACCAAAACCTAAAAAAATTTCATCTTAACGCGCCCTAAGCTGATGAGTAATCGTGTCAAGAAACATTTTAATAATTCGTGAGCAGTACTATAGTCGACTTACGATCCTGGCGTTTCTGGCGAGTAACGAACGAACCTTTTCGGTCCTCTTTCGGCCAGTAGAATTTTGGTCGGAAAATACTGTTCTAATTAAATTATTATAAGAAAAATATATTATTTCGATTGAAAAAAAATTAAATAAATTAAATATAGGTAAACCAAACGGAGCTTACACGGATAATTCGCCTGGCCCAATCAATCAGGTACGCCTACGCGACTGCTCTGTGGATGCGGACCGGACGGATGGGATTCCTTCTGGTAAAGCGAGCCCATCGGCGTGTGTCGGTCGTGTCAGCTTGTGGCTTTGCCGTTGCCGATGGATGCCATCATCTTCTTTTTCTTTCTCTCTTTTTTTTAATAGCTTTGTCCAGCACTCCAGCTTCTTTAATCTTTATTAATCCTTCCTTCACATTTTTTTCTATGCGACTGTGCCTCCGCACCAGTCAAACAGAATGGAATTGTGCATCGCACAGAAAGGAGAACAACAACGACAGAAGCAAGGCGACAAGTGCAAAAGGAGGAGATTGTTTAGGCTATGGCTTCTGGAGATTGTTTAGGCTATGGCTTCTATATTGATACCATGTACTTGTGCCTTTGTAAATAAAAGAAATGCTTGGTACCCTAGCGCCGTTCATTTGCTTATACTAACGACTAACTAATCCAGCGTACAAAGTACTACCAATATATATATATATATATATATATATATATATATATATATATATATATATATATATATATATATATATAGGGAGAGGCTATTCAGTAGCCGGCTACAAAATAAGTTATTCTGTAGCCACCTCCATTTACTATAATTTTATATACTAATTTACCATAATATAAATACATATTTACGATAGTTGGGTTACTATAACACATGGGGATATTTACCATAACGTTATATTAAACCACTTAGTAAGGAGTTACTATAATCTCGTAAAATAACATAGTAATTATCGTAACTCAAAGTGGCTACAGAATAAGTTATTCTGTAGCCAGCTACAGGATAGTAGTTCTATATATATATATATATATGGAAATTATTTTCTACTCCTAGGGAGTAGTCTATATCTCTAGATTTAGGACGTCTATGGCCCGACGAAGTGTATGTAGACAGAGTATATGATCATACTAAGCCATCTAGGGTTATTTTTAGGCGGGCCTTAAAATACCTATATTTTCGGAGGCGAACCTCTTATAAGGCCCGCCTCGATTAATAGTGGCCAAGCCCACTAGCAATCAGAAAAGCCCAAACCAGCCCAATATCACCCCTGAGTATATATACGGTGACCTAGGGTTTTGTACAACTCACAACCACTTTGGTTTCTCACTTCATCCCTCCCTCCCGAGCCTCCATACCGACGGCGCGACTCCCTCTCCGAGTCGCGACGCCCCTTCTCCCTCCCGAGTCCGCAACTCTCCCTCCCTCCCGAGACTCCCTCCCGCCGGCGCCCTTCCCCATAGCCACTGCCCTTCTCCCTCCCGAGCCCGCCCCTCTCCCTCCACCCCGAGCCTCCCTCCTGCCGGCGCCCCTCTCCCTCCCTTCTCCCTACCACGGCTACGCCCGTTCTTCCCTACCATGGCAGCGCGCGGACGCGACACCACCTCCCGGCGGCGGCTCCTCTCGGCGGGCGGGACAGCTCCTTCCAGCAGCGCCCCTTCTTCCCTACCACAGCGGCGCGCGGACGTGGCACCACCTCCTGGCGGCGGCTCTTCTCGGTGGGCGGGATAACTCCTTTCATCGGCGCCCCTGCCCCGGTGGACTGGACGGCGGCGTCTTCTCTAGGCCGATCTGCGCCCGTGGTGGTCGGATCCGCGGGTAGGGTGGTTGGATCCGTCCGTGGTGGCTTTGTTGATGGTCGTTAACATCAATCATAAACCATCAACATAACTTATATAAATGTATAAAAATGATCGCCAACATAGGTATAGGGGTTTATACTGACAAATTTCACGAGTTTTGATGAATCTGTGTTTTTAGCAGGGTTTATCTAGAAAACCGGCAAGGATGACCTATTCGTCAAAGCAAATCACGTTTATCCGCAGTGAAATTGGCGTGGGAAGACTCTAGAAGTCTCCAGAAGGCAAACCACCGAAGCGGAGGGCAGGTGGCTACCATGTGGGGCCGGTCGGCCCCACCTACAGGCTACCCAGCCCCCTAGGCCCATCTGTCAGCCCCTCCTTCAAATGTCGGTTCTCTACCGCCTCCTAGATTGCATCTACGCCATTTTTTCAAGTCGGTTTGATCCGAGGGTCCATAATTGACGCTCCGGCCTATATATACCAGCCCCTGCCCCCCTCTCTGGAGCCATCCTAAAATCCTAGTTCATATTCTCCTCGTCAGGATCAGAGCCAACTATCAAGAGAAGATTAGCCCTACATAGGATCTAGTCTTATAAATAGAAATAGTGAGATAGAGAGTGAGGGAAGAGTTTGGAGGAGGTGCCGGCCTGTCGGTGCTCTCTCTACGGCTTGTACATTTGTGGATCCAACTTCTATCTGAGCTTGCCTCTGAGATTTCTCTAGTAATCAACTTATAATTCAAGTAAGCTACTTGTTTATATTATTCATCAGGTTCACAACTCGTTTGAGTGCTTTATTCTTTATCCGGGAAGAGTAAAGTAGTAATTGTAGTGTAGGCATGGTGCTTAGACTCTGGTTACTTGTGGATGCATCCTGCATTCCGGATCGATGGTAGCTCGTGAGGGTGATTCTTATAGCCTCGTTGAATCCTTTGTAATCCACCTCCCGTTTGTAAGGGCAAGTAGGGCGCAGTTACTACAGAAAGCACCCTTTGCTAGTGTCTTTCCTTAAGTAATGTCCCTAGTTGAATAGTATAAGACATAGTTTACCCAAGTCAGAATTAGAGAATATTAGTTTTCCTCTCTACGCTCCCATTTATCTTAACCTCGTTGCTACCCTTAGTTAAGTTAGCCTGTAGTTAGTCTCACACGTTTTCTTGTGGATACGATACTTGGAATACTTCCGGGTGAAAGCTACAATGGTGTCCGTGCGTTTGTGGATTTATCTGTGTGCGTTAAAATATACCAACAGGCTTGATCTGCGCCTGTTGTGGCCGGATCCGGCGGTGGGGACGCCAGATCCGGCTAGCGACGGCGGCGGCGGCGGCGCGTGGATGGGCTCGACGGACCTATTGATGGTCTCGCCGAGCCTATCCACGGGTTTTTCTTTTTTTTTTCTTTTTTTATTTGATTTACCGAGGCGGGCATCCAACCGCCTCAGAAAAGATCCCATTTACCGTGACCTTTGGACCGAGGCGTTTGCGATGCCTGCCTCGGTTAATCATTTTCACCTGCCTCTGTAAAGTTCTGTGTAGTAGTGTGAATGAGGTAAGCGCTTTTTTTAGTATTCCCCATCTGTTGTCCATCTCCACCTTACCTCATCTTCTACCGTATCATTGATTGGGACTGCGCCAATGGCCTCCCATAGTTTAATAAACCCTCTTACTTCTTTAGGTGATGTCGGAGGAAAAAATATGATCTATCCATTTGTGGTTCGACAGTCCCTGATAAACCGTGAACTTTTTCCTTTTGGACTTTCGGTAAAGACTTGGAGCAATCGATTTGGCTGTTGTTCCATTTAACCAGCTAGATGTTCAGAAGAGAGCGTTCTTCCCATTGCCTACTGTCACGGCCGTTGAAGCGTTGAAAAGATCTCGGTCCGCTGCATCACAGGGCACCTCTAGTTTGCTCCACGCCCTTTCTGGCTGCTTCCATTGATACCATAACCAATGTAACCTGAGTGCTCTAGTGAACCTCTCCATGTCTAGGATCCCCAAACCTCCTTTGTTTTTGGGCGAGCAAGTGGTGGGCCAATTGATGAGCGAGTGTTTAACCTTTTTTTTTTAATTTTTATTTGCACCAATCTAGTTTTGGCTGCCAAATAACTTGGCCGAATTCTCATTTGATTTTTGAAGAAAGAAAATATCAATGTTTGAAGCTGATAATTCTCAAAGTTTTTGTAACTCCTGTCTCATGAGCTATATATGTCCAAATGAATGCAATGCGGCGGCGGAATCACAAATTAAAGTCCTGAGCCGTGACTGTACCAACAAGGATTTTTGTTCCATCTTAAATAAATATGAAAGTACGTACCAGTCAGATGAAATCCGTTATGGTTAGTTGAAGGTGAGACGAGAGGCAAGACAACACAAAAGATCGGCAGCAGAGAGAGAGAGAGAGAGAGACCTTTCGCGCTGAAATGGTTAATCGTAGCCCGAAAATGACCTGGCAACCAACCTGCGTATCGTTTGAGACCGGCCGTTGCCCGGAGGACGTTCAAGCTTCAAATTGACACGCCGCCTACTGCACTGCAGGGCGGGGAGACGAATCGGTGAGGGCGTGAGGCCGACGTGCCAACGCCTCCTCCCATCGGCCGGCCGCCGCTCGGCTCTTCAGCGTGCGTGCCTTCTTCAGACTAGACTCGTAACGTGTGGAGGGAAACCGTCTGGAGAGAGCTTGTTGAAGATGGTTGAGCTATCGCTGTATATTGATACCGTCCATCGTCACGTAACGGCAGTAATACTTGCAGCAGATCACAAATGACCCGCGATTTGCGACTTGTAAATGGCGGTTGGAGACGATCACGTACATTGTTCCACAACCCAGTGCGCGCGGCAGGAGATGCTCCACAGGTCCACGTCACCAAATCAGTGGATCATCACCCTACCTTTAAAAAAAACTTATTTAATAAAAAAAAAATCTGAGGAACACGAACATCCGCTCATGATTAACGTGCACCAGTAGATAACATACTTTCGGTTTAGTCCCGGTTGGAGTCCCCTGCACAACGGCTAGAGCCGTAGCTTTTGCAGGAGGAAAGCAGGAAGGAACCTTTAGTCCTGTTTGGTGGCTCAAATTGGAACTAAAGGTCACCCTCTAGTCCTAGTTAGAGCTACCAACCGTGACTAAACCTTTAATCCCGGTTGGTGGCTTTAACCGGAACTAGAATTTCACCTGTAGTCCGGGTTTACATCACAAACCAGGACTACATGTCCCGAGCTATATACTTTCTCCTTCTTCCTCCCCTAACCCGAGCCATTTCAAGCTCTCTGCCTGCTCTCTGTTCTCGCTCGTGGAAGGAGTTCATGCTTGCGGGATTGGTGATGACTTCGTTTCTCCATCCATTCTTCGGTTCTAAAGGTTACCAACTTCATCCTCTCATGTTTCATCACTAGCATGGCTCATTTCGTGGTCTAGAAATAGAGGAATTTGTGATTTTACGATTGAGAATGATGGTAGACTTTTTTGATTTATATACTATTTGAGCTCGAAATCACTTGATAGTTTGAATATGAAGATGAAGGAAGCTTATAGTACTTCATCAAAACTAGTATGCACCTTGCATTGCCTCATTTCATGGTCTAGAAATAGAGAATTTTTTTTGTTTTCTAGATTGGGAATAATGGTGGATATTTTTTTATTCATATGTCATTTGAGCTCAAAATCACTTGATAGTTTGCATATGTAGATGAATGAATCTTATAGTAGCTCATCAAAATTAGTATGCACCTTTCATTGCATTTCATTTCATTTCATGGTTTATAAATAGAGAAATATAAGGTTTTTTAGTATATAGCTCATTTCATTTCATGGTTCACAAAATGAGAAATTTGTAGTAGTTGATGAAAATGAGTATAGAGAGTCGTAGATGGCGACTGCTTCCGGATCCTCGGCCTCGCATGGGGTCCCTAAGTGGATGAGGTCGGACCTCCCTCTCATTGCATGCGGCAAGTGTGGGAAGAAGACTGTGCGGGAGTACAAGGTGAAGAAGAAGGGTCCCAACCAAGGGCGCATCTTCTACACGTGTTCGGATCGCGAAGTGAGTTATTTTTTATCATGTTTTGTTATGGTTTGTAGACATTTTTCGTGATGATTTTGATTAAAGTTCTTGATTTGTTGTTGTAATTTTAGTGGGATGGCACTTGATCATGTGACAGTTGGTACTAGGAGAAAGAGTATGTTAAGCACGTCCAAAAATCTCTTGCAAAGGCGACTGAGGCGATTGATGAGAGTGCACCTTTGTATGATGAGACAATGAACCAACAGAAGAATGATCTGTCTGTTTTAGATGGAATTGGTCGTGAAATCCTTATTTTGCTAAAGTGCATTGTAGGTTTAGTTTGTTTAGTGCTATTTGGGATTGTCTACATTGTATCAAGGCTTTAATAAATTAATGTTCGAGAGTATGTGAAACGGTTGTGTGGTATAGGATATTAATTAATCATGTTGATTGATGGATATTTTGGATCTTTTAATTAACTACTAATCATGCATGTTGTATAATATGGGTTATTATAAGTTTTGATGTGGTGTACGTCATGTAATGCAGATGAACCGATAATGGATGTACAACGTGGACCGCCGCTCCCTAGAGTTCATTAGGGGCGTGCATGAATTCATAAATGTGGCCAAGGCAAACACAGAATGGTTTCATGTGCTGCCCATGTGTTCTATGTCAGAATAAGAAGGATTATTCTTACTCAAGGATCCTTCACGAACACTTGTTTACGTCGAGTTTCATGCCAAACTATATTTGTTGGACTAAGCACGGAGAAAGAGGTGTTATAATGAAAGAAGAAGAAGAAGAAGAAGAAGGGAATGATAACACTATTATTATTCAGGGTTTTGCTAAATACGGTGCCTTTGATGATATTGCAATGGGGAAAGCTGAAGAAGAGGTAGCGACTGAAGAAGAGGTTGCGGTAGAAGATGAGCCCACTGATGATCTTGGTCAGGCCATCCGTGATGCACAGAGAGAATACGAAAGTGAAAAAGGAGAAGATCATGTTCGAGCGCATGCTAGAGGATCACAAGAAATTGCTATACCCGACTTGCAAAGAGGGGCAAAAAAAGTTGGGTACTATACTTGAATTGCTGCAATGGAATACAAAGAATGGTATATCCGACAAGGAATTTGGGGAGTTATCGGCTATCGCAAAGAAGATGCTTCCAAAGGCAAACGAATTGCCCGCCACTACATACATAGCAAAACAGGTCATCTGCCCTCTGGAATTAGAAATCTAGAAGATACATGCATGTCCTAATGACTGCATCCTCTACCGCGGCGAGTACAAGAATTTGGATGCATGCCTGGTATGCTGTGCATCACGGTATAAGATCAGACGAGATGACCCTAGTGATGTTGAGGGCGACGATGAATGTCCTAGGAAGAGAATCCCTGCTAAGGTGATGTGGTATGCTGCTATAATACCACGCTTGAAACGTTTATTCAAAAACAAAGAGCATGCAAAGTTGCTGTGATGGCACAAAGAAGACCGTAAGACAGACGATATGTTGAGACACCCCGCTGATGGGTCCCAGTGGAGAGCAATCGACAGAGAATTCCTGAAGTTTGCGGATGATATAAGAAACTTAAGGTTTGCTTTAAGTACGGATAACATAAATCCTTTCGGGGAGCAGAGCAGCAGTCATAACACTGGCCTGTTACTCTATGTATCTACAACCTTCCTCCATGACTGTGCATGAAGCGTAAGTTCATTATGATGCCAATGCTCATCCAAGGCCCGAAGCAACCTGGAAACGATATTGATGTGTACCTGAGGCCATTAGTTGAGGAACTTCTACTTTTGTGGAGCAGCACAGGCGTACGTGTGTCGGATGTGTACAAACAGGAATACTTTGACCTACGAGCATTGTTGTTCGTAACAATCAATGATTGGCATGTTCTTAGTAATCTTTTAGGACAGTCAAACAAGGGATATAATGTATGGCAGAACCACCTGGAATAACACAATTTTGGAGGCGCTCGTCTTCCACTAGACACTAAGCACCCCAAAAGTGGGCTAAAAAGGGTAGTTCCGTCGAGTACACCCCATGGAAGAACTCAAAACAATCCACATTTTACATTCAGAATCTAATAATGAGTACGAACTTACAATACTTAGTCCATTTCATACAACATAGAGTCTTAGAAATTATTTATTACAATACCAAAGTTTAGAGTGCGATAATTTAACAGCGGAAAATGTAATAATCATCTAGCAGAAATGATACACGGATCCATCTATGCCCACTAGAAGAATCCTCCACACAAGAGCTAACTCCTCAAGCTGCACCTGCAATAGGATAAAATAAACCCTGAGTACACAATGTACTCGCAAGACTTACTCGACTAGTGGGAATAGTTTCCTAACTCACAAGGAACATGATAGGCAATATGGTCTGCTGTTTTCTTTTGTTTGCAGAAAGCATTACTAGTAGTGCGTCCTTAAGGTCAAGTTTTATTAGCAGTCATGATTACTTTATTAGCTAACTATTCTAGGTAAGCACCTGTTCTACCTTCGAGCAAGGGTTGAGCAATCAGAACTATTTTACCATCTTTCATATTCTAGTTCTTACTATGGTTGTAGACCATAGCCAAGTCGTACCGTCTCACAGAAATGGCAATTCACAAACCAATGTATCCCAGCTGGGTACACCAAAACACACGCCTCGCTTGTACCCCAGGCACAAATGAGACCAACCCATTTCACTCCTGTCGAGGGGTCTAGGTCCCCATCCACAATTGGACTCCAATCCCCCACACTTGAGACCCAGTCTCAGTATAGTGCTTAGACCTCCACCTTTTCCCGCCTCCAATCAGTCGGTCCGGAAAGAGCCGAAACCCATGACAAGAGCGCAACAAGCCTTCCCGCTCCCATAAGCAAGTATGTGCTCAGGATAATAAGTCTGCGACCTAACTACCATCCACCGCAACAGACAGTCCTCAATTGACATGGATAGGGAAAAAGTGTAACAGAGCTAAGCCCCATGGCCGCTGGACACAACTTGTTACATTCACCAATAACCCATGCCATATCCCTGCTCGGTCTCCATGTTCTCTTCACCATTTTTATTATGAGAGTAATAATAATCACCTATTGTGAATAACGACAGGTTACTCACGCTACCGACAAGCTAAGCATAGCAGCTACTCAAACCTGCACTAGTAGAACTCATAGGGTAGATATCTATATGCATGTGGTTTCCACAAAATTTTCCTGCAACGTAAATGCACATCACATATATACATATAGTGATTATAAAAAATAAGGGTTATGCACCGAGGCTTGCCTTGGGCAGGTGTGGTGTCAGCCGAGTCAGTCAGTGATGGCTCTAGGACCTCCTCCTACACGAGAATCTCCTCCTTGTACTCCTCGATGATCTCCTCAAACTCATGATCGCTGGTGGTCACGATCTCCGCCGACTCGTTCTCTATATGCATGCGATGACGATGATGCAACAACTTAGTATTTAGGCAACAACAACAACTCTTAAAATAAGAATACACATGTTAAGCTACTAAGCTAGCTCTAGTGACTAAGATACTAAGCTAACTATCATCTTCATCAAGCCAAGTGTTGTGTTAAACTAACAAGCACCTAGTTTCGTAATTCAATGGTATGTCTTTATTTCTATTAAAGATTTAATATATATTTAAACAAAGAATATTTAACTACCCTAATGTTTAGTCTAGTCTAAGGCCACAAAAATTACAGTGAGCACATAATAATATAATGAGGCTACGATAAAAATTTCTGGATTAAAACTATCACCAATTTACCACAAAAATTCCTACAAAAATTATTCTAATAATATTAAACACTTTTAAATGATTTAATAGCCCTTATTATCAACATAGATATGCATGATCTATCTATACTACCAGATAGATCACAATTTTAGGAACCTAACAAAATTTGTTTTGCAATTTTTGGACACCTACATGAATTTATATCAATTATACAAATCTAGCTCAGAAATTGAAATGGAAAAACTATTACTAATTCCTAAGAAAAAGAAAAAGCGGATTCAACCGCATGGCCCACCTATGCACGGCCCACGTGGACGCGGCCCACGCGCGAGATGGCCCACGTTGGGGGAGCCCGCGCGTGCTGGCGCTTTTGCAAAAGAGCCCTCAGACTTCTCTCGAACTACACCTAAGTCCTAACACTATTTCTTCCTCTCTCTAACGAATTCATTTAACCCCTTAAGTTTTTCCTAATTTTCCCGCACACACCCCTGGGCAACTCTGTGCATGGCGACACGGCGATCAGTGGCATAGGGTGGCTACGCCGGCCACCTGGGACCTGCGCGGACCCATCAAGCGGGTCGATCGCCATCCCCGACCTAAACTACTATGCTGGGTGGCGGTGAGGGGTGGCAGGGCTCACTGGTGAGGGCTGTAGCGACGCGCGGCCATCCACGAGGGTGGCATGACCGTTCTAGTGAATGAGGGTAGCTATAGACATAACTAGCTAGCGAGTGAGCATGAGGAGCTTACCGTGGACTCGGCTAAATTGATAGTTGGAGTAGAGGATGGCGGAGGAGGGCTGGACGTGTGCGACTGTGCCATGTGGCGGCGCACCGCGACGGACACGGCCACGTCTGTGCCGCTGGGGTAGCGGTAGCGATTCGACTGATGAGCGTAGGGTGAAGAGGGAGTCAAAGCGGAGCTAATGGTGTAGCTAGACCAACCTCTCACGGCTCCGTTGGGGAGTTGCCACCACGCCGGACGAGCATGACATTAATGGCTCGGCACGGGGAAGTGGCCAAATTGAGGCTTGGCTAGGCTCAACTCAAGGCGCGATGGGGTCAGGCGGGTAGGTGGCTTAATGGCGAGGCCACGGATGAGTTGAATCGAATTGAGGTGATCTCTCTCTAGTGGATTTCATGGGTGCGGCTCAGACAACAGAGACGACAGGGAGGAGGGTAGGTCCGAGCTCTGGCCGTCCTTGCCTTGGCGGCAAGCGGTAGGCCGAACCCGAGATAGCACCTACATGCTCACTACGAGACAACACAACCAGAAAATGTGTGTGCGCATAGGTAGTTAGGGAGCGCGACATGTGCGTCCACAACGCCATTAAGGTGAGGCGACGACGCAAGGCAGTAGGTAGCCAGCCCACATGCGCGCGGCGACGAGGTGAGCAATAGCAACACAACATGGTACCACAGCGGCAGCAGCAGTAGCACCGCACGACAATGGCCAGATGCGGCTATTGGCCCACGGTCGGCCAGGTAGGAGGCTAGCGATAGGCACGACGGCCAGCAACATGGCAGCGAGGTGGGGCAGCCGCACGACGACTAGCAGCGACCAAGGCGCAACCAGGCCAAGGACGGCCTCGTCCGACCAACACGCGGTAGCACGCGTGGCCAAACATGGAGACGTCGCGCTCCCGAGCGTGGTGACCACGCCCACCCAACCAACCTGCCCAAGATGATGTTCGTGCATGTATTTTAAAGCGTTTGCCAAAACTAAATCGATTTGATTAAGGCTCGAGCACCTAAACCATGCTAAAGAGGGTACATCAAACTACCATACTGAACAAAAACATAGCACTAAACTTTACCTAAATTTTCCAAAATTAATTCACCAACATAGCCTTGTCACACTGTTTTCAAACTTGAGGATTTTTCTATGTCTTGAGCTGGATTTGATTTCAAGTTCCATTTCTAAGCTATTAGAAATACTAGCTAGCAATATTATTTTTCTACAACAAGAGTTGCATTGTCATCTATAAAGTTTGTACTTCAAACCTTATTTAGGTGTCACACACATGTTCTGTAATACTTTTGCTTAATAAAAATTGGATTTCAACCCTACTTGATATACATGAGCTATTGAATCAACTTTCATTTAACATTTTTATTAGTCATTTTAGGTTACAAGAAATTGATCTATACACTTTATCACATGCTTTATCACATAAACATGATGCTCATGACCTGGTTTAGTGGTTTGTTTAGGGTGTAACACTGAGGGTGTTACAACTCTACCCCCTTAAACAAAATCTTGTCCCAAGATTTCATGTGTGTGCCTAGTGTGGGAAAGAGATAAGAAATAAATTTCAATTTACATAATTACCTTGGTGAACTAGAAAGGAGATGGGTATAATATTTAAAAATATAGCTTTCTTGTTCCTAAGTTGCTTCGTCCTCTGAATGATTTTGCTACTGGACTTTATAAAAATTCACCACTTTGTTCCTAGTCACTCTTTCTTTTTCATCCAAGATTTTGATGGGATGCTCAATGTAAGAAAGATCAGGTTGGAGAGGAAGTCCTTCATTTTCCACCACTTCATCGGGAACTCACAAACACTTTTTTCAGCTGGGAGACATGGAAAACATTATGGACTGCCGACAAAATATCCGGAAGTTGGATACGATAAGCAACAGTACCACACCATTCCAAAACTTTATAAGGTCCAACATAACGAGGAGCTAACTTTCCATGGACTCCAAACCAATGCACACCTCGCATCGAGGATACCTTTAGGTACATATGGTCACCAACTTCAAACTACAAAGGTCTTCTCCTCTTGTCCGCATAAGCTTTCTGACAGTTCTAAGCCGCTTTCAAATGACTCTGAATGACACTGACCTGTTCTCTTGTTTCTTTGATAAAATTAGGTCCAAAGTAACCACGGTCACCCACTTC
This sequence comes from Miscanthus floridulus, assembly GCF_019320115.1. NCBI lineage: Eukaryota > Viridiplantae > Streptophyta > Magnoliopsida > Poales > Poaceae > Miscanthus > Miscanthus floridulus. The sequence continues at coordinate 26,159,619 of NC_089597.1, read as the reverse complement.
CACCTAGTTAAGAGGTGTTCTACATTTCTTGCCATATAAAGCCTCGAAAGGTGCCATTTGAATGCTTTCTTGATAGCTATTGTTATAAGAAAACTCAGCTAAAGATAAGCATTCATCCCACTTCTCTGGAAAAGAAATGACACAAGCTATCAACATATCCTCAAGTACTTGGTTGACTCTTTTGGTCTGACCATCAGTTTGCGGATGATAAGCTGGACTTCTGAGGAGGAGAGTACCAAGGCACTTCTGGAGTTGCTCCCAGAAGCGAGAGACAAAAACTAACCCTCTATTAGAGATAATGGTGAGAGGAACTCCATGTAAGGTTACAACCGATCAAAATATAGCTTGGCATATTTCTTGATGGAATACCTTATATCCACCGGGAGGAAATGAGTGGACTTGGTAAGGCGATCCATAATGACTCAAATAGAATCATACCCTTTGTTGTGCGGGGCAAACCCACAACAAAATCCATGAAAATATCCTCCCATTTCCAAACAGAGATAGGTAAGGGCTGTAGAAAACCAGACGTACGCATATGGTCCGCCTTAACCCTCCCATAAATGTCGCTATCTGAGATGTATTTAGTAATATCCTTTTTCATATTTGGCCACCAATACAAGTGACGCAAATCATGATACATCTTGTTACTTCCCGGATGAATGGATAATTTGGAGTTGTGAGCTTCATCCAAAAATTTTCACCTAAGCTCATCACTTGAGGGAACCACCAATCGGTTCTTGAACTTCACCACACCTTGATCATTAATATTGAAATGAGTACTATCGGGGACCTAATACCGGGGTACTCCAGAAGGTGGAACCAATAACCACCAAACGTGAAAAACTTCTGGACACATAAGGGCGCCATTTCATCCCTTGTTTGGGTGACAGGAGTTTGGTTCCACCTCGCCCGACGCCTTTGGGAGATAACTTTGTCTCGCCTGAGGGCTCAAGGTTAATCTCCGTCTCACCCGACGCCATTGGGACAGGCTCGATCTCGCCCGAGGGCCAAGGGATAAACTCTGTCTCGCTCGATGCCTTGAGGGCAGGCTTAGTCTCGCCCGAGGGCTGAGGGATAGATTCTGCCTCGCCTGACCCCAGAGGGGCGAGGTCGGTCTCACCCGAGAGATAGGAATTGGTCTCCGTTTTGCCCGATGACAAGGAACGAGTCTCACCCTGCTCCATATCTAAAGATTGGATTCATCCTCCCTGACAACTTCTCCCCATTCCCTCAAGATGATAAGTACAGGGCAAGATAAGACGTTTGGGTCAACCATGGCTCGAAGGACCATACCCTGCGCCCTGGCAGGAAAAGTACTGCCAGGGGATGATAGGATAGGTGCTTTAGACCCTTCCGGGCGCCACAGAGCCTGAAAGGTTGTACAAGTGCGTGCTCCTCGCCCTATAGGGTTATAGGCGCCGCCTTCAGCCCTGGGACACGCAACCCGATGAAGATATACGACAACTGCTATGCTCTAGAAAGGGACTTAATATCTCCACGCACAACGGATATTCTGTCACCACGCTATGGACCCAAGGGAGCAGCACCCGCTTCCCAACCCCTCAGGTCCGCCAAGTCAGAAGGCCTTGACCACATCGTCGCTCCAGACCTCGACCCCTCGTCCCTCCGACAAAGACTCATAGGAACCAGAAGGCGTACGGAGCAAGGCTGGGAGAGGCCAATAAGTCAAAACCATTGTACTACAGCCCACACCCTACGCAGGGTAGCATTTTGTAATCAACCTAACATTCTACAGAGACATCAATAGTATTGTAGGTGCCTATCTTCCTTCGCACTCATCAGAATGAAGGAGGAGGATTGGGTAGACGTGAGCCACAAGACTAAGGAGAGTATACATCCTAAAACCTCGCTCTTGTAAAAGCCACCTCCTTCCTCTATAAAAGGGGATGTGCTTCCTCCATTAGGAGGACGGATGTTGGAGACTAGACAATATGACACACAGATACACACAGTCAAGTTGTTTCAAACCTCTTGACATCCCTTCAACCCTTCCATCAGAGACTTGGGACCAGTCCCTCTCTCGATCGTTTGTACCCCTTACTACAAACCGTTTACGGTGCTAATAACACGAGCAGCAACAAACTGGACTTAGGGACTTTTGGCCTGAACCAGTATAAATCTTGTATCCTTTAGCGCACCATCTGAGCCTAACGCGCATTACTATAAATTTACTTGCCGGTGCTTGTACGAAACACCGACAGTTGGCACGCTAGGTAGGGGAACTTGCGCGTTCCAAATTAGGCCTCGGATGGCCACCCACGCAATCACCTGGGCCCTGGGCGCACATGTGCATTTCGGCGACCTAGATTTCATCATCACACTAGGAAGAGAGCTAGTGTAGACTCACTTAGCCACCCCATCTCCCCTTTCCATCAACCTCAGCCGTCTTAGGCTTGAGGGCCCACCAGGCAACTCCTGGGGAGTCCCGTCATCAAAGGAGGCCTCTCACAATGCCACCCTGTGTCCGGAAGGGTCCGTACGAAGCGCCCCGATAGCATTTCTATTCGGTCTCCACAACGCTACGGCGACCGCTGGCCGCCTTCTGGCGCTACATATGGTTCAATCACCCACGGACATCGAGTTTGTGGGGGCGATTGAGTAGGATATGGAGACCCTCTACGAGCTCCTCAACGAGGAGCTGGGATCGTTCTCTAGCTTGGATTCTAGTAGGGGGAGCCACCACCCTTCCCGGGAGTGCTTCATGACGTAGACCCCCGAAGGTCACGTCGAAAGCACCTCTAGGGAAGAGGTCACCCCTACAAACAACCCTGACAGCAGATCCAAGGAAGAGATGACAGCCCCATCTCACCTAAGGATGGAGCAGCTAAGGGCCCGTCAGCAAGAGATCGATGAGGCCGGGCAAGGGCTCGTCCGGGAATACACGAACATCAATCGCGAGATTGAACCCCACAAAGACGGGGGGCACGCGCGCTCCACGGCCCGCACCGTACATCAAAGGATCCTCACCAACGATGGGGCCCTCCCTCACTTTGCCCGAGCTAGCCAGAACATTGCCGCAGCAACTGCCTTGCTGCATGGTCGTCCAGAGGCCGTGTCATCCGACGATCGCCACGCTCGCCGGGAGATTTGCACGTTGCTCGAGCGTGCAGCGGCGCAACAGGCGAAAAGTTCGTTGTCTCAACGATGCGAACCTGACACCAGCCAGCGCACGCCCTTAGTGCATCCCACCAAGGACGCGTCCATTCACCAAACATCGCCAGCCGGCAGGTAGCCCTCCGTCATCCTAGTACATCAATGCCTCGGCCATGGCCACGATGTACGCAACATCATCGACGCTCGGAGATGTGCCCATGGCGACGATGGAGAAGCAGCACGCCGCGGCTATCATCCCCGATGTGGCGGACGCTACGACAGCAACGAGGACCGAAGCCCAAGCCCCAGCCTGCCAGGCCCTCAGGCCTTCGGCCGACACATCCTCAACGCTGCATTCCCCCTAAGGTATTGACCGCCTACCAACATCCCTAAATATTCTGGTGAAACAAATCCTAGGCTTTGGCTCGAAGACTATAGGCTTGCATGTCAGGCCGGTGGTGTGAGTGATGACAATTTCATTATTCGCAATCTCCCACTTTTCTTGGCCGACTCGGCGCGAGCATGGCTGGAGCACCTACCGTCCAATGCTATTCAGAGTTGGGCGGATCTGACGGAGATCTTTGTGGGCAACTTCTAGGGCATGTACAAACGGCCTGGAAACCCATGGGACCTCAAGAACTATCGCCAGAAGACCGATGAAACCCTTCGTGGGTACATTCGATGCTTCTCTCGACAGTGCAATGAGCTCCCTAACGTCACCAATGCCGACGTGATAGGAGCCTTTCTGTCCGGAACAACCTGTGAATCCCTAGTCCACAAGTTAGGATGCAGGGGCCCGCAAACTACCAAGGAACTCCTGGACATCACCACCAGTCACACCTCTGGAGAGGAGGCGATCGGAGCCATCTTTGATCGCTTCGACGGAAAGATGAGGCGGAACAAGGACACCGGCGAAGGCGCCTCCAACCGTCCCGCCAAAAAGAAAAATAAGAAGCAATGGCGCGACAACTCGCTCATGGCCACTGCCGACCGCAAAGGTGGCCGGAAGCCCACGGAAGGCACTCTGAACCACTTTGAGAAAATGCTCGAGGGGCCATGCCCAAACCATGCCTTCTCGGCCAAGCATCTATACAAGGATTGCGGCCTCATGCGCAAGTACTTGGCCAGGGGCCTCAACAAAGGGGAGCAGGGGAAGGAACCTATTCCCACCACAGACGATGTAGAGGAGAAGGACGACGCCTTCCCAACGCTGACTGGTGCCCTCATGATCTTCGAAGGATCAACGGTCTATGACTCCAAGCGTCGCCAGAAGCTCGCACGCCGCGAGGTCTATATCACCGGACCAGCCACGCCAGCCTTCCTCCGGTGGTCGGAATCCGCCATAACCTTCGATCGGACTGACCATCCAGATGCCGTCCCACACCTGGGAAGGTACCTGCTTGTCGTCGATCCGATTGTCGGTCCAAAGTGGCTCACCAAAGTACTGATGGATGGGGGCAACGGCCTCAACATCATGTACGCCAAAACGCTCGACGAGATGGGCATCGACCGAACGAACCTCCGTCCCATCTGAGCACCTTTCCATGGCGTCGTGCTTAGGAGGCAAGCCGTACCACTGGGGCAGATCGACCTGCCCGTCACTTTTGGGGATCGGTCCAACTACCGGACTGAGACCCTCACCTTCGTTGTAGTGGGGTTCCTGGGGACTTTCCACGCCATCCTAGGGCAACCATGCTACGCGAAGTTCATGGCCGTTCCCAATTATACGTACCTAAAGCTGAAGATGTCGGGCCCCCATGGGGTCATCACCATCGGCACCTCCTTCCAGCACGCTTACAAGTGTGAGGTCGAATGCTGTGGACATGCATCCGCAGTCATCACCTCCAAAGAGCTCGCCACCCTTAGGGAGAAGGTCGTCGAAGAGGCACCCGACGCAAAGAAATCAACCGGGTCATTCAAATCGACAGAAGGTTCTAGGGAGGTCCTCTTGGATCCCAGCAGCTCCGAGGGCAAAAAAGTCCATATCGGGACCGCGCTCTCCTCCGAATAGGAAAGCACGCTCGTCGACTTCCTCCATGCCAACAAAGATATCTTTGCATGGAGACCCTCGGATATGCCAGGCATCCCGAGGGAGGTCACCGAGCATACTCTCTAGATCCTCCCGGGCTCCAAGCCGGTGAAGCAACGCCTGCGCCGCTTCGACAAGGAGAAACGTAGGGCCATCGGTGAAGAGATAGCCAAACTACTGGCCACAGGATTCATTAAGGAAGTATACCACCCAGAGTGGTTAGCAAATCCTGTTCTTGTCCATAAAAGGAGCGGGAAATGGCAAATGTGTGTCGATTATACTGGCCTCAACAAAGCGTGTCCAAAGGATCCGTTTCCTTTACCACGAATAGACCAAATAGTCGATTCCACCACGAGGTGCGAAACCCTCTGCTTCCTTGACGCATACTCTGGCTACCATCAAATCGCGATGAAAGAGTCCGACCAGCTCGCGACATCTTTTATCACCCCCTTCGGATCATTTTGCTATGTTTCAATGCCATTTGGTTTGAAGAATGCTGGGGCAACGTACTAGCGCTATATGCTCAATTGCTTCAGAGACCTCATCGGGTGAACCATTGAGGCCTATGTCGATGACATCATAGTCAAAACTGAACGAGCTAACCACCTGGTCGCTGACCTTGAGCAAACCTTTGTGAAACTCTGGGCAAACGGCATCAAACACAATCCTGAAAAATGTGTTTTTGGGGTCCCGAGAGGCATGCTACTCGGCTTCATCATCTCTGAGCGTGGCATCGAAGCCAACCCAGAGAAGATATCAGCCATCACAAGGATGGGCCCGATCCAAAACATAAAGGGGGTTCAGCGGATCACAGGGTGCCTCGCCGCCCTCAGCCGATTCATTTCACGCCTCGGCGAACGAGGACTCCCCCTTTATCGGCTCCTAAAGAAAGCTGACCGCTTCGAGTGGATGGCCGAGGCTCAGGAGGCGCTTGACATGGTTAAGCGATTTCTAACTAAACCACCGGTCTTAGTTCCTCCATGCAACAGAGAATCCCTCCTACTATATATATCGGCCACCACCCAAGTGGCTAGCTCCGCCTTAGTAGTAGAGCGAGAGGAAGAGGGGCATGCCTTCAAGGTGCAGCGCCTTGTGTATTTCATCAGCGAGGTGTTATCCGACTCCAAAACCCGCTACTCCCAAATTTAGAAACTGCTCTACGCCGTCCTCATCACCAAAAGGAAGCTACGCCACTACTTTGAGTCACACCCCGTGACAGTAGTGACATCGTTCCCCCTTGGCGAGGTAGTCCATAGCCATGACGCTATGGGAAGAACCACAAAGTGGGCACTCGAGCTGATGGATCAGGGCATTTCTTATGCCCCCCGAACAGCGATCAAATCTCAGGTACTGGCTGACTTCATCGCGGAGTGGACTAAGGTCTAGATGCCACCAGCAGCCATCGATCAAGAGTACTGAACAACGTACTTTGACGGATCGCTGATGAAGAAGGGCACCGGAGCAGGACTAGTCTTTGTATCTCCCCTCGGGGTCCACATGAGGTACATGGTTCGGCTCCATTTCCCCTCATCAAACAATACTGCGGAATACGAAGCGCTCATCAACGGCCTACGAATCACCATCGAGCTGGGCATCCGATGCCTCGACATTCGGGGCGACTCTCAGCTGGTCGTCAACTAGGTCATGAAAGAGTCATGCTGCCATGACGCCAAGATGGAGGCATACTATCAAGAAGTCCAACAGCTGGAGGACAAATTTGACTGCCTCGAACTCAATCACATCCCCAGGTGCCTCAACGAAGCGGCCGACATGCTTGCAAAAGCAGCATCCGACCGAGAGCCAGTCCCAACAGGTGTCTTTGCTAGTGATCAACACAAACCCTCGGTATGCTATGCGGGGTCGGAACAAGCCGAGGATGGCCCTTCTAGTCCGACCCCCAGGGCTAATCCACCTACTTCTCTGCCTGACCCCGAGGTCATGGAGCTTGAAGAGGACCCAGCAGTGGAGTCTGACCCTCCTGATGACTAGAGAACGCTTTACCTCAACTACTTCCTTCACGACATGCTACCGGCAGACAAGACAGAAGCCCGATGGCTCGCACGACGCACCAAGTCCTTCGTTCTTGTAGAGGGCGAACTCTACAAACGAAGTCACATCGGAATTCTGCAACTCTGTATCCCTAGCGAACAGGGAAAACTCCTGTTGGGCGACATCCACGGTGGAGTCTGCAGTCATCACGTCGCACCAAGAACCTTGGTTGGGAATGCATTCTGACAAGGTTTCTACTAGCCCACCGCAGTAGCCGATGCCGAGCAAATTGGACGCACCTGCGAAGGGTGCCAGTACTACGCTCGGCAAACACACCTCCTAGCCCAGGCTCTCCAGATGATCCCCATCACGTGGCCCTTCGTGGTCTGGGGGCTCGACCTGGTTGGGCCACTCAAAAAATCGCCCGGGGGCTTTACCCACCTGCTTGTCACCATAGACAAGTTTACAAAATGGATTGAAGCTCGACCAATATCCATGATCAAATCCGAGCAAGCCGTGCTGTTCTTCCTCGACATCGTCCATCGCTTTGGAGTACCGAACTCCATCATCATGGACAATGGCACACAGTTCACCGGTAGGAAATTCGTTCGATTCTGTGATGAACAACACATTCGGATCGATTGGGCAGCCATCGCACACCCTCGGATGAACGGACAGGTCGAGCGCGCAAATGGCATGCTTCTTCAAGGCCTCAAACCCAGAATTTTTGACCGATTGAACAAATTCGGCGCACACTGGCTAGCTGAGCTCCTGGCCGTGCTCTGGAGCCTAAGGACAACTCCTAGCCGGTCCACTGGCTACACACCTTTCTTCATGGTCTATGGTTCTGAGGCTGTTCTCCCAACGGACCTCGACTATGGAGCACCAAGAATCTGAGCATACGACGAACAGGGGGCGAAGCATCTCACCAAGACGCCATGGACTAGCTAGATGAAGCCCGCGACATCGCCCTCCTCCGTTCGGCTAAGTACTAGTAGGCGCTGCGATGGTACCATAGCCGACGGGTGCGGGGTCGAGCCTTCAATGTCGGAGACCTCATCCTCTGTCTTGTGCAGAGCAACAAGGACCGCCACAAACTCTCCCTGCCCTGGGAAGGTCCCTACGTCGTTGCGGAAGTACTTCACCCAGGCGCCTACCGGTTGAAAACCATCAACGACAAGGTCTTCACCAACGCCTGGAACATCGAGCAGCTACGTTGTTTCTATCCTTAAAATAAGCTTACACTTCTTCCTTATCAGATTTTGTCATAACAAAACCCCGATCCTTAGTGACTTCCAACCCCTACAAATCACGAGGGGACAGACCTCACTCAGGGGCTGGCATGTGATCGTAACGTATGACATATGTAATACAAGTATTACGCTTGCAAAAAAACTCCTGTGTTATACTTACAAACATTCTCTAAGTTTTCCATTCGCCTCATAAATGAGTCCCAAGGGCTAAGATTTTGGGAACCAATTCTAAATACAACTGGTAGGACTGTGAGACACCCACGCCCCAGCGGCTACAACCTCTTTGCTCACCAGTTCAATCAGAATTAGTTCACCCACGTTCCTAGCTTCTTATGACTTAGACCATGAGAAGGGTCAGAAAGCACTAAAATCATTCCTACAGAAAGGAGAAAGATAAAAAATTGCTTGCCATAAGCAAAGGATGTAATTTTGTACATTTTTTGCACAAATTCATCACTTACAAAGCGATTTCATTACAAAAAGGAACAATATACTTATAAATTTAGAGGACTGTTTACTCGGGGGCTTCCCCACAAAGTTATTTCATTACAGTCTCTGCTTAGCTCTACTACAAGTACTACTGCGGTCGCCATGCCACGCTCTCCATCAGCGACGCCCGGGGCATGTACATGGGCCAGCTCATCTACTGTGGTCGCCGTGCCACGCTCTCCATCGGTGACATCCCGATATCCCACCGCATCGCCGGATCCTCGAAGGCGCCACCATCTACGACGCCTCCGCCGGAACATCTGGGGATTACGCCATCATCGTCAGCCGCAACCCCGACAGCGATGCCTCCGTCGGAGCGTCCAGGGACTACACCATCATCGTCAGCCGCAACCTTGACAGCGATGCCACCACCAGAGCATCTAGGGACTACGCCATCATCCCCAGCCATAACCCTAACAACGGCATATGGGTAGGAAACGCTTCCTGCCAAAGGAGGAGCACAGCGGACGACGGCGCAGTCGACGACGTACGACACCCACCAATGCCTCTTCTCCTTCGGCAGCAGCGACTCCTCATCAAGGGCAGCACGCACCATCTCATCTATGTTGGATAACCTCCGGCTCGACATCATGCACCAGACTCACGAGCAAATTTGTGAGTTTTCTCTCTCTCTCTCTCTCTCTAGCATTACTCTTCCTCACTCAGGAACTGCCGCAACGCATGGACGCGTTCGGCGGAAAGGAAGAAGAAGGAGAGGTAGCGGCTCAAAGGCAGAAGGGGAGGTGGGATGAGAACTCCTCTCCCCCTCCCTATTTAAAGAGGAGGCACGGTAGGTAAGGAAAGGCGAAAGGTTGGACAAAAAACCCTCTCCCTTCCCCTCTTTAAATACGGAATCAATGCTGATTGATATCTGAGGGGACGCGCCAAAACTGACGGGACGCACCCTGGTCGACGAGGCGTCCCTCTTTGGTCAAACTGAGCACTGCCTGGGTATGGCCCGCTACTGACCCACTCTGAACATGGCAATTAAGGCGCCCACATAGGCAGACAGCCCTTCACCTCCCCATGCAGGGCCACGGACGATCCGACGACGGGACCTTTCGGATCTCCTGGGCCGGCCGTTCGGCCCAGAAGACACGATGAACGAACGTCCAAAGAAAGATAAGCATCTCAACTTTCTTACTTTATGCATTAAAATTCATTCACGAGCTTCCAACCCCGTCAAACAGCGGGGACACGAACATCACTCGGGGGCTGCCGAGGATGACTACCAGTCTAGACATCCTCTTCACCCGACCCCTTTGTACGCTTGAAACCAGGAGTACAGAATATGGGCATAGAACTTTGAGTAAAACTGGACGAACTAGCAGACCCTACGCCTCAGTGGCTACGGTGTTTCCGTTCACCAGAAAAACCATGCTCAAACGCCCCTCGCGTCTCCAACTTCAACGTCTGCCTTCTCAGGAAGGGTTCGAAGGGGTCCGCCTATAGAGTCTCTCCCAAAGGAGAAGCTGTTAGGTTCCCCAAGTTAATTAAACGGCTTGGATCGCCACCGAGATAGGAAAAACAAAGAATAGCAATTCTTATGCAGGTTACTCCAACCTCATCGTGAACATCAGGGTCCGAACCCCGCGCGAACACATTTGGTAGGAGCTTTTCATCACTCATACCGCCACGGTAACGTTACTGACCCCGCCTTCATTTCAATTATATTATACATATGCAAAACATCCCAACGCTTCATGTTGCATCACGAAACGGCCGTCGCCTCATTCGATATAGGCGACCACAGGCCGAGGTTCGAAGGTCGGTCTGCAAAGGGCTCGAGGCCACCTCATGCCAAACAGAACCAGGGAGAAATAACCAAGACAAGCCCCAGCGGCCCTGCCCGACTCCGCTCAGAAGCGGACAGGGACGTCTCGACCTTTTCTTGTTCGATTTTAACCCCGAGCCAAACCCACAGAATCTCCATCGAGGAGAGGCCATCGGGCCACCGGAGCCTATCGAACGGCTCGGGCATCTGCTGGGAGGCGGGTTAAGAAGTAGTGGAGTGCCACTAGAGGGCTCTACCGACCCCATCAGCAAATGATGGACCCGGATTCCACACAAATGTACCCATTAGTGAGCTCATTGAGTGCGATACTCGAGCCATCGAGGCAAGTGTCGTTCACTCAGCCCCTCTGATTGCGAAAACCGAGGACGGGGTAACACGCAAATAATGGCCGACCCCTATCAGACCCTAACAAGGCTCGAGGGCTCGAGCCAATCAATACAGGGACATAGGTTCGAAGGCCCCACTTTGTCGAGCCCATAGAGTCCCCAGTTGGGGATCTTTGTTGGAAGGCAGGGTGGGGAATATTACGATGCCATCCATGGACTTCGTCGACCCTATCATCAAAACCATAGTTCCAATCTCCAGTAACCCCCGACCCCAGCAAATGCAGGGGGTCGGACCTTACTCGGGGGCTGGTTAAGGTACGGCTACCTCCTTTCTTTCTTTCCAAACAATCCCCTCACATCATTCACAAAACCAAAACGAAATTCAGGGGAACAGATTGGTAAGATCATAAAAAATCAAACAAAACAAAATTACGACGCAAAATCACGAAAAAGCGTCCATACTCGAAAAATACCGACACTTGTCCACATATTACATATAAGTTGTTCTAAAAATTGTTTGACTAATTACTCCCGTAGAGGGAGAACCATCTCTTTTAGATTGTCTGCCAGGTTTTTCGCATGGGGAGCAACCATCTTCTCCATTTCCTCTAGCTCTTCATCCTCGTAGGTGGACGGGAAGCCTTCGCTCATCACCTTCAGGTTGATTTCCTTCTCGTAATGAGCGTGGGCGACGGTGAAGGCCTAGGTAATCCCGGCATGAAAGGCACTCTCCTCAAGCTGGCCCACCCGAGCCGTGATACCTGCGACACGAGCCGCGAGCGAGCTGGTCTCCACCGGCTCCATCACATTTAGGGCATTAAGGACCACCCCGACCGTAGCTTGTAGAAGATCGTTCTCATCGCTCTCAACCTGAAGGGCCCTTCGTGCATAGGCAGCCTCTTTTTCTAGCTTGACAGAGACATTTTCAGCGCTCAACCTTTGGTTCACCGCGTCAGCGAGCTTCGCCTAGAGAGAGCGGACCACCTCGACGTCCTCATCCACCTTCTGCTGGAGGGCCGTGGCCCTACTCTCGGCCTCCCGCCGGAGTTCCCGCTCCATCTCTAGCTCCTTTAGGACTTCGCCGGCCTTCTCATTGGCCACGGCATTCCTCTGCAGCAACTCATCTCGCTCTTTTTGGAGCCTAGCAATCTCCTCCCCATCTAGCTTAGACCTCGCCGACAGATCCTCGAACATCCCATGGTCCTCCTCCACATCCTGACGCGCCTAGGCCTCCCGCTCCTAGGCGGTAGCAAGCTGGGCGGCCATGTCTGCTCGCAGCCAGGCCTCCTCAGAGAGGTGATCCCACTCCGCCTTCTGCTCGTGGAGGAATTGGGATTTATTCCGGCTACGAGCAACAAGAACCTAAATAGGAAGAAGACTGGTATCAAAAATGCGAAAACACAAAAACATGCGAAGAAAGACGAAAGTCCAGAAAATACCAGAGTAGTAGGGATAACGATCTCACGGAGGGCTCCTCTGGCCTGGTCCAGGGCGTTCAGCATGGTCAAGATCTCGATGTCAAGACCCTCCCACTCCATGCTCTCGGAATGATCATCGAGCGAGAAAAGAGCCGACGTCGGGTCCTGAGCGGCCATCCACTGGAGCGATGGCTCCCCCCGCGCAGGGGAGCGGCTTCCTCCCGACAAAGGGGTCGGGGGCGGCTCCCTCCTGACCCTGTGCAGCACCACCGCCGCACTTAAGGACCCTCCAGCTGGACCCTCCTCTATCTAGGCCGCTTCGAGCGCCACGAGTGGATCCACCTGGGCCCCTGGTGGCGTGGATTGCACTACGCCCTCGGGCGCCACCACGACCGCACCCGGCTGATCCTGGCTTGGCACGGTCACGACCACCTCCACCGGCAGTATGCAGCCCTCGGCCGGCTGTTCCACATCTACCATGGAGGAGGCCGTTCACTCAGTAACCTCCGCGGGCGTGGGAGCCACCATGGGCACCGTCGGGTCGGCCAACGTGGCCCCGACATCGGCACCACTCCTGCCCGAAATAGGGGTGACTCCAGGCGACGCCGTCTGTCCCGCTTGAAGGGCAAGACTCTTCTTGGGTGCTAGCCCCAGGGGGTGACCCATCCGCAAGAACCTACACAAAGGTAATAACCATTAAGTCAAAATAGAAATGGAAAAAGGATGAAAACAGGGGAATCAGCAGCTTACGTTGACGTCCTCGGCCGGCGGAAGCGTTTTGGGGACGAATCCCTAGATCCCTGCCTTGACTCATCTAGGCAGGACCGTTTCAAGCTTGCCCCCTGCTCTAGGGTAGGGGGGTTCATCTCATCGGGCGTGGCACCGAAGTCGCTCCCCTCCATCGTCTCGTCGGGCGTGGCACCGGAGCCACCCCCCTCCATCGTCTCATGGGGCGCAGCACCGAAGCCGCTCCTCTCTAGCGTCTCATGGGGTGCAGCACTAGAGCTGCTCCCCGCCATCGTTGCCTCGGGGTTGGTGGCAGCAAGCCCGCCCTCCCCCGTCCACCAGTCCTTGGCCAGCATGCCGTGTGAAGCGGTGGACTCGCTGGCCTCCACTGACCTCATCGATTCACTTCCCTCCTCGTGGAAAGGGAAGGGCCCTTGCACGGATGGGTGGCCACTTGTCAGCGTGTCCTCGTCCTCCAGGACATCCCAATCCATGCCAATGGCTACCTCATCGTCGTCGTCATCATCATCGTTATCGTCGTCGTCCTCACTGCTCACGTCCTCTCCCCGATCCCGTGCCTCCTGCTTTAGTTGTTTCGCCTTCTTCATCTCCTCCCTTGCTTTCTTGTCCCGCTCGGCCGCGAGTCGATTCGCCGCCGCCACGACCTTGTCCTTCGGTAGTGGAACCGGACTATCCTTGAAGACCAGCCCCTTGGCTGGTCCCAATGTCATAAAGCAAGTGTTAAAAAATGGAGATCTAGGAAAAAGAAAAGAGCATGGGAGAAGAGGGCTTACGAATTCAAAGAATCCAGGCTCCAGCTGCATTGGGGGGTGTTCGGGCACCGGATACACAATGTCGAGGACCCTGCTTGTAGAATCCTTCATCGGCTCCGTCGCCTCCTTGATGCGTCACGCCACTTCCGAGTAAGGGAGTGCCTCGTCAACGAGCACCGTCCCCTCGAACGATATCCCTGGCATCATCCGATGTAGGGGAAGCACACGCGCCATCAGGGGCACCACCCTCCTCACATGGTAGGCACCGATAATCCCCATCCCTTTTACACCCCAATCCTTTAGGGCTTGGATGGCTGAAAGAAGGTCGGAAATGTGTTTCTTGTCTTTGGACTGGACGCCCCAGCCCCACAACTCCAGAACATCCACAATAAGACATCCAGTATACTTCGGTAGGGTGGCACTCACATCATCCCTAACATAAAACCACTGCGAGTGCCATCTGAGCATAACTACCCTAGTCGATGTATCAATAAGCACTCCATGACGGCTCATCCAATTCATTCCCAATATCACATCGATACCTAGCCCCGGTAAAACTACCAGATCAACCTGATAACTTCGCCCCTCTATCATAAATTATACATCCCCAACTACTAGCTTGGTTGGGATAATACCACTGGCAGCCCTAATACAATAACCCTCACCCTCAACAGTATATGTTTTCTGCATAAACTTGGAGGCAAATGATGGACTAATGAAGGAATGCGAAGCACCTAAATCAAATAGTACAACTGCAGGGTGTTGGTCAATCAGAAACTTACCGGCAGTCACTACCTCTCCTGAAGGAATCTCAGTAATATTAGTGTGGTTCACTTGTCCCTGACGGCCACCCTAGTAATTATTCTTCTTAGGGTAAGGGCACTCCCTTGCCCAGTGGCCTGTCTTGTTGCAGTTCCAGCATGGCATGTTGCTTGGTGGAGCCCTAGAACTGCCCTGACTGGTTGTGCCCTTGGGAAGAGCAACTGTAAATGCCTTGCGAAACCCAATCTTGGCGGGATTCTTCTTCTGCGGGGGGCGAAACTTGGCGGCTGACGCTGGAGGACGGAATGGAGCCCTTTGTGCGACAGGAGCCTTAGATTGTGAGGCGCTCACCTCATAGGCCCTCTTACAACTTTTTGAAGCAGCATACACAGCATTGTTGTTCTCTTGCGATAAAGCATCACTCACAAACTCATTAAAATGAGCGCACTTGCAATTTCCCATGGTCTTCATCAGTTTGGGGCTAAGTCCCCACTTGAAGCTTGCAATCTTCTTGGCATCGGTATCCACAAACTCGGTAGCATACCTTGCCAGGTTGTTGAAAGCTTGCAGGTATTCATTCAGGCTCTTGTTCCCCTGAGTCAGCTTCATGAACTCTATATGTTTGATCGCCATAAGACCAGGAGGAATGTAATTTCCCCTGAAAGCAGACTTGAACTAATCCCAAGTGATTTGGGCATTAGCAGGCATAGTGGACTGATGATGACTCCACCAAATGCCAGGAGGCCCATGCAGTTGGTGCGATGCATACTTAGTTTTTAGCACCTCAGTCAAGCAGAGCAGACGAAACTTCTACTCAAGAGTATTCAACCACTCATCAGCTTGTAGAGGCTCCTCAGCCTCCTTGAAGATTGGGGGTTTCGTGTCAAGGAAATCCTTGAAATCATTGTATTGATTTGGATCTGGTCCCTAGTGTGGACCACGGCCATCATGATTTGCAATCGTACGGAGGGCCTCGGCCATAGTGCGCTGTCCTTCCGCAAGCACTGCTATTAGTTCTGTTGGTGTGGGTGGTGGTGGCGGAAGATCATCATCATCACTCGCACTGGTGGAATGAGTACGGGGCATCTGCACAATGCGCAACCAGTAATTATTGATGATGTCCGCACATTGGAGAGGAACAATATAATCATGCCAAACTGTATTTACTGACGAGAATGAAAACTTCATACAATAAACAGAGGCAATAATTCATTCTCCAATCACCACATCATCAAGTAGATTACTAGCGCCATACGTAGTGCATTCCAACATAACAAGTTTTAAACTTCACCATAACATTACGCATCCCAAAGGGAGCGAATTAAAGTACATTACAAGTATGACTGCAAAAGCTTAACTAGTGAGACTTGCTAATGAACTACTCATCAAAGTGATCACTATCCACATCGGAGACACCTTGGACTTCTTCTAGGTATTCCTCTTCTTCTAACTCTAAAGAAGCATCTCTGTGATGGGTCACACGATTCAATTCTTGTGCAGCCTCATCTCTCGCAATAGTGAGGTGCATCAGCTGGTTATGAAACTCATCTCTCTCGCGTGCGGTTTGACCCCACTGTTGCAGACGATAATTTGCAATACCACGAATCTCCTCAACTTCATGCTGAGAGATTGCACTTTATACTTGGGATAAGCAATTATAAGGTAGGGAGTAATGCAATATGAATGTCATGAGTGAATATGATGCATGCTCATTCCATACGTCCTCACAAACCTAAGAAATTTAAGCTTTAGCGGAATATACGGTGGCATACATACGTTCTCTCAATTAGCGGTAACTAGTCGATCTACACGGTGCGTTGTTAGCGTACCTGCAGAAAAACTTCATTGCAGCCAAACCCAACAAGATATAATGCTAATTACACAAGTAGTACTAAGATACTCTCCATATACACATCCCCCGATATATATACTTCGGTATCCAAACTACCCGACAAATGTACCCACAATTAAGTACTTTCATATATACATGTATGCAACATGTAAATACTCCAGTAACCACAACTAGCTCTCCCCTAGACCGACGGTTGGACGGTCATGCTCTCGCAACTCACACTTACCTTAGCGTAGAGACAATTGATCCATACATTACTATTCAACGAATGGCACCCATGCAATATCACGCCGCATGGACGACGAAATAGAAACAATCAATCCCCCCAAGTTAGTAATTAATTATATATAAGCCACCTAGAAGTCCTTAAGTAGGCTATAAGGGATGTGATCACCAGTATACCATAAAAATTTTGATTTTTGAATACTTATATATAACTATAAGTTTGAAAACTATTTTAACAACAAAAGCTTTTGTTTTAAATAGCCGTAAGACATGTTTAATGTTGAATCTAGCTCTGATGCCAGCTGTCACAGAACCGACCAATTTATAAGAGCACAAGTACAAAAACAATCGCCGAAATGATCAAATTCTCGAACTTGAGCCCATATAAACCCGGTAGTCAACTAAAATCTCGAAGGATTTCAAACCAACTTGCATACAACCAAGATCACAGTAATTCAACATAACATATCGTACGTTACAACATTTCGCAGACGTTCGGAAATAGATTACATCATCACAGAGTCATCATTATTACAAAAACAAGTCTTGTAAAACATGTGGAAGAAAATAGTTTAACTCACACACTGAGTTCAAATACACATACTGGTTTGCTGATCACGGCCCGCAAAAGCATTCAGATAAGAGAAAGGAGATCATGCCCATGATCTAGTCCTCATCACCCGCCGGGTGGAGACAATACTTGCAGAATCCCTGATATAGGAGGTCATCTGCAACAAGAGGGAATAAACCCTAAGTACGGGAATGTACTCAGCCAGACTTACCCAACGAAAACCAAACAAATGACACCAAGGATTATGCATAGCTTAATGTAGTGGAGCTGGCTGACACTTTCTTTTTGCAGAAAAGCATAAGGAGTATGATCAACTCTTATCCTAACTAGTAGTGACTTTTTAGCCATTAACCTATCAACTACATTAGCACCTATACTAAGCAATCATTTTATTAGGGTGCAGACATTAATAACCATATCAGGTATTCATTGTGGCAACCTTATCATCATCATCATCCATTTAACCATATCGTTAAATTAATTGAATCTACGTTACCGCTGCTCAGTCAAGTTCTCACTATCCGGGAGAGACGGCGATTCGAATCGATTCCTATCCAGCTGGAGGGGTATTCCTAAACACAAACCCTGCTTCCCCCGTCAGGGTCGCAACAAGTCACCTTTGATACAATTCAGGAGTCGCGGGTCCAAATAGATCGGCATTCTCAGAGAACCACTCTGCCAAGGTTGTTCGGGACTCTAACCCGCCTTGGACTTATGCCAATGGCTCTCCGCACATCCTTACTACCTCCAGAGTGCCGCCACTGCTCGCGTTCCCGGCCTAAATTGAGCTACTAGGCTTCATGGTCGGAACAACTTATCCGGCCAGCTAAGTGTTAGGCTGCGTTCAACATGACATGAGGACGTACAGCGTATCGGTCCTTAAACGACACAGACGGAGTCACTATGTTCAAACCTACACAAGACCCTGCCCGGTCTTAATTCATTATTCACATGGTTCTTTTCCACGATAGCAAATATAGCCAACCATGATCCACCTCATCCTAAACCTCGCAGGTGATAGGAAATCACCTGACTTCTACCGCACTAAGCATGGCTAAGCATTTAACCCGTTCCTGAACTTAAATATGATTCCAGTGCGATATCTGGACAAGGAAGGATATATAATGCAGCAATTGGTTCCAACCAATTCCTATACTTAATGCATCATCAACAATAAAAGATACTCAATGTATTTGTAAAAACATGGGAGGCTTAATATGCTCTGGGGCTTGCCTTTCAGGAACGAGGAAGGCTGGTGGTCAGGGCACTCGGGCAATTCCTCCGCGGCGACTGCTTCGTCGGCTTCCTGTACCTCGGGCTCCTCCTCCTGGTTGGCTCCCTCGAACTCTAGCAACGTCACTCCCTCCGGCACACCTATTACATGAATACGCAAGATAAATATCATGGATGCACATGAATGAATGTCAGGGATGCTCGGGGAATGCGCATATTCGCTGTAGTTGGCATATTCCAATTTAAGCCCTATTCAAATCACTTTACTTACCAAGTTTATACAACCTAATGTATAATTGCTCATCTTCAGTTAATGACCTAGCACCTGCACCTAAGCATATTCTCAAGTTAGGCTAACCCCTAAACAATCAACGAGAACCTTGCAACCACATACACTCAAGCATTTGTATTTCAGCAAAATGAATACTATGTAGCGGTGCAGTAAACTAGCCATAACTGGAGATTTATAATTCCAAATGACATGCAACAAGACAATATGGAAAGCTTATGAAATTGTCTACAATTCATTTTCAGATCTCAAAGCATGATTCAACACTTTACCAAGTCGAATTCATAAATCAACAGAACTCTGTCCTTACAAGGCAGAGAGTAAGCAAAACTGGAACCTAACTTTAAACAGCTGTAGTTTCTAAACTACTAGGCCAAATGCCCTGAAATTTTGACAGGAGCTAGATACATAAATTATCTACAACTCTTGTATTCATCACAATCACAGAAAACCAAAATATCATGGGGAGCTTTCTAAAGTCCCCAGATCTGTCCAGAGGGACATAATGCAAACGAAATAATTAGTAACTCATGATGTAAACATATAATTGGACAAAACTAAATCTACTCACATGTCACACATATTACAAGAACACCAGAAAGTAGGGTGTTCATTCCCAAAACATTTCCTCTAATACCTTTCTTAATTTATTTAATTAATTAGAGGAAATAGTAAACATATATGAAAACTACGCCATTAAATCTACAACAATTACAGTAGACACTACATGCCCTAAGTAGACTACCATAAAAATTTCACACCATTTTAGTAAGTACAACAGCCTACACAAAAATGGTAAGGCAGAATGGCTCAAAATGGCATAATTAGGAAACCTTAGTGAAAAGTGTCAAGCAACAGATTTCATATTTTTCCTAGCATCCTTAAGGTACTAAGATACTACCTACCAAGTTTCATGGCCATAGGATTCATAGATAATTTACAAAAATTCACACAAGTATCTTCCCATGATAAAAGGAAAATCTATAGCTCAAAAACTACACATGCAATATCTCTCAAATTTTAACCAGAGCTTCTACTAAGCAATACTAGCTTACCCACAAAATTTCACAATTTTTGGATCACAAAAACTCAAGATATGATTTAAACAAGTTTGCATGCATTAAAAAACACTTTTCAAGTTCCTATTTAATTCATCCAAAATTTCTACATAAAGTGCTGAAGACATATTTTTCTTAAATACTAGACCTAATTGTGAGTCTAAAAAAATTAGAAGTACTCAATTTGGATCTACCAATTTGGAGTTACAAAAATCACAAATCAGCATTCAAAACTGCATTTTTGAACTAGCCCTAGGAATGCACAGCCACTGCCGTGTGGGTCCCAGTGTCAGCCGACCCCACCCGTCAGCGAGATGAAAACAGAGGACATGGCTGCGACGGCGCGGAAGATGGCGTAGCTCACCAGCGACGGCTCTACGGGCGACGCGGAGGGTACCTCCATGCTCGCCATGACCTACCGCGTCCAATGACCTACTAACCCTAAGCTCTAGCGGACTCTAGGTACCCTAGCCTTGGAGCACGGCGGCTCGGCCATGGCGCACGACGGCGCGCGGCGAAGTCTGGCCATGTAGGGTGCGGCCAAGCACGGTGTGAGCTTCTAGGACTCACGGGGAAGCTAAGGGGAGGAAGAAAAGAGGATGAGAGGGCTCCAATGGCGGTCGACCACGATGAGCATAACTCCGGCGAGGTTGCGTTCATGGCGGTGGCAGCGGATTAGCCAAATGCGACCAGTACCTTAGGTTCTCCGGCACAACAGCAAGGTGTATGAGCTAGAGGAAGCTATGATGGACTTGTTGGCGGGAGCTGGCTAGCTACGGTGCCACGGCGAGCAGGCGCGAGCACGGCGGAGCAAAGGCGGAGCTGCTGCGGTGCTTCGGGCGAGCAGAGGAAGCAACGGAGGAGGCAGAGCGCGTGCAGGCGAGTGGAGAGGCAGTAGGGCATCGTCCATTTCAAGCTGGCCAGCGCGCGGCACAGTTAGGCCAAGTCGAGCGCGTGGTGGCCACGCGGCGGCAACCTCCTGGCCATGGTCGGCCATGATCGGTTTGGTCAGAATGGCCTTCAGGCCTGATGAAGCCGACTAACAGCGCCATTTGGAGTCGATGGACTTCCGAATCCTTTGATCATTAGCACAAACTACCTAAGCAAAAGTTGAAGCCCTATGTTCCAGCTACAAAACTCATTTAGAGACCAAAGTCTAATTCGCAAAGGATGGAGAGTAAAATCATGCCAAAGTTGGCTCAAACAAACTAAAAATGTATTAGGACTTAGAAAATTTTTCAAGTGTTGAGTCCACCTTCAATGCTGACTTGTGGGCCCTTTTAGAGCATGTTGTGCACTTTTTCATGACTTGGCTTCTAAACAAAGTTTGTTCCTTATTAAATTTGCTACAACTTTATATTAGGTTGCTCAGCCATGCAAACATCATAAGCTACACTTTTTAAATAGTCAAACACAGGAGCTCTAGGGGTCCAAATTGGTCAACCATGACTTGGAAACCTAATTAGGCAAAATGATCAACATGAACAATGTTCCAAATGACATCCTATGTATAACTAAGGTTCTTAGGAGAATAATTGGCCACACCATACATTGGTCACACAAGAATCAGGCATCATAGGCATTGAAACATTGAAGAACAAGTGAAATGTTACCTTTGTTTCAAGGCCATGTTTCACATGTTTCATGAGTGTGTTGCATAGTACTAACTAACCTTGTTTCACTAAGGGAGTGGCACATGTTGCACTTAAGTGTTGCACAGTTTACATTTCATAAAAGAAACAACACACATGAAATATACAACATGTTGCAATGTTTCGAAATCATGTTTCATGTGATATAAGTTCACGAATGGATGCATGATGCTCATGTTCATGAAATGCAGTGCAAATGTGGAAGCTAAACACCTGGGGTGTTACAACACCCATCGGGTGCGCTCGCGCGCACCCTCTGGCAAAGTAACTTTGATGAAGTCAAAAAACACCCTCCAGGCGGTTCTACTCGAATCACCTAGAGGCTTGGGGGCTACTGTCGGGGACCTAATACCAGGGTACCCCAGAAGGTGGAACCAATAACCACCAAACATGAAAAACTTCTAGACGCATAAGGGCGCCGTTTCATCCCTTGTTCGGGTGACAGGTGTTTGGTTCCGCCTCGCCCGACACCTTTGGGAGATAACTCTGTCTCGCCCGAGGGCTGAGGGATAGATTCCACCTTGCCCAACCCTAGAGGGGCGAGGTCGGTCTCACCTGAGAGATAGGAATTGGTCTCTATTTTGCCCAATGGCAAGGAACAAGTCTCACCTTGGTCCATATCTAAAGATTGGATTCATCCTCCCTGACAACTTCTCCCCATTCCCTCAAGATGATAAATACAGGGCAAGATAAGACGTTCAGGTCAACCATGGCTCCAAGGACCATACCCTGCGCCCTGACAGGAAAAGTACTACCAGGGGATGATAGGACAGGTGCTTTAGACCCTTCTGGGCACCGCAGAGCCCGAAAGGTTGTACAGGTGCGTGCTCCTCGCCCTGTAGGGTTGTAGGTGCCGCCTTCAGCCCTGGGACACACAACCCGACGAAGATATACGACAACCGCTATGCTCCAGAAAGGGACTTAATATCTCCACGCACGATGGACATTCCATCACCATGCTATGGACCCAAGGGAGCGGCACCTGCTTCCTGACCCCTCAGGTCCGCCAAGTCAGAAGGCCTTGACCACATCGTCGCTCCGGACCCCAACCCCTCGTCCCTCCGATGAAGACTCACAGGAACCAGAAGGCGTGTGGAGCAAGGCTGGGAGAGGCCAATAAGTCAAAACCATTGTACTACAGCCCACACCCTGCATAGGGCAGCATTCTGTAATCAACCTAACATTCTACAGAGACATCAACAATATTGTAGGCGCCTATCTTCCTTCGCACTCATCAGAATGAAGGAGGAGGATTGGGTAGACGTGAGCCACAAGACTAAGGAGAGTATACATCCTAAAACCTCGCCCTTGTAAAAGCCACCCCCTTCCTCTATAAAAGGGGATGCGCTTCCTCCATCCTGAGGACGGACGCTGGAGACCGGACAATACGACACACAGATACACACAGTCAAGTTGTTTCGAACCTCTTGACATCCCTTCAACCCTTCCATCAGAGACTTGGGACCAGTCCCTCTCTCGATCGTTTGTACCCCTTACTACAAACCGTTCACGGTGCTAATAACACGAGCGGCAACAAACTGAACGTAGGGACTTTTGGCCCGAACCAGTATAAATCTTGTGTCCTTTAGCGCACCATCCGAGCCTAACGCGCATTACTATAAATTTACTTGCCGGTGCTTGTACGAAACACCGACAAGTACCATGCCCTTTGGCGATTAGCTTCTTGATATGCGGAATTCCTAAAGCATCTTGTCTTTACTCTATAATAATTTGCTCAAGTAGATCCGAGACTAGAGCAATATGGGCTAACACCTCAGAATGGGTGAGGGTCAAAGATTCTTCATCAACCTGATGCGACTTCTGACTTAAGGCATCAGCTACCATATTATCTTTTCTAGGGTGATAATGAACTGCTAAGTTATAACCTTTGATTAACTCAAGCCACCTCCATTGTCTCATGTTCAGCTCGGATTGAGTGAAAATATATTTGAGACTCTTATGATCCGTGTAGATATGCACTTTATTTCCCAACAGGTAATGTCTCTAAATTTTTAGAGCGTGCACAACTACAGCCAGCTCTAAATCATGGGTGGGATAAAGCAACTCATGCTTTTTCTACTGACATGAAGCATAAGCGATCACATGTTAGTCTTGCATGAGCACACATCCTAGTCCAGTCCTCAAGGAATCACAATACACATCAAATGGACTATTAATATCTGATTGGGCAAGAATAGGAGCAGAGGTAAAAAACTTCTTCAGGGCTTGGAAAGCTTCTTCACAAGCTAGACTCTATACAAAATTGACATCCTTTTGGAGCAACTTGGTCATTAGTTGAGCTACTTTAGAAAACTCAGGGATGAAGCACCGATAATAACCAGCAAGACCAAGGAACTGACGAATTTGATGCGCTGACTTTGGAGATTTCCAATTTAACACATCCTACACCTTTCCAGGATCCACAAAGATGCCTTCAGGTGTTAGGACATATCCCAAGAACTGTACTCGATCCAACCAAAACTCGCACTTGCTGAATTTAGCATACAACTTGTGTTCCCGCAATCGAGTCAGGACTATGCAAATATGTTGTGCATGCTCTTCATTGTTCTTAGAATATATCAATATGTCATCAATGAACACCACTACAAACTTGTCTAACTCTAGCATGAAGACTGAATTCATAAGATACATGAAGAATGTAGTAGCATTGGTGAGACCAAAAGACATGACTAGGTATTCATAGAGCCCATACCTAGTAGAGAAAGCTATCTTTGGTATATCTTGTGGCTGAATCTTAATTTGGTGATACCCTGAACGAAGATCAATCTTTTAGAACACTTTTGCACCAGCCAACTGATCGAACAAAGTATCAATATGAGGTAAGGGATACTTGTTCTTAATGGTTACCGCATTGAGAGGATGATAATCCACACACATCTAAAAAGTGTCATCCTTCTTCACAAAAATAGCTGGACAACCCTATGGTGAAGAACTAGGACGTATGAATCCCTTCTCCAATAATTCCTCTAACTATTTCTTCATCTCAGCCAATTGTTTTGGAGCCATGCGGTAAGGACGCCGCGAAATAGGAGTAGTTCCAGGTTCTAACTCAATGGAAACTCCACATCCCTATCTGGTAGTAACCCTGGTAGATCTTCAGGAAAGACATCCAAAAACTCACAAACCATAGGAATAGAAGCAAGATCAGGAGAAGCTTCAGTATGTGCAATAACTGGTAGGGCGAAAATTGAAGGCATAAGGAGAGACATTCTATCCTTAGAAGAAGGAAGCTTTCACTCCACAATTCTCTGCCTAAGGTTCAAGACTACCCCATAATTTTTCAACTAGTTCATTCTCAGAATTGCATCTATGCCTTGCCTAGGCAGCACTATGAACTAGAGATGATAAGAATGAGTGGCTAGTACTAAACTGACTGTGTTCGTCCAAGTTTTAATGCACAACTGTGCACCTAGGGTTCTGATTCTATAGTTAGTAGGAATACCATAGTAGATATATTATGCCTTTGTGCAAACCACATAGTCATGAATGAATGTGATGCACCAGAATCAAATAACACATATGCTGGATGGGAATCAATAGTGAACATACCAGCCATCACAGGCTCTCCCTGCGAGATCTCCTCAGCCTCAGTGAAGTTAACCTATCCCGAGCGGCTCACGGGCACCTTCTTCCTAATGATAGTGCTCTTGACCAAATGAGAGTTGGCTGAAGGCTGAGAAGACTGAGTAAGCTGGTTCTGGGGGCACTCATGAGCATAGTGGCCCTCCTTGCCACACTTAAAACAAGCACCCAACATATTCCTCTATCCCTGATGAGGCAGAACCTGTTGTCCCTGAGGCTACTGCACCTACTGAGTAGGTGTACGGTACTGAGTGGGAGGTGGCTGGTAAGTCTGCCTGAGTCTAACGAGACAACTATCCACCTAGAGAGTGATAGGACACCCTCCTCACAACCTGTACCTTCTGCAACTATGGGTGACTAGAAGACCCAGCGATCACCCTCTTATGCTTCCACTTAGCCTGAGAGTCACACTGAAGTCCCTCCATAGCAATGACAACATTTATCAAAGCACCAAAGGTATGATAGCCCCCTATATATAGCTTCTCTTGCAAGATGCAAGAGAGACCATGATTGAAACGGTCCATCTTCTTCTCATCAGTATCTACATGAGTCCCAGCATACTATGCAAGGTGGTTGAACTTGTTCACATATTCCATCACAGTCATGTTTCCTTGCTTCAGCTCTAGAAATTCAGACAACTTCCTGTTCAGCAAACCAGTAGGAATATAGTACTAATGGAAAGCAATGGTAAACTCCCGCCATGTAACACCCTAGGTGTTTGGCTTCCACATTTGCACTGGCATTTCATAAACATGAGCACCATTCATCCATTCATGAGCTTGGATTGTTGAAACATGCTTTTGAAACATTGCAACATATTGTTCTATTCCATGTGTGTTTGTTTTATGAATTGAATAGTGTGCAACACTCAAGTGCAACATGTGCAACTCACTCTTGAAACATGTCACATACTTTAGTAACATGGTTAGTTAGTACTATGCAACAAACTCATGAAACATATGAAGCATGGCTTTGAAACAAAAGTAACATTTCACTTGTTCTTCCTTGTTTCAATACATGTGATGCTTGATTTTTGTGTGATCAATGTGTGGTGTGGCTAATTATCCTCTTAAACAACTTAGCTACACTTAGAATGCCATTAGGAACAATGTTCATGTTGACCATATTGCCTAATTATGCTTCCAAGTAATGGTTTGGCTTGTGTTGACCCCTAGGACTCTTTTGTTTGATTGTTTAAAAAGTGCAGCTTAGAGTGTTTGCATGGATGTGGACCCTTAAGCAAAGTTGTAGGAAATTTTATAAGGAACAAAAGTTATTTTATGACCATATCATGAAAATGTACAGAACATGCTCAAAAATGGCCCACAAGTCAGTTTTGGGGGCTAGTTGGAGACTTAGAATTTTTCTAAGTCTTGGAACTAATTTTTAGTTTCATGTGTCGATGTTTGGAGCCTTGTATCTCCCAAGCCAAGCCGAACCAGCTCAAGCCCCAATTGTAAAACTTGTACTCCTCATTTAGATCTCCAACTTTGTCAACTATGCCATGAGCTAGATCATCACGGTTTAGCAGATATGGAGCGATGAACTTGCCTTGTCAGTCGGCACTGTTGAGCACCGAATCGAAAATTCAGTCTGACACAGTGGCTGACCGGCGTTAGGCCGAGCTCGCCAAGTGGTGGCCGTACATCAGTGCTGCCCCCACCGGTCAGGCTATTGCTACCACAAAGATGCCACGAGCCCGTTGGCTCGCTTACTCACTTCATCCGTGCCTCCTCGCCTCGCCAGTTCGCCAAAAGCAGAGCGCCGCGCCTCCGCCATTGCTGCTAAGCGCATTGCTGTCGCCTAGCTCCCTTGCCACCGCACAATTGCTGCCTCCAGCTAGCCCTGAGCTCCGTTGTCTTCCTCCCTATCTGCTCAACATGTTATCTGGACCAAACGAGCTACGGTGAGGGTGGATTTCGCGATTTTTTCCCTCGCCGGAGTTCACTGCCTCCTTGACCGCCGTCACAACGAGTTCACTGTCGCTCTATGCCTTCACCCATTCCCTTTCCTTCTTCATGATAGTACTAGCTTAGGGTGTCCTTTAGCTTAAGTGCTGACCTCACGGCGAGCCGTGACCTCACCGGTGTCAAAAACAATGGACAGAGCCGTCACGCGCTCACAGCCACGCGGACCTCTCCGTGGCCAGGTGTCCTGTGAGCATCCCCTAACCCTAGGCTAGCACTAATCATTTCACCTAGTCACCATGGTGCTACAGAGCCTCTCACCTAGATCCGCTGTGGCCGGAGCCGGCCGACGCACCATCGTGCTGCACCGTCGTACCGCCATGGCCGGCGACAAGTGGTCTCCGGTGCACCTCTGTTTTTGTGTCTATGACGCGTGGACCCGGCTGACTGGTGGACCCCGGTTGTCAGTGACTTAGGGTTATAAAGATAGTTCAAATATTTTAGATTTGAATGCTGTTTTGTAAAAATTTATATCTCTAGTTGAGTGAATCCAAATTGGGTGGTTCCAATTTTGTTAGGATCTTGGTGAAGTGTAGTATTTAGGAAAAATATAATATTAGCACTTGTAGTAGAGTTTCTGGAAGAATTAAATTAAAACTTAAAATGTGTTTTTAAATGAATGCAAACTTGTTTAATTTATATCTAGAGTTTCTGTGCTCCAAAAATTATGAAATTTATGTGGTGAGCTTTTCTTAATGAGTATAAGCTCTGGTAAAAATTTGAGAGTCATTGCATGAATAGTTTTTTAGTTATAGATTTTCCTTTTATAAATAGGCGATCCTTGTGTGAATTTTTATAATTTATCTATGAATCCAATGCTCATGAAATTTATTGGAGGTTGTCCTAGTACCTTAAGGATGCTAAGAAAAATATAAAATCTATTGCCTGACACTTTTCACTAGGGTTTCCTATTTATGTTATTTTAAGCCTTTATGCCTTGTCATTTTTGTGTAGGATGTTATACTTATTCAAATGATGTGAAATGTTTACAGTAGTCTACTTGGAGCATGTAGTACCTATTGTAATTTTTGTAGATTAAATGGGGTAGTTTTCATATATGTTTATTATTCCTCTTAAATAATTAGATAAATTAAGGAAATCATTAAAAGAAATGAATTGGTGATGAACACATTACTTTCTGGTGTTCTTTTGATATGTGTGATGAGTTAGTAAAGTTTTTTTTGTCCATTTATATGTTTGCAACATAAGTTAATAATTATTTTCTTGCACTATGTCTTTCTGGACAGTTCTGGGAACTTTGCAAAGTTCACCATGATAATTTGGTTTTCTAGGAAAGTGGTGAATACAAAAGTTGTAGATAACTTATGTATCTAGCTCCTGTTAAAATTTGGTGGTATTTAGCCTAATAGTTTAGGAGTTATAGTCGTTCAAAGTTGGATTATAGTTTTGCTTGCTCTTTGTCTTGTTTGGACCTGATTATGTGGTTATGTAAATTCGACCTGGTAAAGGTTGGAATCATGCCTTGTGGTCTGAAAATTAATTGTAGGCAATTTCATAAGCTTTCCAAATTATCTTATTGTCTATCATTTCGATTTGTAGATCTCTAGTTATGATTAGTTTACCGTACCGCTGTATAGTCCCTATTTTGCTGAAATACGAATGTTTGTGTCTATGCTTTGTTGCAATGTTCTTGTTGATTGTTTAGGTGCTAGCCTAACTTGAGAACATGCTTGGGTGCAAGTGCTAGGTCCTTAACTGAAGATGAGCAATTGTACATTAGGTTGTATAAACTTGGTAAGTTAAAGTGATTTGAATAGAGCTTAAGTTAGAATATGCGGACTTCAGTAAGCATGTGCATTCCCTGAGCATCCCTAACTTCATTCATATGCATCCATGATATTTATCTTGCGTATACATGTAATAGGTGTGCTGGAGGGAGTGACACTTCTAGAGTTCGAGGGAGCGAGCCAGGAGGAGGAGCCCAAGGTTCAGGCAACCGACGAAGCAGCCGCCAAGGAGGAGTTGCCCGAGTGCCCTAACCACCGCCCATCCTCTTTCCTGAAAGGCAAGCCCCAGAGCAATCTAAGTCTCCCATATTTTTACAAATATCTTGAGTATCTTTTATTGTTGATGATGCATTAAGTTTAGGAATTGATTGGAACCAATTGTTGCATTATATATCTATCATTGTCCAGATATCGCACTTGAATCCTATTTATTTTCAGGAACGAGTTAAATGCTTAGCCATGCTTAGTGCGGTAGAAGTCGGGTGATTTCCTGTCACCTGTGAGCTTTAGGATGACATGGGTCACGATTTGCTATATTTGCTATCGTAGAAAAGAACCATGTTAATAATGAATTAAGACCGGGCGGAGTCTTGTGTAGGTTTGGACATAGTTACTCTGTCTGTGTCATTTAAGGACCAATACTGTCGGTGTTTCAGACTGGGAGGTCCTCAACCAACTAGTGAATTTATCCTACATGTTCCCAATTCCAGATGGTGATGTAAAGAGATACAAGGATTATACTGGTTTGGGCAATTCGAGCCGTACGTCCAGTCTGGGGAATCGATCTTGTATTCCTTGCACCGAAATGCTTGTAGTAGGGGGATACAAGCTAGGTGAGAGAGGGAGCCAGTCCCAGGTCTCGGCAAGGTGTGATGTGGGCTGCTTGAGATGTTGCTCTCAGGCGGCAGGGAAATGTGTGTGTTACAGGGTGTTGTTCTTCGTGTGTGCCCCCTAAATGGCCCAAGTCCTCTCCTTTTATAGTTGAAGGGAGGACAAGGACAATACATGTGCTAACTATACGGCGTCGTGCAAACAGAGGTGGCGCGTCCGAGCCCTATGGCGGCGTAGTCGTCGGAGTGGTCCATCCTTGGAGCACTGGGGCGACGTGCTAGTCACATCTGATCCTGTGCGTCATGGGAGCTCCAGGGCTGCCTTGGAGTGGGTGTGGCGGTCAGCGTGCGAGTCGCTGTGGACTGACTGTGCATGAGGCCGAGGCTCGGTCGGTGCTGAGGCTGCACCATAGTGGGGGGTCTCGGCAGACATGAATCTCGAGATAGCCGAGACCTTGGTGCATAGTGCTGAGGTCCTGAGAGAGCGGTTGATCTGGTGCGCTGGCTCAGAGGCGGTGATGGCCCGGGCCAGGCTATCCATGTCGTGTTATTTTCGAGGTGGGGATCACGGGGCATAGTGTAGTGCGGGCGCTGATCATGGGCACAGCGTCAGAATACAGTGACCGGTAATCCCCGCCGTGCCCTGTCTCAGCCGGTATGGCACCGATGCGACCTCATGTCCCGTCGGCCATTCCGCGGTGTCGAGCCGTTGTCCGGCTGAGATTGCGGGAGTGGCTGACGTATTAATGGGACATGATGTGCTGTCAGGAAGACCGGCCGAGGCGGGGGCGATGGGCTATGGATAAGCTGGCCTCGTGCGAGATGGAGAATAAGGCCTCAGCAAGACGGAGAATAAGGCCTCGCATGAGACAGAGATTGGTCTCCTTGCCGAGGCCTTCCACAAGAGGTCTCACGCGAGACAGAGATTGCGTCTCGTTGCCGAGACCTCCCGTGAGAGGCCTAAGGCGATGTAGAGAGCTGGGTGGGCTCGGACGGGGCTGGTTATGAGCCCATGGCTTTCCCTCTAACTTTGCCATTGATGGGATTTTAGTGCCTCTTTTGGTGTACGCTCGGGGTACCCCGTTTTATGGTACCCGACAGTAGCCCCTGAGCCTCAGGGAGGGTGAGTGCATTCTCCCTAAGGGTTTATCAGGACTTGATTTATAGTCACTCCCGTAGGGATTGTGTTTTGTTTCTTGAGGTTTCGGTGGGTGCGCGTGGGCGCACCCGCTGGGTGTAGCCCCCGAGGCCCTGGAGGAGTGGATTTATTCCTCCAGGGGCTTTTTTCATTTTCGTGTTTGAGTGAGGAGTTTTTATCGTATTTGCCAAGCCCACAAGTGCGAGTTCAGGCCGTGGGGGTCTCGGCGAAGTTGTAGGAAGAGCCCTGTTGATGCAAAAGTGGATCTGCAAACACAAAGGGCTAATACCCGAATCGATATCCAAAGCGTGCCAGTCGATTTGACCTGCTAATCGACAAGGATGAAGATACGAACACTTTGGTCCTGACAACAGCGATACGCCCGGAAGTCACGGCCAAGAGGTGCTCACGCGGAACTCGAGAATCGCCGAAGATCGCACTGAAACGATGCAGCTCGCCGAATCAATGAGAACTCGTAAAAAAGGAAAAATATGCAAATCGACGAAGTCGCCGAAAAGTAAGTAGATGCAAATAGGAGTAAAAATTGGTTTTGATATTGATTGATATATATATTACACGACCAATACTTTTATGTTTGGACATGGCCCAGCTACTCCTACCCTTGCCGATATCCACATGCTTACTAGCTTGGACATCTCAACTGCCGATGAAGGCTCCATCTATGGTAGAAAGTCTGAATATAGGGTGAATACCCGCAACATCGGCGGTTGGACAGGATATATTCAAGAATACCAGAAAACCGGGACACTTAGCCAGAGGGAACATGCCACATTCCTGAATATGTGGTTAGAAAAATTTATCTTCTGTGGTCGATCAGTAGGACCAACCAACGCCTTCCTCCCTGCAGCTGAACTTTTGGCTAATGGCGTAAGGTTTCCTCTTGGCCGATACCTTCTGAGCTCCACTTATCATCTTCTTCATCAAGTGTCTCAGAAACTTTTGCTTGGCGAACCCATCGGCAACCTGGGAGGCCCGTGGTGGTTTATCAACATGTGGCTGAATGCCCATATGCACAAACGTTTGCAATGGGACTTTTTTGCTCAACAATTCCCACGAGAAATTGCTGAAGACTATGTGCTTGGGGATGATGAATCGGCAACACGCTCACCCCTCAATTTTGGTGAAGCCATAATTGTCCTTCCTGGAACAGAAGCCAACGAAGACCAAATCGGCAGATTCTTTCAAAGCTTCTACAATGGTCTTTCTCGTGATCATAGGGCCTGGGTGCCTTATATTGACGAAGAAAACAGATTCCCCTTCTTTTCAACTTTGCCGATGACACTCTGAATCAAGATAATGAGCTCATGATGGCTATCATCACTCCTAGGGCAATTCCAGTAAACACATTCGGCAGCGGGAAAAACACCAACATTACATATGAATTTTACAACCCATCGGTAGTATCCCGCCAATTGGCTTTTGGGCAACTGCCAATCAAACTCTGCTTTGCCGATGTGATCAAACCCAGGGAAACAATCACCTGCGGAACAGATTGGAACAAGGTAGTACAACTCTCCCCCGATGCCGATACTACAGATGTTGATATATCCACCTGGACACCAATATCTTTCATCACCGAGTCATATAAGCAATGGTGGCGAGAGTGGAAAGAACAACTGTTCGCAACTTCTGCTCACACATATCGGCACATGATCGACCCTGAATATGCCATCCCTGACAACGCGGTAAGTTTCCTTTAACTCCCTTCTGCTTTTCCCTTCATATATCAGTAACTGATTCTCTTGTAACAGGTTAACAACCCAGCACCATCGGTGAGCAAAAGTGGGAAACCCTTCAATCTCCGGCCTGTTTCCCCAACATCGCCGATCGGCTACAATGCTCCCACCTTAGCTGCTTTGACCCACCAGAAGATTCGTACCAAGACCATCACTTCTAAGTCCAAATTGGCTACATCCAGGGCTACTCCATCGGCCGCTGCTACAACCTTGGTCAAAGCATTTAAGGTAACAACCTTGTTTATTTTCACTTATGCCGATCACAAACTGTATTAACCTTAATCATCAGGGGGTAAGAGCTGCTACTGGATCGTCATCGGCAATTCCGCCGATATCAAGCACCACTTCTTTCGATGAACCTTCAGAGGTAGCTTCTTGACTTTACATTTTATCTGTTAAATATCATATCTTACACTTGTTTTGCAGCAACAATTGGGTACATCGGCAAACGTACCAGATGTCCAAGCTTCACAACCAACAAGTGTCGATGCCCCCCAGCCAATCATTGCCGATGCCCAAGCAAAGCGCAAAGCTTTAACAGATACTAAAGCACAGCCAAAACGACAAAGGTCTATGCCGATCCCTACATCTGCCCCAATGTCATCGGTCATCATACCTCAAGAGCCCACCACCGATGAAGTCACAGAGGATATCCCATCGGCAAGCTCAGCCGATCCCCCACACGACATACTCCAGGTTGCTTCCTCCAGTCAAGCATAAGAAATTGCCTTGAAACAGGTAAACCGATCAACCTAGCTGATTTTACAATACTCATACTTACCCCTAACTGATCTCCTTTTCTCTCTCTCAGGAACAAGATTCCCCGAACAGCCTATTTTCCTTTGCCATTGACATTTCTGACGACGATGGAGAGGAGACAAGTTCTTCCCTTGCACTGGGAACAATATCGGCAGAGACTAAATCCAAGTTGGAAACCCTCCTGAACTTGCTACAGCAAGGTACCGCCCAACTGGTAGATGACTCGGACCCCGCAAAGGCAATTTTCAAAACAATTCGTGGCCAGGTCCCTGCCGATGTTGAAGAAGTACTCTTCCCAGCAGCTCACTTAGAAAGCCGCCAACTGCAATATCAACGGGCTGCTCAGCGCATTGCCGATAGAGCAGCTCAAGCTCAACTCAAAGAAGAGATGCTACAACTGAAACAAATCGCTGATGAGAAGCACAAGGGCATCGTCAACTTGCAGACTTCGGGTGCTGCACTTAAGCAGAAAATCTTGGATCTATCAGCAAGGAAGATAGCTCTATTGGCTGAATTGAAAGAAATCGATGCAGCATTAACTCATGCTCAACAAGAAGAAAGCCAGCTACCCAATGCCGTCAAAGCCCTTCAGCAAGAAAGAGATATCCAAGCTCGCAAAGCTTTAGCCATGAAGAAAAAACTCAAGCCTGTGGAGGGTGCTGCCAATGACGATATCAAAGAAATGGAGGAAGCCGACCAGATTCGCCTGCGTGCGATATTAGCTATCCAATCCTTGTTGAACGTGTAATCTTATTTATTGTATCGGCACTTTATGAGACATTGACATCCTTGCATAATTCTAGCCGATAGTACTGTTATCGGCACTTATACTCTTATGCATCTATCCAGATACTAGGGTAATATTTCTTTAAATATTTTCCATTTAACGCTCTGGGAAACACAACCCCTTCGAGGGTTTCTAAAATATATGCATTACCAGGAACAGACTGATTTATCCGATATGGACCTTCCCAATTAGGAGACCACTTTCCAAACTTTGAACTTTTAGTCCCAATCGGTAAAATCAATTTCCAGACCAGATCTCCATCGGCAAACTCTTTTACTTTCACCTTCTTGTCATACCATCTAGCTACTCTTTTCTTATTTTCTTCGATACTAACTAAAGCCCTTAACCGATGACCCGCCACATCTTCCAACTCATCCTTCATAAGAGTATTATAATCATCGGCTGTCAGCTGATTTTGAGAACGTATTCGTCTAGAGCCAACCTTAATTTCCCAAGGCAATACTGCATCGTGTCCATATACTAACTGATAAGGCGTTACTTTGGTTGCACCATGACATGACATCTGATATGACCACAAGGCTTCATTTAATACTGTATGCCACCTCCTAGGATTTTCTTCAATTTTGCGCTTAATGAGTTTGATGATCCCTTTGTTAGAAGCCTCAGCTTGACCATTAGCTTGAGCATAATATGGAGAAGAATTTAAAATTTTAATTCCCATACCTACAGCAAACTCATCAAATTCTCCTGATGTAAACATAGTGCCCTGATCGGTAGTGATAGTCTGAGGAATACCAAATCGGTAAACAATATGCTCTTTCACAAAATCAATCATATTGACCGATGTCACCTTTTTTAAAGGAATTGCCTCAACCCACTTTGTGAAATAATCGGTAGCAACCAGAATAAATTTATGTCCTTTACTCGATGGCGGATAAATCTGACCAATGAGATCAATAGCCCATCCCCGGAACGGCCATGGTTTGATTATAGGATTCATAGCCGATGCAGGCGCTCTTTGAATATTACCAAACTTTTGATACCCCTGGCATCCCTTAAAATATTTAAAACAATCTTCAAGAATAGTCAGCCAATAGTACCCATTCCTTCTGATCATCCATTTCATCTTGAAAGCCGATTGATGTGCCCCACATACTCCTTCATGAATTTCACCCATCAAGCTTTTCGATTCATCATTGCTAACACATCTAAGTAAAACTCCATCTATAGTTCGATAATATAATTCATCATCGAGGAGCACATATTTGGTAGCTTGGAACCTTATACGTCTCTCAACCTTTCTATATGGATCCTTTAAATAATCGACAATCTCTTTCCTCCAGTCATCGGTATCAACTGCCGATGTTAGCACTTCCTGAATAGGCTGATACCCTGAAGCATGCTGAGCTAGTCGATTAGCTTCCTCATTATGCAATCGAGAGATATGTTCAAGACGAAAATCTCTAAATCCTTTCAACAATTGCAAACATCTTTCATAATACGAAATCAAAGCTTCACTTCGGCATTCATAAATTCCAGCCAATTGATTTATAACTAGCATAGAATCACCAAAGATTTCAACAACATCGGCACGTATCTCCTTCAGCAATTCTAACCCTTTTATCAAGGCTTGGTATTCAGCTTGATTGTTTGTCGCTGTAGCAACAATCGGCAATGAAAACTCATACTTCCTTCCTTGAGGTGAAATTAACACAATGCCGATACCTGCTCCTTCACCACATGTGGACCCATCGAATAAAAGTGTCCAGGGAGCAATCCCCAGAGAGTCCACTGTATTACAATGCTGAGTGACAAAATCAGCCATCACTTGCCCTTTAACTACCTTAGTTGATTTGTAGCGTAGTTCAAATTCTGATAATGCTAAAATCCATTTGCCGATTCTACCACTTAATATCAGCATCGACAGCATATACTTGACCACATCGTCTTTGCATATGACCGTACATTCGGCAGATAACAAATAATGCCTTAATTTGACACAAGAAAAGTATAAACACAGACACAATTTTTCGATGGCCGAATACCTCGTCTCAGCATCCACTAATCTTCTGCTCAAATAATAAATAACACGTTCTTTCCCTTCAAATTCTTGAATAAGAGCTGAACCGATAACTGTATCATCAGCTGACAAATATAACCTGAAAGGCTTCCCATGTTGAGGTGGAACTAGCACTGGAGGATTTGATAAATATTTCTTAATTTCATCAAGGGCTAATTGCTGTTCAACTCCCCATACAAATTCCTGATCAGCTTTCAATTTAAGTAGTGGGCTGAAAGCCTTGATCTTACCCGACAGATTAGATATGAATCTTCTAATGAAATTAATCTTACCGATCAAAGATTGCAATTCAGTCTTATTGGCAGGAGCAATCACCTTGTTAATTGCATCAATAGACTTCCTACTGATTTCAATGCCCCGCTGATGCACCATAAAACCCAAGAATTGTCCTGCCGATACACCGAATGCACATTTATTAGGATTCATCTTCAATCCATGCTTCCTTGTGCACTCCAGTATCTTTCGCAGATCGGCTAAATGTGCTGTGATATCTCCAGACTTAATCACTACATCATCAATGTAGATCTCCACTAATGTGCCGATGTACTCATGAAAAATAAAGTTCATAGCCCTTTGATAAGTAGCACCGGCATTTTTCAAACCAAACGTCATGACTATCCACTCGAACAACCCCACATGACCTGGATATCTGAAAGCAGTCTTGGGAATATCTTCCTCAGCCATGAATATTTGATTGTAACCTGCATTACCATCCATGAAGCTGATAATTTGATGTCCAGCCGCAGCATCAATCAACAAATCAGCAATCGGCATTGGATAGCCATCCATCGGTGTGGCTTTGTTGAGATTCCTGAAATCAATACAGACACGAAGTTTTCCATTTTTCTTATAAACAGGAACCACATTAGAGATCCACTCTGCGTATCGACATTGCCGAATAAACTTTGCTTCAATTAATTTAGTTATTTCGGCCTTAATGTCAGGAAGTACATTAGGGTTGCATCGGCGCGCTGGCTGCTGATGTGGCTGAAATCCAGATTTGATAGGTAACCGATGTTCAACTATCGATCGGTCTAATCCAGGCATCTCAGTATAATCCCAAGCAAAACAATCTTTATACTCTTTTAACAAATCTGTTATTCGCTGCTTACACTTGGAATCTAACTTAGCACTAATAAAAGTAGGTCTTGACCTATCACCATCACCGATATCTACTTCTACTAAATCATCTGCCGATGTGAACCCTTGACCTAATTTTCCATCATCGGCAAACCTATCCATTAAAACTCCTCTTCAGAACCGACTGCTTGGATCGGTGGAATTTCATAATCAGCAACTCTAAGGAACTCTTTTTCCCAAGCTTCTCCTGATATGCATTTAGTTCGCTCATAAGTATCTGATTCTGCCGATGCGATGATATAAGAAGAATCACCAGGGACGACCTCAATCTTATCCCCAATCCACTGTACGAGGCATTGATGCATTGTAGAAGGAACACAACAATTAGCATGAATCCAATCCCTCCCTAGAAGCAGATTATATGCACCCTTGCCGTTGATAACAAAGAACGTCGTTGGCAAGATTTTACTGCCGATGGTCAATTCAACGCACACTGCCCCTTTAGCCGGTGACACATTGCCTTCAAAATCTTTCAACATCATATCGGTTTTGGTCAAGTCTTGATCTCCCTTACCAAGTTTCCGATACATCACGTAAGGCATAATATTAATCGCAGCCCCTCCATCAATAAGTACCTTAGACACAGGCTGCCCATCAACTCTGCCCTTCACAAATAAAGCCTTAAGATGCTGTCTCTCGTCATCGGTAGGTTTCTCAAAAACAGCCATCATTGGATCTAGTGTTAACTGAGCTACTTGATCAGAGAGAACAACTTCTTCCTCATTATCAGATAATGCCAAAAACTCCATCGACAACATGAATACCATATTAACATCTGCCGATGGACCCTTATTTTTGTGTTTTACCTGCCACTGCTGATGACCAGGCCTTTCATTGGAGGAATTTTCCTCTTGGTATAAATCCTCCTGACGCTCACGTTGCATCCTCCTTCTCTGCGTCTTTGTCAGACCCTCTGGGCACCATCGAGGAAACTTGGTTTTCCAAACCGGCTGATAACAAGTCCTAGTTGGTTCTACACGACGTATATTAGGGTCCCTGTAGAATATTTCCTCATCGGGAACTCTTGCGTTTGCCATCTCCTCAAGCTCCTCTTGATTCCTTGGAAAATATCCAGCGCGTTTACCAAGCCTCTCATGTACACTAAGTCTGCCCCCCAGCCGATCATGCACTGATGCTCTGCCTCTGATCGGCTCATTGATAGACAAACCCTGATTACCAAGTTGAAACCTCCTTTCTGAGCGATTGACTCCGTAATAACCATTACACTCAGGGCAATTTTCAACAGTTGGCAATTTAATACCTTCTTCCCAGCAATGGATGAAAAACGGACATCTCCAATGATCTTTATGTTGATTCCATTCTTCCTGACGTCTCATTTCTTGCTGTTGTCGATATCGGTCATTACGTTGATGCCAACCCTCCTGCTGCCTTCGATGAGTAATCACAATGCCAGGTCGAGGAGGATTTTTGGAACTACTGCTTTCTCCTAGCAAACCCTTACTCTTTGCATCATCGGTAGTTATCCGATGTTGGGGGTCCACTGACGCGTTTTTCTCAGCAGCCTCTGACGTCAATACCTTGGTCTTTCCTTTGGCATCCAACATATTTGCTGGAAAAGGGTGTTGATCAATTTTCATCGACTTCTGGGCCTTGGAAGTACCAAACTTAATTCTCCCAGATTCAATAGCCGATTGTAACTGTTGCCTGAATACCTTGCACTCATTTGTACTGTGTGAAGTTGCATTGTGCCATTTGCAGTACAAAATCTTCTTCAACTCTTCTGCCGATGGGATCACATGATTAGGTGACAGCTTAATTTGGCCCTCTTGAAGCAGAAGATCAAATATTTTATCGGCCTTGGTGATATCAAAGGTAAACTTTTCTGTCTCTTTTTGACCAAAGGGACATGATATCGGCTTTTTATTCTTAACCCACTCAGCTAAGCCGATAACTGGTTCTTCATCAGAGTCAGAATCTCCTACTTCTTCAACAAATGATACCTTTTTACTCCAGTTCTTTTTAGGTTCAAAAACCCTAGTATCTTGATCAGAGATCCTTTGCACAAGATGACTGAGGCTTTCAAACTCCTGAGAAGCATATCTGTCTTTAAGATATGGCAATAACCCTTGGAAAGCCAGATCGGCAAGCTGCCGATCATCCAGCACCAGGCTGTAGCACTTATTTTTTACATCTCGTAGCCTTTGTACAAAGCTCTCTACCGATTCATCATTACGCTGTCTCAATTTTACTAAATCGGTAAGCTTCTTTTCATGGATTCCAGCAAAGAAATACTTATGGAATTGTTTTTCTAGATCAACCCAAGTAATAATAGAATTTGGTGGTAATGAAATGAACCATGTAAATGCTGATCCAGACAAAGATGATGAAAATAATCGAACTCTTAATTCATCTCTGTTAGCTGCCTCTCCACATTGAATAATGAAGCGATTGACATGTTCCATTGTTGATGTATCATCTTGCCCAGAGAATTTAGTGAAATCCGGTACCTTGTACCGATTTGGGAGAGGAATTAAATCGTATGCAGGAGGGTATGGAGTCCGATAAGAATAAGTATTGACCTTGGGCTTTATCCCAAACTGATCCTTCACAATTTCTGCTATCTTATCGGCCCAAAAAGCATCAGCCTCCTGCTGACGAACTAGTTGAATTTCTACAGGAGGTGCCTGCTGACATCCCTCCACATATCTTTGTAGCCCACGATCTCCAGCAATCGGCATATTTGCCGTTACTTGTGGCCCATTAGCCTGTTGGAAAGGATTCATCGGCTGGGCTGCCGATGCTTGATTCTGGAAACCAGCTTGCATATGACCTTGTTGAATCCCTACAACCTGCT
The DNA here is from genome assembly GCF_019320115.1 of Miscanthus floridulus. Lineage (NCBI taxonomy): Eukaryota > Viridiplantae > Streptophyta > Magnoliopsida > Poales > Poaceae > Miscanthus > Miscanthus floridulus. The sequence continues at coordinate 26,119,477 of NC_089597.1, read as the reverse complement.
GATTTCGCTGAACTGTATGTTGAACAGGTAACTGTCCTGACCAATCATTATTAGAACTCATCGGTACAAAACTTACCGATGGCTGGTAATTTGCTGATATTGTTGGATAATTATAACTGGTTTGAGGCATGAACTGAACCCCAGTTTGACTCATAGCAGGGGCTTTCTGCTGCATCGGCAGTAAGCTCGCCGATGGACTTGAATTGAATGTTTGAACCATAGGCATCTAGAAACCTCCTGGAGTTGGTTGCACAGAAGTAGTTGCGGCATATTGAGGCACTTGAGCCATCGGCGAAACGGCCGATGGTATAGGCGCTCTTCCTACTGCATCAAACACTTGAGGTAATCTAGGATTAAAAGCAGATGACTCTGGAGGCATGCCATATCCCCACCAATTAGTAGGAATCTGGCTATTCTGAGACACAGGGCCTGACATAGCTGATGCCGATAGATCTGTATTAAGCTGAACTCGCCCTCCTGGTAGTACCTGATCTGATTGTATCGGTGTAGATTGAATATTAGGTGAGCCTGCCAATACTGGAGGGGAAGTAACTTCTGTACCCACAACGGCCGAAGGAGCCGATGGAGTTTTGACAGATGCTGGCTCTGGTTGATGATAGGCAGGCCCAACGTAATGTGATGCCGCTTGTCCTTCTTTGAGAGTTCGAACCACAGCATTATGAACAGTATTGGACAGCACATTGGAATGATTAATCAAAGCATGATTTACTGTAGAATTAACCATCTCTTGAAGTTTACCAGGATTGGAGTCAAAGGTAACCTGCCGAGGCAACGGCAAATCTTGCTTCTGGATGACTTGTCCACTCTTGTTCAAGCTAAACGATCTCAGACAAAGCTGCTTGTATTCTTCTACAGCCTTTTCCATAGCCTGCCTCTGTTCTTCCTTGAGATCTTCTTCTGATACTGCGATAATGTTCCCTGAATCGATCTCGGGATTGAACATATTGATTGATTGGTCCCACCGGGCGTGCCAAAAGATGTGTTGATGCAAAAGTGGATCTGCAAACACAAAGGGCTAATACCCGAATCGATATCCAAAGCGTGCCAGTCGATTTGACCTGCTAATCGACAAGGATGAAGATACGAACACTTTGGTCCTGACAACAGCGATACGCCCGGAAGTCACGGCCAAGAGGTGCTCACACGGAACTCGAGAATCGCCAAAGATCGCACTGAAACGATGCAGCTCGCCGAATCAATGAGAACTCGTAAAAAAGGAAAAATATGCAAATCGACGAAGTCGCCGAAAAGTAAGTAGATGCAAATAGGAGTAAAAATTGGTTTTGATATTGATTGATATATATATTACATTGCCCCTTACTCCATATTTATACCCTGATCTAAAGAGACACAACCAAACACAACTAGGACACCAATCCCATATCTAAGGAAACACGTGACTCTTACATGAATCATACCCTAACAAATATAGAAAAGGAAATCAACTCCTATCTATTTCCCTGTCCGCCTCAATTATGATGGAAATCTCACCGTCCTCCTTCCCATCGGCATACTCCCTATTTCATCGACAGTAGTCTTCAAGTCTTCCTTCATCGGCATACTCCCTATTTCATCGGCAGTAGTCTTCAAGCCTCCCTTCATCGGCATACTCCATGTTTCATCGGCAGTAGTCCTCAAGCCTCCCTTCATCGGCATCGACAATAACACCTCCAACCTCATCGGCAACGCCCGAGTCCAAATCAACCTTTCCATCGACCATCACCAGCTATCGGCAACCATCTTTACAAACTGGCTTTCATCGGCTATCAAAGTATTCAATAACTTTCCCCTTGCCGATTAGTCCACTCCGATTATTTTGACACGTGCAAAAAATGGTGTCAACAAGCCCTCTAGCCTCTGCACGGAGCAAGAGGTCCGTTAGGGGTTCCCCTGGCTTTTGGTACAACCCTCACGCTTCCTTTTCGCTTGGAAGGAGGGGTGGAATATGCTAGGCTACCCTCGATGGGCACGAGCATTGGCACTTCCGGTGAGCTGTTATCGGGTGAGTCCAAGTGGAGGCCCATGCCCCGTTTGCTAGGGGATGGCTAGCGGTCTAGAGACGCACTCCAAGAGTACCAGAGGGTTTCTCTTATGGGTGCCGAGGCCATTCGCTAGGCCTCGGTGGCTCGGTGCCTCCCTACAGTGGGATCCCATTCGGAGACTTCCCTGCCAGTCTCGGACATGACTTAGGACGCCCCGAGCGATTGTTTGCTTGGGCATCGGCCATTCGTAGGCTCGCCCCAAAGTCATCCCTGACTCTGTTGCCCTGGGGCGGCTGTCGAAACCTCTGGGGGCCTAGCCTTCAAACCCCTAGACCATAACGGGCTCGGTGCCCTTTATCGTATTTGTAATGAAACTTCTAGTGCAGACTTAGACCGTTTGTCTTTGTCTAGGGTGCAGGAGGAGCCCCTGAGCCTCCGCCTAGAGTAAGAGGGCGGTCGTGGGACCCCTGGCTTTTTTATTTGACCCTCACATATCCTTTTCGTTCGAACGGAGAGTTTGTTTGCTGAGCCCATTCGGGTGCGAGCCAGAGCTGCTAGGTCTCGATAGGGTTGTAGGAAGAGCCTCCTAGCCTCTACATAGGGTGAGAGGGCCATCGGGAGCTCCCCTAGCTTTTTATACGCCCCTCGCGCTTGAGGGTTTGTTTGCCGAGGCCCCTTTGGGCGCGAGCCTAGGTCGCGGGGTCTCGGCGAGGTTGCAGGAAGGGCTCCCTAGCCTTTGCATAGAGCAGAGGGCCGTCAGGAGCTCCCCTGGCTTTTTGTATGACCCTCGTGCTTCCTTTTTGCTTGGAAGGAGGGGTTGTTTTGCCGAGGCCCCTCGAGTGCGAACCGGGGTCGCTAGGTCTCGGTAAGATTGTAGGAAGAGCCCCCTAGCCTTTGCACGAGGCGAGAGGTCCGTCGAGGGTTCCCCTAACTTTTTTGTATGACCCTCGCACTTCCTTTTCGCTCAGAAGGAGGGGTGGAATGTGCCAGGCTACCCTCGGTGGGCACGAGCGTTGGCACTTCCGGTGAGCTGTTATCGGGTAAGTCCGAGTGGAGGCCCATGCCTCGTTCACTAGGGGATGGCTAGCAGTCTAGAGACACACTCCAAGAGTACCAGAGGGTCTCTCTAGTGGGTGCCGAGGCCGTTCGCTGGGCCTCGGTGGCTTGGTGCCTCCCTTCGGTGGGATCCCATTCGGAGACTTCCCTGCCAGTCTCAGACACGACTTAGGGTGTCCCAAGCGTTTCGCTTGCTTGGGCCTTGGCCCCGTATAGGCTCGCCCACGGTCGTCCCTGACTCTGTTGTCCTAGGGCGGCTGTCGAAACCCCTTGGGGCCTAGCCTTCGAACCCCTAGACCGTAATAGGCTCAGAGCTTGGTTCCTTCATCTGAAAGGAATAGGCTAGGGGGAATGTCTTCCCCATTGGCTCAACAACGGGTGGCACACCTTTTGAGGCGGTTTCCTAGGGAGGCGAAATGATGCTTGCTGCCATAGTGGCCGAGCGTGACGTGGTGGATGGGATGTAACTGTTCCCACAATTAATGGGAAAGAAGTGGGCGCGTGGGCGGCAAAATTGGCTCGTGGTTAACTGCGCCGGATCAGGGGGAAACTTCCCCGATTTCATCGCCCATTCGTTTCGCCTTCCCCCTGCATAAATACTTGAAGAGTCTCGCCCCTCCTCACCTTACCTTGCCTACGTTAGCTCTGCCTCCATCGAGCCATCACTAGAGCAGCGGGTGCCAGGAAGAAGAAGGGACAAGAGCGAGCCAGGGAGAAAGCGAGAAAAAGCGAGAGCGTGGGAGAGAAAGAAAAACTCATAGCCGCATCTGATCCTTCCATCGCATGCATGGCCGGCGACATCATCGTTGTCGAGGTGGACCCCTGGGATCCTTCCGATGTTACCATGGAGACACTCTAGTCGCTCATCGACGATGGACTCCTTTGCCCAGTGATGGACCCCACTAGGCTGGAGTAGATTGCTCCGTACAGCGAGCCAGAGCCGAGGCCTCGCGACGGCTACGTCGTGAGCTTTGTCTCCTTTCACGAGCGCGGCCTCAGCGTCCCGGCGGATCGGTTCATGCGGGCGCTCCTGCACTACTATGGCATGGAGCTCCACAACTTCAACCCCAACTCCATCGCACAGGTGGCTATCTTTGTTGCCATCTACGAGGGGTACTTGGGGATTGCTCCCCATTAGGAGTTGTGGCTCCATCTATTCCAGGCAGGGCACACCACTAAGCCGACGGGCACGTCGGGTACGAGGAAGGCAACGAGGGCCGGCAGGTGCACTCTCCAAGTGCGCCAGGACCGCCAGCACCTCTACATCCTGGCCTAGCTCGCATCCTCCAACCGCCGGTGGTACACGAGCTGGTTCTACCTTCGTAACGACGATGGAGGACTTCCCCCCCTACACTGGGCGGATTGTGGGGAGCTGCCCGGAGAGATGGAAGTACGGCGTCCTGAAGGACGACCAGCCCAAGCTACAGCCGCTTCTAGAGGGGCTAGAGAGGCTATAGGGCTGTGGCCTTACCGTGGCTGTGGTTGTGGCTGCCTTCCACTGCCGGAGGGTGCTGTCGCTGATGGCTCAACAGCGGTGGCTGTTTGAGATGAAGCCGGGTGAGCCCATTGAGGGCATCTGGATGTCCTCCTCCACCCTTTCCGACGAGGAAATTGTTCGTCGGGTGGGGGAGACGGTAGAGGCAAAGCTAAGGGGCGGCAACTTGACCCCCATCGTGATGCAACCATCGCGGGGGTTCCTCTCACTGGTAAGTTGTGTGCCACTGTAGCCCCCGAGCCTCCTCTGTTTCCCCTTACCTCTTGTTCCCTTATGCGCGTTCGTTGTTCCTGCAGGGGATGAGGGACGTGCGCTCCTCTCCGCCGCCCGTTCCCAAGGATGCGAGGCGACGGGCAATCAATCGGGCGCACGCTGACACATAGAAAAAATGGAAAGACGCCAAGGCGGCGAAGCGCACAAAGAAGATCCTCGCGCGCGAGGAGCTAGACAAGCACCGCCATCAATAGAGGAAGGATGGCCTCCTGTTGGAGGAATCACCATCACCGTCGCTGTCGATGGAGGCCTCGGACGGGGATGATGAGGGTGAGGTGGGGCGAGGTCCCTTGGACCATCTCCCTGACGTAGTGGAGGTGGTGCCCGGGGCATCGGCAAGTATCCCGGCACTCCTAGGAGGAGGAGGAGAAGTGGACCCGGGGTCGGTGATTGCCCGCTCCGGAGCCTAGGCTGACACGCCCAGGGCGCGGGCGTTGGGCAAATGCACCGTTAGCCCAGTGGGCTCGATGGTGGTGGTGGAACAAGGGGCGGCTGAGGCGACAGAACCACCCTTGTAGAGGACTGGCGGGGCACCGGGGTCCTTTGAGGACCGGCCGGCGCCGATGGACATGGAGGCGATGCCTCTACCGCCGCCACCGCCTTTGCGGACAAGGGTCGCCGTGGCGAAGCGGTTGCTGCCCTGTTCGAGGCAGGTGTATTTTTGGTGGGGTCGTAGTGCCTTCCGTTCGCTCTTTGGTCTCGTGCTGACCCTATAGGTGATTTTTCCTTAGTCAGAAGCGGCCTGCGGATGAGCTTCCCTTGGCACCCCTTAAGGCGCTCAAGGCAAGCCCTGGCTCCTCCGCCCACTGGGTGGCAGAGGCACAAGTCGCTATACAACGCGGTGCGGCATCGGCGAGGGCCGACCCGAAGGAGCCGGCCACCCAAGGAGGGGCTGCCAAGGCGACCCCGAAATAGATGGGGGAGGGAGTGCTTCTGCCCTGTGAGGGCGAGGCTCATGAGTCGGATGGGGCCAGGGTGCCCTTGGTTGCCAAGGCCCCTGGGGTCTTCGAGGCTAAGGCGACAGAGGCCAGGGCTCCCAATACCACTGAGACCGCAGCGGTGGAGGTCGGTGCTTCTGCGACCATTGAGGCCACGATGGCAGAGGCTAGAGCCCTCGAGACCGCTAAGGCCGACATGATAGCGGTGAGGCCGTTTGTCCTGGAGGCGGAGATGAAGGCGGCGGAGGCCTCGGTGGCGCCCTTGGTTCAGGGCCCGCCATTGTTACGAGAGAGCGCCCGGGAGGCAGAGGTCTATCCGATCTCCTTCGATGATACTTCCCGGGCATGAGAGGTGGTCGACGCTGAGGAGACCGACGCCATGGAACAGCTGGCTCTGATCTTGGGCGAGGGAAGCTTGGCCCTCATGCGGGCGTGACCCGAGCCTCGTGGGTGGGATCACCCACGGGTACTGTGGTAGAGCCGGGACGACCCTAAGGGGGAGCCTCTGTTCGCCCTTAAGGACGTAGCTGAGGGCGGGCGCTGGGGCACCTTCGAGCAATACCGCCAGTTGGTGGAGTGGTCGCTACGGACGGCACTGTCCGTGGTGGCTGATGAACTGCCCGGAGTCACCCAGGTTCGCGTTTTCTTTTCTCGTGCGACGTTGTCTTTTTTTGAGTTTTGTTGCAATCAATGACCCCTATTCTACTTCCCCAGGAGCTCGAGACCCGGTCCCTTGGGAAGTCAGTCTTTCTCCGGCGGGAGAGGGACGTCTGGGACCAGCTCCAGTGGCAAAAGGGCCTGCTTGCAGGTGCCAACAAACTCCTAGCGGTGAGGAGCGCGGAAGTGGAGGACCTCCGCCTTCGTTGTGCTAACATGAAGGTCGAGGCAGCCATGTCCCAGGAGTAGCTTGCCCCTCTGGCAGCGCGGGTCAAGGAGTTGGAGGAGGAGCTCGCCCGCATGGCCAATGATTGGGATGCCTTTAGGGCTCGAGCCATTGAAGCCACGGCCTCGGCCACCGCTCTTGCGGGGCAGCTAGGGGCAGAACAGAATGCGCACCAGCTAATGAAAGGTGCCTTGGATGAGGCCCTTGCTACAGCTGAGGCCTCGCAAACCGAGGCTATGGTTTGGAGGGGGACGGTCGAGGGTGAGTTTTAGTCACCTCATTTTGTTTTCTTTTCCTTATGTTTGCTCCCTAACTTCCTTGTGTGACATAGAGCTGGGGAGTGAAGCTTCTAGGGTGATCGAGGCTTCTTGGGTCGAGGCCTAGCACTTGAAGGAGAAGGCCAAGGAAGGAGAAAGCCGATGCCTGTCAGGTCGAGACCCGACGCTGGGAGCAGAAGGCCAAGGGTGAGTTCCATGGGCTTCCACTCCTAATTTAGGTTGTTTTTTTTCGCTCAACCTCATTCTGTTTTCCATGGTGCAGAGTCAGAGGCGGAGGTTACTTGGGCAGCCGAGGCTTCCAGCGCGGTGTAGACGGTGCTCGAGACCGAGATTGGGGAGCATGAGGCACTGAAATGTGCCGCCCTTTCTGCCTGCGAGGCCTTGGAGGTTGAAGGGGTTCAGTCAGGCAGCTCCCTTGGGAGCCATTTGATTGCGCTGAGCAGCCAGATGCGTGAGTGGCTCTGAGGAGTGCTTCACACGGGTGTCAAGCGCGCGTTGGCCGTCATCTCCTCTCACTACATTGGCGTCGACTTCTCGGCCATCAGTGATGGCTATGTCCTACCTGATGATGAGGAGGAGGCCGACGTGGCGGTCACGAAGCTAATGGAGGCGGCGGAAGGCCCTGGCACGGCGCTGGCGACGCTCTTCAAAGAGGAGGTGGTCCCTCTCCTACCATCTGCCGATGCTGGAGGCCCTGCGCCTTGACCTAGGCCCAAGAGGGCATGTAAAAATAGAGTAGGAATTATCTTTGTATCGTAACGCTTGTGGCCGTCGAGGCCTTTCTTTTTGAAGTATTTGTGTTTCTTAGTTGTTTTTCTCATGTTTCCGAGCCTCTGCCCTCTGTTGCTTCTGATCGGATTTCTTTTGCAAAACACCTCCTTGGAGCCTAAGCTGTCCCTTGGGCGAGAGGTAGTGAGGGAGTGCCATAGCCCAGAGGTGTAGGCCGTTTCACGACTCTACCGGCCTCTTGCTTAGGAAATAGACTTTGGTCCGAGGGGTTTTTTACAACCGATTCATCAGAGCGTGCTAGAGACTTGGCGTAGGAATTTTTTCGAAAAATGACTGAAGAATGGTGCGTGGGACTTAGGGGGAGTCCCCCATCTAGCCCCCGAGGGAGGCTTGGTTCTGCCGAGGCAGAGCCAAGTCTCCCTTACCATGTTATCGTACTGCCGAGACCCACGATGGGCTCGGGGGGTTTCTCGAAAAATTAGACCAACTAAAGAACACTTTTTAATTGTATCCCAAGAAACACTATATACAATGCTTGGAAATTTAAGGATAAAAGCGACGTAGCTATTCTATGTTCCAAGCGTTGGTGAAGATTTTGCCCTTCTCGTTGGCCAGCTTGTAGGTCCCGGGCTTAAGTACTTGGGCGATGATGTATGGTCCTTCCCATGGCGGGGTTAGCTTGTGGCGGCCCTTGTTGCTCTGTGCTAGCTGCAACACCAGGTCGCCTACCTTCAAGTCTCGGCCTTAGACGCACCGGGCCTGATAGCGCCGTAGGGTCTGCTAGTATTTAGCCGAGTGTAGTAGCGTGACATCTCGGGCTTCCTCCAGTTGATCGAGGGCGTCCTCTCGGGTGGTGCGGATACTTTGTTCGTTATAGGCTTGTAGCCTTGGGGAACCATATTCCAAGTTAGTGGGGAGGATGGCCTCGGCCCCATAGACCAGGAAGAATGGCGTGAACCCCGTGGCTCGGCTTGGAGTGTTCCTCAGGCTCTAGATGACCGATGGGAGTTCGGCGAGCCATTTCTTGCCAAACTTTTTTAGCTGGTTGTAAATTCTTGGCTTGAGGCCTTGTAGGATCATGCCGTTGGCACGTTCTACTTGGCCGTTGGTCCTTGGGTGTCCTACAGCTGACCAGGCCACACGGATGTGGTGGTCATCACAAAACATCAGGAACTTTTTGTTGGTGAACTGTGTCCCGTTGTCGGTGATGATGGTGTTAGGAACCCCAAACCTATGGATAATGTCAGTGAAGAACAGTACTGCCTGCTCGGATTTGATTCGATTGATCGGACGAGCCTCGATCCATTTGGAGAACTTGTCGATTGATACCAGTAGATGGGTGTAGCCTCTGGGGGCCTTTTGTAGAGGCCCGACCATGTCGAGCCCCCATACAGCAAACGGCCACGTGATGGGGATGGTTTGGAAGGCCAGGGCTGGGAGATGTGTTTATCGAGCATAGTACTGACATCCTTTGCAGGAGCGTACTAGCTTGGTGGCGTCGGCGACCGCCGTCGGCTAGTAAAACCCTTGGTGAAAAGCATTTCCTACGAGCGTTCGAGGCGCCGCATGGTGCCCGTAGGCGCCTACGTGCAAGTCCCAAAGCAGGGCTCGGCCCACCTCGGCAGTGATACATCGTTGGAGGACACCGGAAGGACATTGCCTGTACAGTTCATCATTGTAGAGGACGTAAGTCTTGGCTCGGCGCGCAAGCCATCGGGCTTCGGTCCTGTCGCTAGGAAGCTCCCTCTGATCAAGCCAATCGAGGAATGGGATTCGCCAATCCACGTCCTGGTCGGTCTGCAGAGGCTCGGTGTTGACTTCCATGACCTCGGGCTCGGTCGAGGGGGTCTTAGTGGTACAGGGGGCATCGAGCCTCGCCGTGGTTTCCACAGGTGGGCCCTCCTCTGTTGCCAAGGTGTAGTCAATGGAAGGTTTGTGAAGGTCTCTGGCAAATACATTCGGGGGGATCGGATCCCGTGCCAAGGCCATCTTTGCCAGTTCATCGGTGGCCTCATTGTACGCGATGTGGTTTAGTTCGAGACCGTCGAACTTGTCTTCTAGGTGACATACCAACTTGCAATAAGCCTCCATTTTGGGGTCGAGGCAATTTGACTCCTTCATGACTTGATCGACGACGAGCTGCGAGTCGCCCTGGACGTCGAGATGACGTACCCCAAGTTCGATGGTGACTTGCAAGCCGTTGACGAGGGCCTCATACTCTGCCATGTTGTTGGAGGCGGCAAGGTGGAGCCACACCATGTAGCGCATGTGTATTCTGAGGGGCGAGACAAAGAGGAGTCCTGCGCCTGCCCCGGTCTTCATCAAAGACCCATTGAAGTACATGGTCCAGCATTCTATCTGGACTTGGGTAGGTGGTAATTGGGTGTCGGTCCACTCAGCCACAAAATCAGCCAAGACCTAAGACTTAATTGCTTTCCAAGGCACAAAAGTCAAGGTTTCCCCCATAAGCTCGATGGCCCACTTGGCTATCCTGCCTGAGGCCTCCCGGTTATGGACTATCTCTCCCAAGGGGAAAGACGATACCACAGTCACTGGGTGAGACTCGAAGTAGTGACGCAGCTTGTGTTAGGCCAGGACTATGGCATAGACCAGCTTCTAGATGTGGGGGTAACGTGTTTTGGTCTCGGAGAGCACCTCGCTAATGAAGTAAATAGGTCGTTGGGTGGGTAGAGCATGCCCCTCTTCTGGCCTTTCTACTACTACAGCAGCGCTGACCACTTGGGTCGTTGCGGCGACGTAGAGTAAGAGGGCCTCATCCCTAGCTGGGGGTACCAGGATGGGAGGATTTGTGAGCAACGCTTTGAGTCTATCGAGGGCTTCTTCGGCCTCGGGGGTCCAAGAAAAACGCTCAGATTTTCTCAAGAGTCGGTACAGAGGCAATCCTTTTTTGCCAAGGCGCGAGATGAAGCGGCTCAGGGCCGCAAGGCATCCCATGACCCTCTGTACTCCCTTGAGGTCTCTGATTGGTCCCATGCTGGTTATGGCCGAGACCTTATCTGGGTTGGCTTCAATGCCACGTTCCGAGACTATGAATCCCAAGAGCATGCCTCGGGGGACCCCGAACGCACACTTCTCGGGATTGAGCTTGATGCCCTTCTCTCTAAGGCATTTGAAGGCTATCCTCAAGTCGTTGACAAGATCCTCGGCCTTTCTGGTCTTGACCACGATGTCATCCACATAGGCCTCGACGGTCCGCCCAATGTGGTCACCAAAGACCTAGGTCATGCACCGCTGGTACGTGGCCCCCGCGTTTCTAAGGCCGAATGGCATAGTCACATAGCAGTACATGCCGAATGGGGTGATGAAAGAAGTTGCAAGCTGGTCGGACTCTTTCATCTTGATTTGATGGTAACCGAAATATGCATCAAGGAAAGACAGGGTCTCACACCCAGCAGTGGAGTCAATGATCTGATCGATTCGGGGTAATGGGAAGGGGACTTTTGGACAGGCTTTGTTCAAACCAGTGTAGTCTACACACATCCTCCATTTCCCATTTTTCTTCCTAACTAACACAGGGTTAGCCAACCACTCTGGGTGGGACACTTCCTTGATGAACCTAGCCGCCAAGAGTTTCTGCACCTCCTCACCAATGGCCCTACGCTTTTCCTCATCGAAGCGGCGCAGGCGTTGCTTCACCGGTCTAGAGCCGGCTCAGATGTCCAAGGCATGCTCGGCGACCTCCCTCGGTATGCTCGGCATGTCTGAGGGACTCCACGCGAATATGTCAGCATTCGCATGGAGGAAGTCGATGAGCACGACTTCCTATTTGATGTCGAGGGTGGCGCTGATCCTCAGCGCCTGGTCGTCAGGGCAGGCAGGGTCGACCGGGACGTGCTTGATGGCCTCTGCGGGCTCGAACGCCCCTACACGATGCTTGGAGTCAGGCGCCTCGCCACTGAGTTGGTTGAGGTGGGCGATGAGGGTCTCGGCCTCCGCAAGAGCCTTGGCGTACTCGATGCACTCGATGTCGCAGTCATATGCATGTTCGTACATGGACTCAATCATGATGATACCGCTAGGGCCTGGCATCTTGAGCTTGAGGTAGGTATAGTTAGGGACTACCATGAACTTGGCATAGCATGGCCACCCTAGGATGGCATGGTAGGTTCCCCTGAACCTGACCACCTCGAAGGTAAGGACTTCCTTGCGGTAGTTGGAGGGGGTGCTGAAGCAGACAGGAAGGTCGATGCGCCCGAGGGGTCACGTGCGTTTTCCTGGCACAATGCCGTGGAAGGGTGCGGCATCGCCTCGGAGCCTCGATTGATCGATCTCCAAGAGCTCCAGGGTGTTGGCGTATAAGATATTGAGGCCGCTGCCTCCGTCCATCAACACCTTGGAGAGTCAGGTGTTGCTGATGATCGGGTCGACAACAAGTGGGTACTGCCCAGGATTTGGAACATGGTCGGGGTGGTTGTCTTGATCAAAGATGATCGCCTCCCGAGACCAGTCTAGGTACCGAGGAGTGGCCACCTTGACCGAGAAGACCTCTTGACATTCCCTCTTTCGCTGCCACGCCGTAAGGCACGCCGAGGGTCCACCGAAGATCATGAAGGCGTTATGTACCTCGGGGAACCCATCGTCCTTGTCATCATCCCGGTCACCGGTGCCCTTCTGCTTGGCATCATTGTCGGGGAGCCCGAGCCTAGCATAGTAACGCCGTAGCATGGAGCAATCCTTGAGGGCGTGCTTGACTGGGCCTTGGTGGTAAGGGTAGGGTTTCTTAAGCATGTCGTCGAAGGGTCTGGGGCCCCTGGGGCCTCAGAGATTCCTATGTTCTACGCCCGCGACCATATCGGTCTCGAGGACGGCCCGCTTCCCCTACCGATCCTTCTTCTTCCTTTTGGGGAGGCAGGAACCGAGGCCTTGGGGGCCTCATCCCTCCGCTTCCCCTTGGCATCGTCTATGGGGAAGATGGCCCCTATAGCCTCCTATTGAGGCAGTCATGGACCGAGGGACCCTGTTGATGGTTGGCACCTGAGCAGGCTCGGGATGAACCGAGGCCTCCCTATCCTACCGATGCGGTGTTGAGGGGAGGTCCGAGATGGCACCACGCCGCCTGGAGGCGGAACTCTCGACCTGCTGCACCGTGGCGGTTTTGAGGAGATCCCAGAGCTCGCCGCGAACCCATCGTCCCTCTGTGGTGGAGGGCTCGGGCATCGCGCGCACTAGCATTGCCACAGCCGCGACATTCTAGCTAGCGCGATTGAAGATTGGGGGACGATCATCCCCTTCATCGTCGTTGATGCGATGGTGCACGTCGCGAGCCCATCGTCGGGCTCCTCCGCCATCACTGCGGCCTTGCTGCTCTTGCTCGAGAGTGCTTCGGAGCTATTGTAGAAGAAGTCAATCTTGCTCGACCTTGGCCTGAAGCTCGCAGAGTTGTTCCAGGTCCAGGCATCAGAATTGTCCGAGGGTAAGGTTCTCGTTTTGTGCTGCCGGTGGGACAATACGTGAAGGCATAGCATCGCCCATTCCCTGATGAAGCAGAGTGTGGTTGTCTACCCCCTCGTCCTTGTCGCCCGTGCTTGGCATCCCAAGTTCGACGTGGAAGCACTCACGAGTGGGATCGTAAGTACTTTCACCGTCAGAATCGGAGTAGCCAAAGCAATAGTCACTAGCGGTCAGGAAGCAGCGCATGGTTTCATGGTCGTGGAGGTCAGAGAAATCCACTCTAGCCCATGCCTTGTCCTCCTCCAAGGAGTCAGCGTGGGTGTGGGTGGACGCGGTGGTGTCGAAGTTGAGAGCGAAGCATTAGAGGCGTTCCGAGAGATCCTCATGAGAGGAAGCATAGGCGTAAGCATAAGATGCGGTGGCATTTCTCAACCCGAAGGGGTATGGAGATAGTGCCTTCGTGGGGCTCTGTTCTGTTGGAGTTAGCTCCTCAAGGATTAGTGGAGCAGAGCTTGATGTCGGGGCGTCATCAGGTGCCACTGGCGTTTTTCCCTTGTCCATGCTTAGGCTAGACAGATCCCCAACCAGGGACCCTACGCTAACAGCTGGTCATGGGGTGCCGGCGGAGAGCAGTGAGTCGCCCTGGGTTTGCGTGGCATTGGGACGATCTTGCTCGCGTCGTGCCTGGCGAGTGCGGCAAGAATGGCCGCCCGGGCGCCGCCTGCACCCGGGCTACTGATGCGTGATGTCGTCATTGGCAGGCGGGGCTCGGGGTGTGAGAAGTACCATGTCGTACTCGTGCCCTAGAGACATGAACTCTAGGCTCCTAAACCACACCACCGTGCCGAGATGCAGCAGTCGTACAGGGTCTGCCATCTGAAACCTGTTGGGATGATGAAGCTGACACACAGAGGCCCCTACCTAGCACGCCAACTGTCGGTGTTTTGGACCGGGAGGTCCTCAACCAACTAGTGAATTTATCCTGCATGTTCCTGATTCTAGATGGTGATGCAAAGAGACACAAGGATTATACTGGTTCGGGCAATTCGAGCCCTACGTCCAGTCTAGGGGATTGATCATGTATTCCTTGCACCAAAATGCTTGTAGTAGGGGGATACAAGCTAGGTGAGAGAGGGAGCCAGTCCCAGGTCTCGGTGAGGTGTGATATGGGCTGCTTGAGACGTTGCTCTCAGGCGGTAGGGAAATGTGTGTGTTACAGGGTGTTGTTCTTCGTGTGTGCCCCCTAAATGGCCTAAGTCCTCTCCTTTTATAGTTGAAGGGAGGACAAGGACAGTACATGTGCTAACTATATGGCGTCGTGCAAACAGAGGTGGCGCGTCCGAGCCCTATGGCGGCGTAGTCATCGGAGTGGTCCATCCTTGGAGCACTGGGGCGGCGTGCTGGTCATATCCGATCCTGTGCGTCATGGGAGCTCTAGGGCTACCTCAGAGTGGGTGCAGTGGTTAGCATGCGAGTCGCTGTGGACTGACTGTGTGCAAGGCCGTGGCTCGGTCGGTGCTGAGGCTGCACCGCAGTGGGGGATCTCGGCAGACACGAATCCCGAGATAGCTGAGACCTTGGTGCATAGTGCCGAGGCCCTGAGGGAGCAGTTGATCTGGTGCGCTGGCTCGGAGGTGGTGATGACCCAGGCCAGGCTGTCCATGTCGTGTTGTTTTCGAGGCAGGGATCGCGGGGCACAGTGTAGTGCGGGCGCTGATCGTGGGCACAGCGTCAGAATACAGTGACCGGTAATCCCTACCGTGCCCTGTCTCAGCCAGTATGGTGCCGATGCGACCTCATGTCCCGTCGGCCATTCCGCGGTGTCAAGCCGTTGTCTGGCTAAGATTGCAGGAGTGGCTGACGTATTAATGGGACATGATGTGCTGTTGGGAAGACCGGCCGAGGCGGGGGCGACGGGCTATGGATAAGCCGGCCTCGCGCGAGACGAAGAATAAGGCCTCGTGCGAGACGGAGATTGGTCTCCTTGCCGAGGCCTTCCGCAAGAGGTCTCGCATGAGACGGAGATTGTGTCTCCTTGTCAAGACCTCCTATGAGAGGCCTGAGGCGATGCAGAGAGCCGGGTGGGCTCGGACGGGGCCAGTTATGAGCCCATGGCTTTCCCTCTAACTTTGCCGTTGATGGGATTTTAGTGCCTCTTTTGGTGTACGCTCGGGGTACCCCATTTTATGGTACCCGACATATATGTTGTACGTCCTCATGTAATGTTGAACGTAGCTTAATACTTAGCTAACCGGATAAGTCATTCCGACCATGAAGCCTAGTAGCTCAATTCAGGTCGGGAGCATGAGCAATTGGTCGCAATCTAGATGGTAGTAAGGATGTGCGGAGAACCATTGGTGTAAGCCCAAGGGCGGGTTAAGCCACCGAGCACTCATGGCAGAGTGGTTCTCTAGTTTTTTGGCACTAATCGTACCCACGACTCTTGAATTGTACCAAAGGAGACTTGTTTGTGACCTTGACAGGGGAAGCTAGGTTTATGTTAGGAATACCCCTCCAGCTGGATAGGAATCGATTCGAATCGCCATCTCTCCCAGATAGTGAGAACTTGACTGAGCAGTGAAAACATAGATTCACTTAATTTAATGATATAGTTAAATGGAGAATGATGATAATGTTGCCACAGTTTATACTTGCTGTGGTTAATAATGTTTGCATCTTAATCAAGTGATTGCTTAGTATGGGTGCTAATATAGATGACAGGTTAATGGCTAAAAGTCACTGCTAGCTCAGGTTAAGAGTTGATCATTATTACTTATGCTTTCCCACAAAAAAGAAAGTGTCAGCTAGATCTACTAAATTAAGCTATGCATGATCCTTGGTGTCAATTATTTTGGTTTCCGACGGTTAAGTCTAGCTGAGTACATTCTTATACTCAGGGTTTATTCCCTCTTGTTGTAGATGACCTTCTTTATCAGGGCTTCTGTAAGTACTGTCTCCACCTGGTGGGTGATGAAGACTAGATCATGGGCATGATCTCTGTTTATCTTATCCAAATGCTTTTGTCGGACGTGATCGGCAAGCTGGTACTTGTATTTGAACTCGTGTGTGTGAGTTAAACTATTTGCTTTCGCTACTTTACAAGACTTGGTTTGTAATAACTATGACTCTGATGTGTTGTAATCTATCTGTGAACTATTTGTGAAATGTTGTAACGTGTGATGTGTTATATTGAATTACTGTGATCTTAGTTGTATGCAAGTTGGTTTGAAATCCTTCGTGGTTTCAGTTGACTACCGGGTTTATATGGGCTCAAGTGCGAGAATTTGATCATTCCGATGATCGTTTTTATACTTGTGCTCTTATAAATTAGATGGTTCTATGACACACCAAGTCACATGGTGGTCCATAGGCTATATGATGTTGAAAGTGTCCCACCAACACTGGCAGATCCCAGAAGCTACTATGTAGCAAAGCGCACCTTCTGCTCATCCGTCATATTGAGTAGCTAAAACTTCTGCTCTAGAATATGAAGCTAATGCTCCACATCTAGAGGCTTAGCAGTCGGTGTGAACATGGGTGGGTGTGTCCCTAAGAAGTCCTGATAGGAATAGGGCCTCTTGGGACCACGGGCACCACCCCCGTTCCCGCCATTGCCACCGGGGCCTCCATGGACGAAGCCACCAATAGCCTGCGCTAGCATCTCTAGGGCATGGGCTGACTCACAATGAGTAGCCAACATCTCAGCCATCATCTCATCCTAGGCCATTAGAGGCGGTGGTGGTGGCGGAGGAGGACCAAGGAGTGGGGCCTCGTGGCCCTCCCCGTTGGCATTGCCATGATCATCGCCACGACAATTTTTGCCCTAGTCTTCACCAAGACTATGGCCCGTCCTAGCACTGGTGCTCCCATGACCAGACCTCAGGTTCATCTATAAACAGATAGGAACCCACCATTAGGGACTAGGCCTCCATACTTAGAAACAAACGGCTAGAGAGATAATAAGGCCCAATAAATGGTTAAAAGAGAGAACTTTTTCGTAAGAGTTAAAGCATTTCTCTTTATTTATTATCCTATTAATTTACTACCCAAAATTATACGTGGGGGAGTTTAGTTTAAGCAAGATTATCTTTTCATGATGCATGGATCGACCTATTCGTTTGCTCAAGCCGGAATATAGCGGTATTCGCATATAATTTTTGGCATAGCGCACACTCACTTCCTGTACTCTAAACGATTCTTATGCAGCGTAAGTTAGTGTACCTACAGAAGATTGATTAGATAAAACTAGTGCCACTATCCTAGATAGACCATATTGCTAGGTCTTATACTTACTTACGTAAATTTATGGCATCCTATTTTTCACAAATCTTTTCTTGGTCAAATTTTAGGTTTTTGAAAAGAGTTCTTAAACCCGTATACTCATTATTGGCTCTGATACCACCTATGGCAGAACCACCTAGAATAACACACTTTCAGATGCGCTCATCTTCCAGTAGACACTAAGCACCCCAAAAGTGGGCTAAAACGGGTAGTTTCACCGAGCACTCCCCACGGGAGAACTTGAAACAATCCACGTTTTACATCTAGAATCCAATAATGAGTATGAGCTTACAATACTTAGTCCATTTCATGCAACATACAGTCTTGGAAATTATTTATTACAATACTAGAGTTCAGCGTGCGATAATTTAACAGCGGAAAATGTAATAATCATTTAGCGGAAACGATACACGGATCCATCTATGCCCACCAAAAGAATCCTCCACACAAGAGCTAACTCCTCAAGCTGCACCTGCAATAGGGTAAAATAAATCCTGAGTACATATTGTACTCGCAAGACTTACCACACTAGTGAAAATAGTTTCCTGACTCACAAGGAACATGATAGGCAATATGGTCTGTTGTTTTCTTTTGTTTGTAGAAAGCATTACTAATAGTGCGTCCTTAAGGTCAAGTTTTATTAGCAGTCATGATTACTTTATTAGCTAACCATTCTTGGTAAGCACCTGTTCTATGTTCGAGCAAGGGTTGAACTATCAGAACCATTTTACTACCTTTCATATTCCAGTTCTTACTACGGTGCTAGACCATAGCCAAGTCATACTGGCTCACAGAAATGGCGATTCATGAACCAATGTATCCTTGCTGGTCTCTGCTTGGTGCTTAGACCTCCACCTTTCCCTGCCTCCAATCAGTCGGTCCAGAAAGAGCTGTTACCCACGATAAGAGTGCAACGACCCTTCCCACTCCCATAAGCAAGTTTGTGCTCAGAATAATAAGTCTATGACCTGACTACCATCCACAACAATGGATGGTCCTCAATTGACATGGATAGGGAAAATAGTGTAACAAAGCTAAGCCTCGTGGCCACTGAACACAACTTGTTACATCCACCAATAACCCATGCCATATCCCTGCCCGGTCTCCATTTTCTCTTCACCATTTTTATTATGAAAGTAATAATAATCACCTATTGTGAATAACAATAGGTTACTCATGCTACCGACAAGCTAAGCATAGCTGCTACTCAAACCTTCACTAGTAGAACTCATAGGGTAGATATATATATATGCATGTGGTTTCCACAAAAATTTCCTACAATGTAAATGCACATCACATATATACATATAGTGATTATAAAAAATAAGGGTTATGCACTAGGGCTTGCCTTGGGTAGGCGCGGTGTCAGTCGAGTCAGTCAGTGGTAGCTCTAGGACCTCCTACATGAGAATCTCCTCCTTGTACTCCTCGACAATCTCCTCAAACTCATGATCACCGGTGGTCACGATCTCTACCGACTCATTTTCTATATACATGCGATGACAATGATGCAACAACTTAGTATTTAGGCAACAACAACAACAACTCTTAAAATAAGAATACACATGTTAAGCTACTAAGCTAGCTCTAGTGACTAAGTGTGGGGGTATGGCCCCCAGTATCCACAAGATAAGACATGGGCTGCACCATTAGAGGTGGCCCAGCCCACAAGATCAAGGTGTGCACGGCGCTGCTCGACGTGCACCGCAAGCTATTGTATAGTACCAAATAGGATACTTTCCTTGTAACCCTACCCCTCCAGAGTATATAAGGAGAGGCAGGGGACCCCTAGTGGACAAATCCATACATCTCAATGCAATACATTAGAACACAGGATGTAGGTATTACGTCATACTAACGGTTGAACCTGTCTAAATCTTGTGTCTTGGTGCTTGTATTACCATCTCGCTCTTGATCTCACTCACCTCTATGACAAATCCCATCGTGGGATACCCCTCGGTGGACTGTCAAGCATCTTTTGTCGACAGTTGGCATGCCAGGTAGGGGCATGCGCTTGATCCCATGGCAAGCCAGATGGACCTCAAATCAACAACGCGTTCTCGTCAACAATCTCATGGAGATCCATGTTGGTCCACGACGACGATTCATCGCTAGCTACACCAGCCCCCGCAATAGCAGATCTGATCTTGGAACCACCTCTGAGGTCGCCTTCACCAACAACTCACCGCCCACCAGGTGCTCACCGTTAACGCCGACCAGATAATGTTATACGTCGCTGACCAGACTTTCTGTCTAAAGCTAAGTCACGCTTTAATATTCTTATAAATATTCTCCAATCTCCGTATATCGCCATGATGTTTCTCCGAGCTGTTTTCTCCATGTTTGCTCTCCAAACGATTTTTTGAACCCCCGAACAATCATGTTGATGCTTGGACGCCTCCAGAGATGGCCCTGTCTCTGGCTCCTCCCTACACGTGCTATGGGCTCTGTGCTCTGCGTTATGGGTGGTCGGCAGTGGCTCCTTGGTCACACTGTTCCTCCTACATGTGCACGAGCTCCGCGCTCTGCGTTATGGTTAATGGGCTAGCTAGGGCTAGAGACTCAGCTACACACTAACTGGTTAGGCGGTTTATATTAAATATAAATACATCTTCACACCAACTGATCGCCGAGCTGCATACACTATTGTATCGCCATTGCTGATTTCTCTCTGGAGTTTATATATTTCTACATCATGTACTACCCATTCTATATGTTTGTATTGTAGGATCATAGTCCAGGTGGTCGGACCACCTAGTGCTCGGACTTCTCCACCGATCAACTGGTTGGACCGCTTGGTTCATGGACTCCATCGCCAACCAGTTGATCGGACTATTTGCCGATCGCTTCTACTCAATGCTCACTTCGCTGCCGACCAGTTGACCAGACTATTCGTCGCTCGTGCTTCATCGCCAGCTACACCGGTTACTCCTTGTGCTCGGATTCTTCGTGGTCGAGGACTAAGTGGGCACACTTCATCGCATGGACGTCGCCAGCTACATCGGTGACTCCTCGGTGCTTGAACATCGCTAGTGATGCCAGGGACTCCTCGCTCCTTGGTGCTTGGACATCGCCAACGACACCGGGGACTCCTTGCTCCTTGGTGGTTAGACATCGCTAGTGACGCCAGGGACTCCTTGCTCCTCGGTGCTCGGACATCACCAATGACGCCGGGGACTCCTCGCTCCTCAGTGCTCGGACATCGCTAGGGACGCTGGGGACTCCTCTCTCCTCAATGCTCAGACATTGCCAGGGATGTCGGGGACTCCTCGGTCCTCGGTGCTCGAACATCGCTAGCGATGCCGAAGACTCCTCGGTGCTTAGACATCGCCAGCGATGTCAGGGACTCCTCGCTCTTCGGGGTTTAGACATCACCAGTGACATCGGGGACTCCTCGGTGCTCCCTTGGTGGTTGGATCTTGCTATGTCTCATTGGTGTGCTATCAAGGTGCTCCATGCTACTCAGATTAGGGTGCTGATCTTGGGCAGCACGTCTGGGGTCTTGATACGTGCATGTCAGACGACATTGGCAAAGCTTTCAGACTTCTTTTTCTTTGACCCTGCTACAAGATTTATTCTTCATCTTCCAGCAGGCTTGGGGACTAAGTGGGCACACTTCACCTTGCGGTGAATGTGTGCTTTTCTCATCTCGAGGCTACACCCGGGGACTGGCTACCTGCTTGGCTAGTCTTTTACTTTCTGACCCTAGCACCATGTGACTATGTCACCTACTATCAGGCTCGAGGACTAGCTTTGGGGGTATGGCCCCCGGTATCCATAAGACAAGACATGGGACACACCTCAGAGGTGGCCCAGCCCACAAGATCAAGACGTGCATGGCGCTGCTTGACGTGCACCGCAAGCT
Source organism: Miscanthus floridulus (assembly GCF_019320115.1). NCBI lineage: Eukaryota > Viridiplantae > Streptophyta > Magnoliopsida > Poales > Poaceae > Miscanthus > Miscanthus floridulus. Next base: position 26,098,264 of record NC_089597.1, on the reverse strand, counting down.
ATTGTATAGTACCAAATAGGATACTTTTCTTGTAACCCTGCCCCTCCAGAGTATATAAGGAGAGGCAGGGGTCCCCTAGTGGACAGATCCATACATCTCAATGCAATACATCAGAACATAGGATGTAGGTATTACGTCATATTGACGGCCAAACCTGTCTAAATCTTGTGTCTTGGTGCTTGTATTACCATCTCGCTCCTGATCTCGCTCACCTCTATGACAAATCTACCATCGTGGGATACCCCTCGGTGGACTACTGAGCATCTTTTGTCAACACTAAGATACTAAGCTAACTATCATCTTCATCAAGCCAAGTGTTGTGTTAAACTAACAAGCACCTAGTTTCACAATTCATTGGTATGCCTTTATTTCTATTAAAGATTTAATGTATATTTAAACAAAGCACATTTAACTACCCTAATGTTTAGTGTAGTCTAAGGCCACAAAAATTACAGTGAGCACATAACAATACAATGAGGCCACGGTAAAAAAATTAGGATTAAAGCTATCACCAATTTACCACAAAAATTCCCACAATAATAATACAATGACATGACGCACGAGATGGCCCACGTCAGGGAAGACCACGTGCGCTAGCACTTTTGCAAAAGAGCCCTCAGACTTCTCCTGAACTACACCTAAATCCTAACACTATTTCTTCCACTCTCTAAAGAATTCATTTAACCCCCTGAGTTTTTCCTAATTTCCCCGCACACACCCCCGGACAACTCTGTGCACGGCGGTGTGGCGAGCAGCAGCACAAGGTGGTGAGGGGTGGTAGGGCTCACTAGTGAGACCTGCAGCGATGCATGAACATCCACGACGGTAGCGTGGCCATTCTAGTGAACTAGGGCAGCTATAGACCTAACCAGCCAGTGGGTGAGCATCAGGAGCTTACCGTGGACTCGGCCGAATTGATAGTTGGAGTAGAGGATGGCGGAGGAGGGTTGGACACATGTGACCAAGCCATGCGGTGGCGCACCATGGTGGACACAGCGGTGTCAGCGCCGTTGGGGTAGCGGTAGTGGTTTGGCTGTTGAGCGCATGGTGCAGAGGGAGTCAAAGCGGAGCTAATGGTGCAGCTGGACTAGCCTCTCATGGCTCCATTGGGGAGTTGCCACCCGCACCGAATGAGCGCGGCCTTAATGGCCCAACGACAGGGAAGTGGCCAAATTGAGGCTTGGCCAGGCTCAACTCATGGTGGGATGGGGTCAAGCGGGTAGGTAGCTTAATGGCGAGGCCATGGATGAGTTGAATCGAGTTGAGGTGATATCTCTCTGGTGGATTTCGTGGTCGCAGCTCAGACGATAGAGATGGCAGGGAGGAGAGTAGGTCCGAGCTCTGGCCATCCTCGCCTTGGCGGCAAGCGACAGGCGGGACCCGAGACAGCACCTGCACGCTCACAACGAGACCACACAACTAGAAAATGTGCATGCGCGTAGGTAGTTGGGGAGCATGGCATGTGTGGCCACAGCGCCATTAAGGTGAGGAGACGACGTAAGGCAGCAGGGAGCCAGCCCACATGCGCGTGGCGACGAGGCGAGCAATAGCAACACAGCACGGTACCATAGTGGTAGCAGCAGCAGCACCTCGTGGTAGCAACCAGAGGTGGCTAGTGGCCCATGATCGTCTAGGTAGGAGGCCAGCGGTAGGTGCGGTGGCCAGCAATGCGACAACGAGGTGGAGCCGCAGCACGGTGGCTAGCAGCGGCGAAGCCGCAGCTAGGCCGAGGACGGCCTCGGCCGGCCAACACGTGGCAGCGCACATGCACATGGGCGGCCAAACATGGTGACATCGCACTCCCGAGCGTGGTGACCGCGCCCACCCAGCCAACTAGCTCAAGATGATGTTCGTGCACGTATTTTAAAGCGTTTGCCAAAACTAAATTGATTTGACTGAGGCTCGACCACCTAAACCATGCTAAAGTGGGTACATCAAACTACCATACTGAACAAAAACATATCACTAAACTTCAGCTAAATTTTCTAAAATTAATTCACCAACATAACCTTGTCACACTGTTTTCAAACTTGAGGATTTTTCTAAGTCTTGAGGTGGATTTGATTTCAAGTTCCAAATCTAAGCTATTCGAAATACTAGCTAGCAATATTATTTTTCTACAACAAGAGTTGCATTGTCATCTACAAAGTTTATACTTCAAACCTTATTTAGGTGTCACACACATGTTCTATAATACTTTTGCTAAATAAAAATTGGTTTTCAACCCTACTTGATATACATGAGCAATTGAATCAACTTTCATTTAACATTTTTATTAGTCATTTTAGGTTACAAGAAATTGATCTACACACTTTATCACATAAACATGATGCTCATGACATGGTTTAATGGTTTGTTTAGGGTGTAACACCAAGGGTGTTACATAATGCATGCACACACTGTTTTCATGACATGGAAGGTATATTTTTGAAAAAATGTCGAAAGGTCATGTACATGGGCCATCGTCGATTTCTTCCATTGAATCACGCCCTAAGAAAGAGAGGCAAGTATTTTAAAGGTAAGGTAGAGCGCCGAACAAAGCCTGACAACCGTAGTGGTGAGGATGTATTCAATATGGTCAAGGATGTACAAGTAGTCTTTGGGAAGGGACCTGGTAGCCAACCTATTCCCAATGATGCTAACGGACACGCACCCATGTGGAAAAAGAAGTCCATATTTTGGGAGCTACCCTACTGGCAAGTCCTAGAGGTTCGCAGCATGATCGACATGATGCACCTGATGAAGAATCTTTGTGTGAACTTGCTAGGCTTCAAGGGTGTGTATGGGAAGGCTAAGGACACACTGGAAGCAAAACAGGACCTGCAGTGTATGAAAGAACGAGAGAACCTACATCTAGAGAAGGTAGATGATGAACGCCAGTACTTAAGTCATGTGTTGTTGGTCACTAACATCAATTATAAACCATCAATATAACCTGCATTTATATTTAATTTCATCACCAAACATAGGTATAGGGGTTTAAACTAATGAATTACACGAGCTTTGGTAAATATTTATATGCAGGAAGATTTAACCATAAAACAGCTCCTGGGACCACTGTCATACACTCTAAACAAGCAAACCGATGACAACAAGTGATTCAACCTACAAAAACTACGAAATACAACTCTAGAAGGTTCCAGAAGACACCACGCCGAAGCTTAGGCCAAATGGCCACAATAGTGGGCCGAACGGCCCACTAGGGAGGCCACTCAACCTGCCATGGAGCCCGTTCGCCCTCTGTTGCCTCGTACTCCTTTCTACGATCTACACCGTTGATTTTAAGGCGGTTTTAGGTCAGTTCATCCAATGGTGATCGAGGGGGTTGACATGGATCGATGACATGGTGATTCCTTGCCCTCTACTCCACCTTGATTCCTTGCCCCCCTACTCTACCTCAATTCCTTGCCCCCTATTCCACCTTGGCCTATATATAGCAGCCCCTACCCCCCTCCCTGGAGGCCATACTAAAACCCTAATTCATATTCTCCTTGTTAGGATCAGAGCCAGCTATCAAGAGAAGATTAGTCCTCCATAGGATCTAGTCTTATAAATAGAAATAGTGAGATAGAGAGTGAGGGAAGAGTTTGGAGGAGGCATCGGCCAGTCGGTGCTCTCTCTATGGCTTGTACCTTGGTGGATCCAAGTTCTATCTGAGCTTGCCTCTGAGATTTCTCTGGTAATCAACTACTAATTCAAGTAAGCTATGTGTTTATATTATTCATCAAGTTCATAACTCATTTGAGTGCTTTATTCTTTATCCGAGAAGAGTAAAGTAGTAATTGTAGTGTAAGCGCGTTGCTTAGACTCTGGTTACTTGTGGATGCATCCTGCATTCTAGATCAGTGGTAGCTCATGAGGGTGACTCTTATAGCCTCGTTGAATTCTCTGTAGTCCACCTCCCATTTGTAAGGGCACATAGGACACGGTTGTGAAGGAAAACATCCTCTGCTAGTGTATTTCCCTAGTAATGTCTCTAGTTAAATATTAGAAGACATAGCTTACCCAAGTCAAAATTAGAGAACCTTAGTTTTCATTTCTACGCTCCTATTTATCCTAACCTTGTTGCTACCCTTAGTTAAGTTAGACCGTAGTTAGTCTCATACGTTTCCCTATGGATATGATACTTGGAATACTTTCAGGTGAAAGCTACAGTGGTATCCGTGCGCTTGCGGATTTATCTGTGTGCGTTAAAATATACCAACATCCTGCTAGCTACACTCTTAGCAAAGAAGAGAAGGAAAGCATGTTTGAATGCCTAAATAGCATCAAGGTCCCATCTGGCTTCTCCTCGAATGTAAAGGGGATAATAAATGTGGCAGAGAAGAAATTTCTAAACTCAAAGTCTCATGACTGCCATGTGCTTATGACACAATTGTTTCCGGTTGTATTGAGTGGGATTCTACCACCAAATGTATGATTACCCACCATGAAACTATATGCATTCCTCAACACAATTTCTCAGAAGGCAATCAATCCAGCGCATCTAGCAAAGCTACAGAATGACGTGGCCCAATATCTTGTTAGCTTTGAGTTGGTGTTCCCGTCATTCTTCTTTACTATTAGGACGCACCTCCTAGTTCACTTGATCAAAGAGATTAATATTCTCAGTCCTATGTTCCTACACAACATGTTCCCCTTTGAGAGGTTCATGGGAGTCCTAAAGAAATATGTTCACAATCATGCTTGGCCAGAAGGAAGCATCGCCAAGGGCTACGAAACAGAGGTCATTGAGTTCTACGTTGATTTTATTCCTGACCTTGATCCGTGAATCAAGGCATGAGGGGAGACTAAGTGGAAAGGGAACACTAGGGAAGAAAGCATATATTGGCAAGGAGGATGATTATTTCTGTAAAGCACACTATATAGTTCTACAAAAACTCTTCCTTGGTGTATCCGTATATCGAGGTACACAAGGACATTGTAGGTTCTGAATTCCCAGGGAGGACTAAAGCCTTGATTACGTGTCGACACATGGAAACTTTTGGTGGTTGGTTGCAAAAATGATGTTAGGGTGACGAGAGTCTAGATGAGTTGTACTTGTTGTCTAGGGAACCATCTTGGTATATCCTAACATTCAAATGGTACGAGATAAAAGGAAATATATTTTACACGATAGCCTAAGATAAAAGGAGCAACAACCAAAACAGTGGTGTCCACATAGATGCCACAGACCCAAATGGGAATAAGGAAATATATTATGGCTGCATAGAGGAGATATGGGAACTAGACTATAGACCTTTTTTTAAGGTCCCTTTGTTTCGGTGCCAATGGGTGAGGGTGACTGAATGTGGGGTAACAGTTGATCATTAGTACGGAATGGCAATAGTGGACCTCAACAATCTTGGGTATAGAGACAAACCATTCGTCTTATCCAAGGATATGAATCAGGTGTTCTATGTGAAGGACATGTCCACCAAACCAAAGAAAAGAGAAAAACAACAACGTTTCAAACAATGAGCCAAAGCGCCACATAGTTCTTTCAGCGAAAAAATATCGTGGGAATCGAGGATAGGTCTAACATGTGAAAAGATCATAGTGAATAGTGACCCAAGTGTCCTGCTAAATGTGAGGACACTCCATGGTTATGGCGCGATCATAACCAAGGGACATACTCAAGAAGAAGTTTGTTGCTGTTCCCGCTTGATATGGTGATGTATTAAACCTATTATGTAATAATTGTGACTTCAGATTTTTCTATCGTGTTTTTCATATTTTCTACGGTTTAAATGAATTTTTTGCTTGAGAGTGGATTTCCTGTGGAGAACATGTGATGAAAAAACAAATGATCAACGTTAATAAGATGTGAAAACTAATTTCCTATCGAAAAGCAATAGTTTTAATGATTTTAATTAAGAAGCACATTTTTGCATGGTGGAAATTGTGATTATTATTTACACTATGTTAAATATTTATATAGTAAAACAAAAGAGTCTAGGTTACAGATTTTTGTTGTGTACAATAATGCAAAACCAGGTCCAGGATTTTTTTATAATTTTTTGGCTAATATTTTATTTACTATGAAATTAACAACTCTATGCACATTTATATAAAAGAAATATATATATAAAAAAGGAAAAACTTCTAGAAATTGGCGGGAAGCCAAACTACAGCCCACCTTTACTCCCGGGTGGATCAACCACCCGGGACTAAAGATGCGCCGCATTTTCATGGCCCGCCAAAATCTCCTTTACTCCTGGGCCATGGCTGCACCCAGGACTAAAGGTCAGATATTTAGTCCTGATAGTCCTGGTTCTAACTATCACTCGGGTCTAAAGGACCTTTAGTCCTAGGCCGTAGCTTCACCCGGGACTAAAGGTCCCCCCTATATACCACCTCCTCTCTTCTCCCCCTCCATCATCTCGTTCTTCGCTCGAGAGCCACCGTGCCACCGCTGCTCCTCATCACCTCTAGCACCACCGCCTCGATGTGCACGCACCTCTCTCACCGTCTCCGTCGGTAGCTCGGCTCGCGCATCTCCCTTCTGTGTGTGGTGCCTAGATCTAGATCCACCGCCGTCATCCTCGCCCTCGCCCAGATCTGATCTAGATCCGCCGCAACCATTGTCGTACGTCGTCCTCACCACCATCGTGAATCCTCACCCTCATCATCATCGGCTCCACGCGCCTACCTCTAGCACCACCTCGTGACGCGCGTGTTTTGTCCCTAGCTCCATGTGCATGGGCGCTCCTCATCTCTCCGGATAGTCGGCACCCCACGCATGCCTCGCTGTTCATCCCTCGTCCTCGCCGGAGTGCCTCGTCCTCGTCATCACCTCCATCATTGCCTTGTTACATGCGTGCTCTTCGTCTTTGGCTCCATGAGCATGCGTGCCTCACCACGCGCTCGTCGTCCCCTCGTGGAGCATGTCGTCCTTGTCTGCATCATCTCTCTGACGATCCAGCACTACCTCATCTTCGTGCCATCCTTGCATGTCACCCCGCCGGCCTCACCTCACTTCACCCCACGCCGACCTCGCCTCATCACCCCATGTTGGCCTCGCCTCGCTCATCGCCCCGCCGTGGCCTCGCCGTCGTCGTCCGTGCACGCTGTACGTCGGCATCCTCTCCTTCCTCATCCTCGCCGGAGTGGGTGAGTATATAGTGTATATGTGTGTGTGATATAATGATGATCATGTTGGACATGTGTGTGTGTGAAGATCAGTAAACTGTGTGTGTGATGAGAGTAAGTGAGTGAGTGAGAGTGAATGAGTGTGTGTGTGATGTGCATATTATTTTTTTGGCATAGAAAAAATAGAAAAATAGAGAAATATTGTAGTGTACTATAATATATACATAGAAAAATTGTAGAAAATTAACCAATATAGTTGTAGAAAATAATATTGAAGAAATATATTTAAATCTTAATAGTTAATAAAAGGATTGATTTTATTAGTGCTATTAATTTTTTGGTATATATATACATATCTAAATTTTGATATATTGACATTAGTGTGACATGAATTTTCATATATTTATATACATCAATATTGATATATATCCTAATAGCCTGAGCTTTGCTCCAAACGCTAAACCGACCGATCTCCGCTCCAAACCCTAGCGAAGGCTTAAATAATAACCCTGAATTCTATAGTTATATATATTTGAATTTGAATCTTCATAATTAGCGTGACATGAAACTACTCCAAACCCTAACCAAGGCGCAAACCCTAACCAAGGCACAAACTCTAACCAGATCGAGCTCGGCATAAATAATAACCCTAGAAGTCTATATATAGTTATTTAAGTTTAAGCCACTAACTCACTACGTTTGCATATGCATGACTAGTGTATGGTTTTCATTTATATATAGTTGTGATAATTAAGATGGCCGAGCCACAAGACGACTACGACTAGAAATGAGGCCATTATGAACATTATCAATGCCAGCACTCAATATGGCCCGAACTAGAATGAGGCCGACCTGGTGTTCGACGATGGCTCTCAATACTTACTGAAATTTGAAGATGAGCAGGAACTTCTTGTGTAAGAAAATCTTGTGCAAGAAAATGTTGACGAGGTATATTTGTTACTAATCTTGCATCTCTTATATATATGAAATTAAACATAGTTCCAATAATTCATATATATAATGTATTACTGAATCTTTGTGTTTCTACGTACATATCCCTTTGTATCGACGACGTCGATGAAAAGTTGTAAAAGTGTACAAGGCCCGACAAAACCGTTGGAGGTCCACTACATAATCACAGAAGTCGATCCTAATACCGGTGAACTGCTCCAGCCAAAAAACAATGCAAAGAAGTTCGTAAACCACTATGGGGTTCTTGTTAAGGACAGGGTCCCAATCAGCGTCCGTGGATGGAAAAAGAAGAAGGATGATCCTCTGATCAGTTTTGTCTCTGAACGAGACAACGACCTTCTTTGGGCTTCAGTCATTGCACATTTTAATCTACCAGTAGGTGAAGATTTAAAAAAACTAGTTAAAAGTTGGGCTCTCAAGAAGATGGCCACACAATTCTAGACCTGGAAGAAGAAGTTGTACAATGAATTTATCAAGAAGAATCTGACTCCAGATTTTAGTGAAAATAGCCCGTACAAAAAGTTAAGGGACGACTGGCCTAAATTTGTGAGGTACAAGACCTCGAAAGAGGGTGAGGAACGGGTGAAAAGGAACCAATAGAATACACGATAGAAGGTATACCATCTTAAAACGGGATCAGGTGGCTACAAGAGTGTCATTCCAAAGTGGCAAAGAATGGTAGCAGACCTGCTTGCCAAAGGGATCCATTCATTTTCAATCGAATGACCCGAATGCTCCAAGAATTCATTTTTCGCACATGGGGGATCACTGGACCCAGAGACCGAGGAGCCGGTTGTTGGTGGGGAAATCGAAACAGCAGCACAAAGACTTATCGCTATTGTAGATGCTTTTGCCAGTGGTGCCTTTGTGCCCAACCGAGAGAAGGATGAGTGTTGACATTTCTTAGCATCACTCTTAACTAAGTTGTCATCCCTAGCATGATGCTAGAAATGCATTGTTGGTAATTATGAGAACACTTGTAAACTATATATATAAGGTATCTGCAAGCGCACAGATAATTTATCATTGTAGCATTTCATCTGGGAGTATACTGAGTATCGTTATTTATAATTTATCCATAGGGAGGAGCTATGGGGTTGTGTTGGCATAGAGATATTGACAAATATGTATACTTATGATAAAACCGCTCTCAAGCTATGGCAGGGGTAAGTCAAATGATAAATAAATGATAAGTGTAAGGTAATAATGGTATTCCAGAGATAGAAATAGATATTCATAAAATATAGTAAGGCTAAGCAGGAGATTCGTTAAGAGCAAAAGATTCCTAAGTCATTACTTATCTACTAAGTCTTTTGTACACCCAAATATATACACTCTCATCTATAGTATACCTAACTTTGGATCTATGTATAAGGAACATTACTAAGGAAGATTAAGAACAGAGCTTGTCTTCCTTCGCAATCACGTCCTACGTGCTCTACAAATGGGGAGTGGACTACAAAGGACTCAACGGGAGTGTCACATCCTTGGTCTACCACATGACCCAGAGTGCATAAGGTATCCATAGGCAAACAATATCTAAGCATCATGCTTACATAATGTCGACCACTTAACTCAATCGAGTACTGAGCGGATCCGTAGGTTAGAGGAGGCGGTGCTTCAATCGTGGGAGCAAGAACTAAACATGGACACAAGAATTTAAGAGGAAATCAAAAGGCAAGTGGCACTATAGTTGAACTAGAGGCAGTCAACATCAGAGCATGAAGTCAATGTTAGCCCCCCTCAGCTAAGAAGCAGCTATGCTTCCACTAAGCTCCCAAATCAAGATGACGTATTGCAGCACTTCCCCATGGATGACATCACCGTTCCTTTGATGCCATGTGAGCTGCACATTCCCATGGGGAATATTGGTGCCACAGTCTTGGTGGTGCACGGCATTGTTTCTCCTATGGTCCCTGAGAAGACACCAAGAAGCCATGGGAATTCAATTCTACCTAGCTATTATAGCGTCTCAGTGGATAGAGTTATCAAAGAATATAGGGAAATGGCTCTTGACTTTCCTAGAGGTGATGGGGAGCAGACCCTAGGACAAGCAGAGCATTTCCTTTGTTTTATGGCGCAAGTGTTACATCATTATTCCCGGTGCGGCGGCTAGGGTACCATCGCCTCCTCCTCAACTACCTCATGATAGGTGCGGATGAAAGTGAATGAAATAGTTTTTCAATAATTAATCATTGTCAATTATTGGCTTCTCGCGTAATAACCATTTACTCCCAATCATTTTTGTACCCATAAGTCCCCCAAACTGGGTCAAGTTCTTCCATCCCATGATGCTCATCATAGTGCTCTGGACGATGATGATGCGTTCCATGGCACGGTTGCATCTCCATCTCCATCTCCTCTAAGGCGGTCTCCCCTTCCTCCGCCTCCCGTGCCATAGAGCCAGAAGAGGCCCCTGCCCTCGGTGAAGTCCCCGGTGAAGAAGAAAGCCAGCCGTCGTAAAACAAAGCCCCTTCGGAGAAGCTGCCTTACGAGAAGTCTGAAGAGGAATCAAAAGCGGCGGCACAAAAGGATTTGATAACTGGCGGAAAAGTTTAGTAGAATCAAAAGTAAGGAGGTTGGAACTTCAGAAAAATCCGCCAAAGCCGCACTACATAGCCCAACGAGAACTAAGAAAAAAAGTTTATGAAGAGGAGAAAAAGCGGCGTGAGGCACATAAGCCCCCGCCATTATCGGACTATCAACGCTCTCTCGACAAGTCATATAAGACATCGCTAAAAGCGAAGAGGGTAGGGAAAGATGTTGCACAGCTCGGGCAGCAATCTAAGCAATCTATCAACCTGCTAGTTGTTGAGGATGATTGTACAAACGCACAAGGTGGTCCAATCGATAGGGAGGCACTCCAAGACTTCATGGACACAACAGGTCTCACCCCTCAACAACTCATTGGGGGAGGATCGATACCAACGGCCAGCTTTGATATTTACCAGACCTATGAGTATGGCAGGAGTCTTATCAATCCTAAGTCATTGTCATCACTGGGTACGCAAATGTTCTTGTTAAACAAGTGGTACTTAAGAGCGTGTGACAACGAAGAGGCATGCCTTCTTGTCAAAATTAGACCAGAGCATTACTTCAATGGCTATGACATTTTACATATTGAGTTCACTGAATTACATCAACTATTAAGTCGGGACGCTCTCGACAAATCTCTCCTCAGCTGCTGGTCTCTGTAAGTGATTATTTCTACAATTGAAGTAACTTGCATGTTAGTTCGCTGTCTATATATAGTTATCCTCACACTATATATATTCTTTTGTATTATATATATATATAAATGCAGATATGAGATGCTGAAACTAAAGAAAAAAGGGTTAACTGATGTTGGTTTCATGGATCCGAATCGCACATTCAAGGACACAGTTACTTCATATGATAGATGGCGACCTCAAGTGGAGAATAATCTATTTACGTTCTTAGATAACCAACATGACAAGACACAGATACTCTTTCCTTACAACTTCAAGTGAGTGTTAATGTCTTGTGCCTATTTTATTTTGCTTACTCTATGTTGACTTTAGTTAATGAGTTATGCCTGCGTATAAACATCAATATGCCCAGGAGTATTGTAAAGATCTTTGACTCAGCGATAAAACTCCCAGAAGATTATCAAGAAATGATAGATATTCTCTAGTGGTAATTTTGGTATCGCACACTGTATACTTTCTTATGCTATTTTATTGATATAACTCTATTTATTTATTTTGTTGGGCAGTGCTTAGAAAAAGTTCACCGAGAAACACTATTAAGGTCAATGGAAAATGCCTCCGAATGCAGTCCATTACCTAGTAAGTACTAGCTAGGTCACCACATCTTTATTTAGTTCAATTCATTATTACCATGCTTCATTGGTTGATGATGAATCTTTTTCTCGTAAAGTGGTGTCTCCAGCAGGGATCGGGGAACAGCTTATGTGGATACTACGTCTGTGAGTTCCTCGTGGAGTACTCAAGGAGAACAAGTGAAGAGATCCTCGAAGTACGTAAAAAATATACACAATTTATTTATTTAGCATTGTGTTGATATATATAATCATATATATATATATATATATATATATATATATATATATATATTCATACTTTTCCTTTCATTCGAATTGAAAATTGAATGGAGGAAGTAAAATGTTCAGCGATGTGACCAGATCAAAGCAATTCAAGAGGTATTGTCAGGATTTCTTATGGATGAGGTCATAGATTCTAAAGGCGTGTACTACTATGATCCTAAAGAATTATTACCTAGTAGCCATACGGCTGAAGATTAGGGTTGAATGAAATCCCGAAGACATGAGTACAAGGTTTTTGTGACTTTATTATGTACATATTCCATGCATGTATAACCTCTTGAAATATTTGTATATATGTAGTTTCATACATTTTAGTGTGTTATTTATGTATAATGCTTGAACGGAACCTTATACGACGTACATATATATGGACGTTATTAGCAGCGTAGAATTCGTATACGAAAACCTAATCGAAACAAAAAGAATTGAATTGAAAAAAAAACATAAAATAAAAAGGAATGAAATGGAAAAAAGGAACCTTTAGTACCGGTTGAAAATACGAACAGGGACTAAACGTGCCAGCCCCGGTGTAATATCTAGGAGCTCATTTAGTCCCGATTGGTAATAGCAACCGAGACTAAAGATCCACTTTTAGTCCCAGTTCCCAGAATCGGGACTAGGGGGGCTTTAGTCCCAGATTCTCAATCCCGGTTAAGAAACCGGTACTAAAAGGGGTTTCCCAACCGGGACTGATGCTCAGTCCTGCACTAGTGGTGGTTGATATGTCCGATTTTTTTTTTTTTACGAGTTCGTTCTATATCAGACACGCCAACTTGTAGTATTTGCACCGAGAGGCTGGTGGAACATCACTGCCAGCAGAATTTCTGTAGCTGTTGGGGGAACTTGGGATTGCCCTAGCCGCACCTCAGCGAATAGACATGCTTCATCTTCTCTGAAAACCAGCTTGACAGATTGCTACTTTATTCGTCTCAAATAATAAACCATGCCCGACGAATCAAATGATATGTGCTGCCACATCCACATACCTTCTTCATAATATTTGTCCGGCAGGCAATTATGGTATATACAGACTGCTGCCACATCCACATACCTTCTTCATAATATTTGTCCGGCCGGCAATTATGGTATATACAGACTACAGAGGACAGACTTCAACTAAGTGATCGATGCTGCTGGAGTAGGATTAGTCGTTCCAGTCACATTCGACAAAATGCGATCAAAAAAGAGGGAAATTATTTGAGGGGACTGTAGTGACAGTCTGCTGTCCTATCCCTCCCATCATGAAGATGAAGCACTGATAAGGTCTAAAGGACGGGCGACGATAACTAGAGGAAGCGATCGAACCAATTGCTTACTTCCTTGACCATGTTTGTTGTCATCCGATGGCCGATTCCTGGCTCTGCAATGAAATGTGAGCAGCATACAGATAAAAATGTTAGTAACCCAAATATTGGAACTGTATGGAAGTTTATATTTCAGAGAGAAACTACAGCTCTGCCTGTTCAAACTCAAAGTGAATATGCGTGTCAGGGAAAATGAAATATACTTGAGCACAAGAGGCACCACACTAATAAGCATCGTAATGCTTGATATTTTTTTTGGTTGAACAAGCACTAGCATCGCTCCTTGTAACATGCTATAATAACTAGCAAGTTGGTATAGCGCGGTAGCTACCTAGCTAGTTATTTGTATTAATTGGATTTTTTATTCGAATATTTTTAAAATTTCATTTATTTATTTGATTATAACTATTTTTTCTATTGGCATGAACTTTAACTCGACTTATTAGAGCTATTGTCATATTTCTTGTTTCTTTCCCCCCTATTATTATTGTCTATTATGCATAATGTTTTTCATGTCTCGGAGCCATCCTCTAGAAGCCTCACATCACCGTGTAGTTCCATGTAATCATGAGTCAGCTTAATAGACAACTTCTATAGTGAGTTGTTCTCATAGTTATGATGTAATAACTCTCAGTTTCTTAATTTGTGCATAGAACAAAAAGAACATTGTGCTGGCAATCATAACTCAGAGAATGGTGTGAACTTATCACATAGTCCTAAATTTTGCGAAACATCGGTCTCTTTCTTTCATCTTACTATTTCTCCACATCATCAAAATTCCTATATGGCTTTGTATTAGACTACCTATGAGACCGCTAACGCGTAGAAATATACTTGTCCTTAGCTAAATCGTTGGAGCATCTAGAAATGTTCAAATTGGTTTCTCATTGTCCATGGTCTCGACTGATTTTGGTCATTGAACTGTTGCCTGTCTAATTAATGTCGTAATTCCTAGGCCTTATATTTGACATGGATACTCTCTATTTATTCTCGCCCTTTAGTTCATCATAAAATTCAACGGTGTATGTTCCTTTTTTATTAACCTTATAATATTTAGACCTTGTATTTGACATGGATACTCTATGTTCTCAGCTGTTAGATCATCACAAAATCCAATGATTTATACTCTTTTCTTGTTTCTGATTAATCACATAATTTTGGGTCTTATAGTTAATATGGATATTCTACTTGTTCTTGTTCGTTAAATCATCATAAAATCCAAAGATGCATATTATTTTCATTTTTTCGGATACTATATTTATTCTTATCAGTTAGATCATCTAAAACACAACAGTGCATACTCTTCTCTCTTTTTTGATTAATCTCGTGATTTCTAGTCCCTCTCAGCGAACATGGTGGCTTCTTTTAATACTATTGTATTAATAGATCATCTAAAACCCAACAGTGCATACTCTTCTCTTTTTCTTTGATTATTAATTTCGTGATTTCTAGTCCCTCCCAGCGAAAATGGTGGCTTCTTTTAATACTATTGTATTAATATAATAGATTTGAATGCATTAGACCTTATTAGGGAAAACTCAAAAAGTCCATGATCTTCTCTTGGATGACCTTTAATTTGGTCCTCGATTTAGGTATGATAGAATTCTCCAAAATCTTCTTTCTTTTGAAATCTCCAAAGTCTTCTTTAAGACTACATAGAGGGGGCATATGGCCCCTCCGAGCCCCCTGGTTCCGCCCTGTTTAAGACAGAATCAGATCCTCTAACTTCACCTTCGACGACGGCAGAGTGCAGTCGAAGAAGGATCGTCGTTCCTTCATGACCGGATGTCCGCGCATTAGGCTAGCACTTACGGATGCGTGTTCATGTAACACCCTAGAAATTTGACCTAGTTTTAAAAATCACTAAAAAATTGAAATTTTAAAATTTGCATAGGAAATAATATATATAGCAAACCTAAACAATTTTTACAAATAAAATAACACAAGAACACAAAAAATTATGTGTGCAACTTTGTGTGTGAATGATTGCTTGGCTTGTTGAACTTATGGTGGCACCCTTTTACACATCCATCCATTCAAATTCAAATTTGAAATCATTTAAACATATGCATATAGGGATAGGAAATAGGAAATAGGAAAAGTCACTTGGGCTCATTTCCTCCCCCTCCGTCCTTTTCGGCTCGTAGCAGCCCACTCCCTCCCTTCTCTTCTCCCCTCCTCCTCCCACGCGAGCCGACCCAGCAGCGCCGCAGTGGCCGCAGCCCAGCGTCCGGCCTAGCTCGCCTCCCCCTCGCTCTCCCTCTCCCTCCAGCTGACGGACGGGCCCCGCCCCAGCTCCGTCGTCCACCTCCGAGCCGACAGTCGTACGCGGCACAACCGCGGCGTCAACGCCTGCCAGCGCCACCCCAGTGCCAGCAGGCGTCAACGGCGACACGACCGGACCCACAGCGCCCTCCTTTTCCCCTCTCCTCCCCTCTCCCCCTCACTATGCACACATCAATGGTCGGCGCCATGGTCGCCGCCGTGCAGAGCCACCGAAGTAGCCGCCAAGGCAGCTCCGGCGTGCGCACAAGCAAGCGCCAGCCATGGCGATGTGACCTGACGAGGTCAACCACGTGGCCGAGTGGTGGATAAGCATGGCCGCGAGAAATATCTCACCGCCGGGACACCGGCCTAGCCGGCCTATAAATAGGCCCGGCAGGTGACGCTCTCGCCTTGCCCTCTTCACCACCAACTCTGCCGAGGTGTGGGAACACCCCATCTCCCCCTCCTCTTCCCCTTTCCCCTCTTTTTCCACTTCTTCCCTTTCTAGAGTTCACTGACACCATCAGCGCTGCCCTATCCTTCCTTCTTCGCATTTCTGGTCGATTGGAGTGACCGATGAGTCTCTGAGCTTCCCCTCTTTCTTTTGCTGTAGTTGCTAGGTAGTATAGGTCTCTGTGTACTACTGCTCGCATGAGCCCTGCTCCGCCGCGCCACCATGGCCATCGGCCATCACCGGCAAGGCCGCCCTGGGCACACCGTCACCCACACTGCACTTCTCACACACCCCACACATGTTCACATAGATAGTCGAGTAGATTAGGGCCTCTAGGGCCAAGTCTAGTGCATCGCGCCATCGTGACCTCTCTAGCGAGTTGCCACCACCGCCACAGGCACCTGCTGCCAACGGCGACCCCGCCACCGGCTGCGACATGACCCAGCGGACCCCGTCCACCCCTCATCCACCACTCCTGAGGACTAACGCCACCGACATAAGCCGCTTCGGCGAGCCCTGCTCCTCCTCCCCTATTCCGACGTCGGCATGATCACCTCCGTCCACTACCATCCCCCTCTCTCCCCGTTCTCTGTCCCCGCCAGGTGGGACAGAAAGGAAACGGCATCGCCGTTCCCCTCCATCCCCGTCCGTCTCCCCTCTCTCTCCCTTTCCCTCACTAACATACAGGCCCATGGCCTTAATGTCGATGCCACCATCACTACTGACGCAAGCAAGGGGCCCACCTATCACACACACACACATCACACACACAGCGCGGGGTACGTTTTAGAAAACGATGAGTACACACGATTAGTGTACAAAGAGGGTTAGAAATGCATTTTCCTAACTTAGAAAAATTCCTAGAAAATTTATAAGTAAACTAGATGCATTAAGAAAATTAACCATGTAATTTGCACCCATTTTCATGCACTATAAAATGCATATAAAATTCCACCTAGTTAATTAGCTATAGAATAAACTTCTAAAATTCATAACTTTTAAACCATAACTCCGTTTCGCATGAAACCAATTTCTAAAATTTCATCTAAAATCAAACCCTACCATATGCACCTAGTGCCACCATATAGTTCTTTGTTTGCTTGTGCATTTTTTTTTGTGGATAGTGGTAGTCTTTTTTTTTGCGAACACGGCCACCATAATCGTTAGGACGACGAAAACCCGAGTTATAGAAGGTGACAACGACGATGGCAAGTACTAGCTCCCCTCCCTACCATCTTACTTTAAACCACCATAATGTTAAAACATGACTATGCGATTATTACCCTGGAAAATGAGCTCGGTTAATGCGATATAATTAAGATAAATGGTTATCTTGTTATTTTATGAGCTCCACACCATGACTAGATTTAGGAATAATAATGGAACTTAAAACTTGCTAAACCTGAACTAAACCCTAACATAGGGCGAGTAGTGGTAAACTATGGAGGTAGTTTATCATGGCAGGGATGCCTGGATAGGGTTCTTGTGGGAGATACTCGTCTCGGTCACATAAGAACCAGTTCGTAGTCCCTCTCGCCTAGTGAGATATTTTCGTACAGCCACATGTCTATATGGGTAGGCTTGATCCCACACCCGTTAGATAGAAGTATAGTGTCTACTAGGAGGCCATTGTAGGCAGCGGAATATCAGGAGCCGATACGGGGGATAGGTTTTCTTCCATGTCCGGTTGGCGTGGATGCTATGCGATCTTCCACGTTAAGCTTTAGGTTTTTAGGTCGCGTTCGAGCCACTGTTTTCTTAGCCGTGTTCGAGCCATGTTTTCTTTGTGATGATTTGGTATCATCACGTTTTGGGGGAATTTGGTATCTTCCCGGTTTTGTGTCTTCAACCCCTGAGAAACCGTGGTAGAGATTATATGAAAATCTAGGTTAGCTTCCAAGCAAGTACGGGATCTCGTTAGGTCTATTTTGTCCACTGATCATGGATGAGGTTGCCCCTATCGTGTGGAGAAATTTGTACACCTCTGCAGAGTTTATTAAATCTATTCGAATAGCCACGTCCTTGGAATGGACAAATGCTAGGATGTGATACTATGATTAGCTTTACTTTTATGTGTAATGAAATTGGTAATGGAATTGATGCTAACCCGGGTATCAGTGGAAATGGTAATACTCCGCTAGGACCCAACCCGTAATTATAACCACAACTACACTTCTATTTCCACCCTATGGTTGGGACTTGTTGAGTACGTACGTACTCACCCATTGTTGACTCACAGACCTCAGTACAGAAGAAGACTATGACTTCAAAGATGAACGTACCACGAGGATTAAGTTCCGGTAAGCAGATACGATCATAGGAATGTGACATCGAGGCTAGGATTTCGTCCACGCTCAAGTTGCCTGTGGAATAAGATGTCATTTCGTTGTGTTATAATCCCGCTTTAGAGACCACCAATAATGTCGTTTCACGGCCGAAGCCTTCTGCTAGCTATGTATCCTATGACTAAGCCCCTTGGGCCACTGTTGTAGACCTTATTTTAGATATCAATAAAGTTTGGAACCTTTTATTATATATCTGTGTGTCATCTTTGTGATTAGTGTATGTTTGTGCGTCCTGACATAAATATGAATGCACTGAGGACTCACAAATTGAGGGGCCGACAGTTCACAACCTCTAGTCCGGCCCAAATATAGCCCATGCTGTCCACAGCTTGTCTGAGTTGCGGCCGCAAGTTCCCTCAACGACAACCTAGGCGCCGCGCTGCTGCTCACCGCCGTCGCGCCGCCGCTCGCCAGTGTGCCGCGCTGTGCTTCGCCTTTGAATGCTCAACTTGGTCTGCACCGTGTGACGTGAACATAGCGAGCAGCAGGCCGTGGGCTCTCGGCAAGTAGATCATGCCTACACGGGAGCTAGGCTTGCCGGCTTGCGAGCAGGAACTGGTTTCTTGCATGGATGCGCCATGGATATTCTTGACGTGCTTGCAGTTTCAGGCTGTCAAATGTTCAGAGCGTGTCCCATGCTATTCAAATGTTCAGAGTTATTGCAGAATGGTAATAGTATGGATATTTGGTGCATTCTGAATATTCTTTTGCAAATTTGTATGAGTGCCTTCTACATCCTGAAACATAGATTGTTTTGGAGAATAACTTTTAGGTCAATGGTTGAAGTGTAAAATTCAGGGAATTGTAAAGTTTATATGACCAGCAATAAGGTCATATACTACGCCTACTAGATTAGATTCCAGAGAACACCATAACATTTGTGCATCTCTAAATTTGTAACAATCAGCAATACTTTTTACTCAATTCCATGACAATTTACAACATAATGGCAATCTATACAATTTGAATGATTTTGCAGCTTTAGATACAACCACAATTTATACAGTTTGCTAGCTCTTGCACAAATTGTATTTTACAGGCATGCTCTGCAGACTGCAGTTGGAGCATTAGAAATTGGAAAAGCTCCTGGGACAGCAGACGTAGCTAGCCGAGGTCGAGCTCCGCGCTGGTAGAAGGCATAGACGTGGGCGAGGTGGAATTGTGGAAACGCTGCAGCCCAGCAGCGTCCAGGACGGCAACGGCGTGACACCCTGCATGGGAGCGGCGACGATGCAGCTCTTGGCGAGGGGACGGCGACGGCATGGCAGTAGACGCGGCGCTCGAGCAGAAGGCGGCGGCGACGATTTTCTCTATCCATGGGAAGCTCTCGGCTGGACCTGTGGGCTATGATGGGCCCTTGCCTTTGTGCAGCCCATGTCACTTTGCCATAGCTATCGTCCGATCCGAAAGCAGCTGATGGTCCTAATGCTTCGACTGCACTCTGTCGTCGTCGAGGGTGAAGTTAGGATTCCGTTTAAGACTACCATAGTGCTAGATGATTATTGAAAAACTACATATTTATGGTTCAAAGTTAATAAAAAATAATATTGTTTTGCTGTTAGAGGGGGGCGTATGGCCCTTACCAACCCCCTTGGTTCCACCCAGTTTAAGACTACAATAGTGTTAGATGATTATTGAAAAACTACATATTTATGGATCAAAAGTGATTAAAAAAGCAGGAAGAGACCTTAGCGGCTCTTGAAATAGCTTCTTCTAAACCACCTATTGAGCAATGAGGGTCTTCAACACCTACAGGGCAAATTAAGTACAAACATCAGAACTTTGCTCCCTATGCTTTAAATTGTAAGTCATTATAGTTTTTTTTTTCTAAGTCAAACTTGTCTATTTTTTTACCAAGTATATAGGAAATATATCAACATCTACAATATCAAATAAATGCACTATCAAAAATATATTCATGGTGTATCTAATGAATCTCATTTGATGTTGTAGATGTTTGTGCATTTTTTTATAAACTTGATTAAAGCTAGATAAGTTTGACTTAGGACAAGGTAAAATGACTTGCAATTTGGAATAGAGGGAGTATGTACTCTAAGTTATGCTACTTTTTGGGGCCAAGTAGTGCTAAATATAATTCCCACCGAATCATGAAACCCAAACATAATGCACATTAGATGTTCCAACTTTAATTTCAACCCTCCACAAACAGGCGCTGGTACATTGAAGAAAATGAGAGGATTGTGTGTCTTATGTTTGGAAGTAGTATTGAGCAAACAAAAACATTCAACAACAAATATGTTGTCACTTGCCATGTAGGAGCAGCGGCCGTGGTGCAAGCAAAGGAAGTGAATATGGGGCATCAAATTGATAGTCCGGACCTGGTGCTATCTTTTCCCAAACCTGTTAAAATATGTAATAAACAATGTCAAAATGTTCATAAAGTACTCATCAGGAATAATGAGTCAAATAAATTAAACACTCACCTTTTCAACAACTTGTGTATCTATTCGCTCTTTCCAAAATCAATTCTTGTTTCTATAAGAGCAAACAACAGAGAAAAACAAAATAAATATTGGCATGCAAATGTTATGAAATAATATAACAAATTCCAGCCATATAATGCTATATTATTCCAATGGCACAGGCATCAAATTAAAAATCAAATAGGTGATAAAAGAGATAGTGCATTCCCTGCTATTTTGACTGGCTAGACTTACGGTAATATTTTTTTCCTTTTTCTTTCTCTTTTCGTAGGGGAGAGAGCTAAAACAAAAATAAAGCAATGATTTTTCTCAAGTTTTTTTTTTTTTGCAAACCTATTGTAAATGGCTTGGATTTATTAGTTCAGAAAAAAAACATAGTAAATGGCTTGGATTTATTAGTTCAGAAAACTTATTATTTTTGTAACTAAATTTGAGTCACAAGCTGTATGTTGTTTTGATGCATTCTACTGTAGCATGTTTTTTTTTATGTTCTCCGTCTATAGTAACTGGATGGTGTTTTTGTTTGAGAAAAAATTTTATTTGACCCTGTTTTAAAGTTGTCTTTCTTTCTTGGCCCTGAAACAAAATTTTTTACCTATTTGGCCTCCTTTCGTTTTCTCATATGACCTTACTGTGAGATCTGTCGAAGTTTGCTGTGATTGAGTTGTCAGTTTTTATTGAACGGACAGAAATACCCCTGTGTACAGGAACGAGAAATCCTCTCGGGAGTCTGACACCTGTGGCTCAACCGGTTTCACAGAAAACAAGCAGAGGGAGAGGAGAGACCGAACAGAGATGGTGGGGCAACGGACCAGCTCCTCCTGGAGTCCAAATCTCATGGAACCAAAAACGCACGGAGGAAGAGAGAGAGGTTACGGCCACGAACAGCAAGGAGAAAGGCCACGCACGACCTTGGCAAGCGGCGCTTGCAAGAACAATGAAGACCACGACCGGCCACGGCGAGCTGTTCCCTGCAGAGCGGACGAGCAGGCCACCTGGGCCTCACGGGCAGGCACTGCTCAGACTGGATTCGCACAAATCAAGGAGCGCTCCTGCTGCTGGACGCGAGCAGGGCAAGGAGCTGGCTGCAGCGCGGGGCTGCGCGACGCCGAGCCGGCCTGCAGCGATGCAGCTGCGAGGGACGCGGGCAGGAGCTGCACTGCCACGGTCAACACCATACGGGAGCGCTGACTTGGAGACCGAGCACGAAGAATAGAACGCTACGAACAGCAAGAGGCGCGAGCGAAAAAAACAAAGCAATCTCGACCAAAACTCCATGATTCGTTCCCAAATTTTGCACAGATGAAATTCAGTTTGGTACAAACCTATCCCTAACCGACATGAGAACCAAGTAACAAGCATAGACTTTCTGAACGAATCTGCTGAGAAGCAGAGAGACATGCAAGGGGAGGGAGGGAGCAAGGGAGGAGACGGACCAGTTCCAAAGGCCGATGCGGAAGGAGAGTGACTTGCGGTAGGTGTAGCAGGGGAGTGCGTCGACGCGCCATTGCGCGAGCCTGGGCACCGCCTCGAGCCTAGGCCGCCGCACGCCCTGGTTGCCGCGAGCCCAGGCCGCCACACGCCCTGGCCGCCGCGACCCCAGGCAGCCGCGCACCCTTGCCTCTGCCCTTCTAGCCGCCTGCTGAGCCTGCGCGCCCTGGCCGCCGCCCCACAGTACCTAGGTTTAGGGTTCGTTTGTGTTTCAGAAGAAGAGAGCGGGCTCGGAGGGACAGAGACGAGACCGACAGCGAGACAGAAGAGAAAGGAGAGACACGGGGTATTTCTGTCCGTTCAATAAAAACTGACAACTCAATCACGGCAAACTTCGACAGATCTCACGGTAAGGTCATATGAGAAAACGAAACTTTGAGTGAGACTAAATAGATAAAAAATTTTATTTCAGGGCTAAGGAAGAAAGATAACTTTAAACCAGGGTCATATAAGAAATTTTCTCTCTTTTTTTTTTTTTGCCCATTAGAAATATTTTGAGTATAGTTCTCAACTTCCTGTTGAGAGAAAATGTTTTTTTTTTCTCCTTTTCCTTGTACCTCCGCTGGTTTGGGCCAATGGGCCGTGCCCATGGACACAGCCCAGGTGCAGACACCAGCCGAAGGCATGCACGAGCACGACACTGGCAAACTTCGTTCTTTGTTCACCGCAGCAACAAGCCGGCCGAGCTGAATTCAAACCCTCCCTTGCGTCGGATTCCTGGCGAACACGTATCAGGACCTACGACTTTATAGAGGTCGAGCCTGTGTGCTTTGATTCGTCTTGCCCCACAACAACCGTGGCGTCGTGTGCAGTGCGCCCTTGAATTGACACGCCGCCGCCTCGTTCTGCATCACCGGCCGGCGGCCGCTCGCACGATTTTCGTAGGCGACGAATGGAAGCCGTACCCGTACCAAGGAAAAGCTTCGCCGAGCTGCCCCTGAACTGTTCCGTGCTTCGTCGTCGTCTACTCTACTCGCAGCCGGAGCTCGGCGCCCCATGGATGCTCCAGCCGCTGTGATCTTCACCGTCTCCGGCCATTGTTTGTCCGACCGGCAATTATCAAGGTATACAGAGGACATACTCTAAGTGATGCTGTCGGGTTAGGAGTTCCAGCCACATTCGACAAAATACAATCGATAAAGAGACATTATTACAGGGGACTGTTGTGAAATCATTCTATTGTCTTATCCCTAAGCTCCCATCATGAAGCATGGTAAATGATGGGGCGGCGAGAATAACTTGCTGCATTCATGCAGGGCTCACTAGAGGAAGCGATCGAACCATTCGCTTGCTGCCTTCACCATGTCTACTGTCATTTGATGGCCGATCCCAGGCTCTGCAGTGAACTGACCAGTACAGATAAAAAAATGTTAGTTGACCCAAATAGTGAAAGTTTATATTTCAGAGAGAAACTAGAGCTCTGTTTGTTCATCCAAACCAGTGCCCTTTATGTGATCAAGAGCATGCAGGAGATAATTCAACATATTTTTGACAAATTGTGTTTTCTCTAGAAAAAGTTTGGTATATGCTCTTACGCTCTCACCACGAGTAATATATACTACAGCACAAGAGGCACCACACTAAATCACTAATAAGAGTAGTCAGATATGATGATTGCTACATTCTTCAAGTATTGGACCTGCCATAATCATCCACCTAATACGGTAGTGCACGGACGCATAAACACCATAGTCCCCACAACTCAACATTCAACTGAAGCTGACTCATCTTTAAGACGGAAAACATATAAAGTACGGGAGTCAGGACTACCAGTAAGTATAGTTTCTAAACTGTTAGCAGACCAGACCTAGCTGGTAGTCAGTGCTACTTCTCTGTCAGTCAACAGCAATAATCAGTTCTGCACCAGGCCGAGGCATTATTTCAAAGAATATTCTGGCTTGCATTCATAAGATATATGAAGATATTGAAATGCTTGATAGTTTTAGTTGAACAAGCACCGACATCCCTCCTTGTAAAATGATGAGGATTATAATAATTTGCATGCATCAGCCTTCTACCGGGAGAAAACTCCCAAAATCTTCTCTTGGGTGGCTTTTAATTTGGGCCTAGATTTAGGTATGCTACAACTCTCCAAACTCTTCTTTAAGACTATAATAGTGTTAGATGATGATTATTCAAAACAAAATTAAATCTTTATGATTCTGAATTAGCAAAAGTGATGTAAAGAAAGGTGGGAAGAGACAGTAGTATGCACGGTACCATGAACTTCTCCGCACAACCAGATTCTTCATAAGCCTTAGCAGCTCTTGAAGTAGCTTCTTCTAAACCACTTATTGGGCAACGAGGGTCTTTAGCGCCTATGGGCAAATTAAGTACAAACATCAGAAAATATCCTAGTCCCTCTACTTCAAATTGTAAGTTATTTTAGTTTTCTCCTAAGTCAAACTTGTCTAATTTTGACCAAGTTTATAAAACAATATATCAACATCAACAATATGAAATAAATGGACTATCAAAATATATTTCATGGCGTATCTAATGAATTTCATTTGATGTATAGATGTTTGTGCATATGAGGTCAAAACTAGAGAAGTTTAACTTAGGACAAAGCTAAAATGACTTGCTCCTTCCATTCCAAATTATAAGTCGGTTTGGCTTTTCTAAATACAAAACTTTTGCTATGCACCTACATATGCGCTATGTTTAGATACATAGCAAAAGCTATGTACCTAGAATTCTAGAAAAGCCAAAACAACTTATAATTTGGAATGGAGGGAGTATGTATTAACTACTGAGTTATTATGCTAGCTTCGGGGCCAAGCGCTAAATATAGTTCTCTGGCCCAATCATGAAACCCAAATTAATGCAGATTAGATGTTCCAACTTTCAACCCTCACACAAACAGGTGCTGACACATGGAAGAAAGGTGAGGACTGTCTTAATACTTATGGAAGTAGTATTGGCCAAACAAAAACATTCAGCAACAAATATGCTGGCACTTACCATTTAGAAGGAGCAGCGGCCGCGGTGCAAGCAAAGGAAGTGAATAGGGGGCATCAATTTGCGAGTCCAGACCTGGTGCTATCTTTTCCCAAACCTGGTAAAATATGTAAAACAATGGTAAAAATGTTCATAAATTACACGTCAGAAATAATGAGTCAAATAAACTAAACACTCACCTTTTCAACAACTTGTGTATCTATTTCGCTCTTTCCTAAGTCAATTCTTGCTTCTACAAGAGCAAATAACAGAAAAAACAAAATAAACAATCACATGCAAATGGTTTGAAATAAATATAACAAATTCCAGCCATAATGCTACATTCTTTTGAACCATAAATACAACAGGTGAAGCCCCCACTATAAAATTTTATTATAACCAAAGAAACAACTGTACAAACAAAAGGAAAAAGGAGAGCATTATGACTGGCTACATTATTCAATGCCTAGAATGCTACATTATTCCAATGGCACAAGCATCAACGCTCAAATAGGTGATACAAAGAGATAGTGCATTCCTGCTATTTTGACTGGCTACACTTGCTGTAATATATTCATTTTCCTTTTCCTCTTTCTTCTTCTCCTTCCTTTCACAAAGTGATGCTATTTTATTTACATTAGTCAATAGGTGCCTTGCACCTCCTGTTCCCTTAAAAAAAGAGAGAGACATAGTGCATAGAATCCCACCTTCAAATAAAGGTTTTATGCTATTCACCCTAGCCTGCCACTTGTTGTTATCAATGGCCCACCGGAATCCCTAGCCATAGAAAGGATACAGCTTTACACAGAGGAAATCATAAAATTATGTGCAGTATTTATACCTATAAATTTATACACAATAATTGTATTTGAACCTGAACACCGATTATAGGAACAATGACACTATACCTTGTGTCCACAAAAGCAGCAAACCATGCGTGCATTCCTGTATGCTGCTAAGGTTAGTTAATGAAGTTAATAATCTTATTCAATATAAAGTTGACATCATGATCTGCAATACCTCCAAGCGATTCACCGGTAATCCCAATCCTACAGGGATCGATGTCCTCCCTCTCACTAAGGTGGTCTCCAAGCTTTATCAAGTCCCACACCTGCAGATGTCCAAATTTGGTTAAGATTCCTTGTCGTCATAAATTCTATATCAAATAAAAAGAACTATCACATTTTAAAAAGTATGATATATGTGTTTGTAAGGCACGATACAGTTATGTTACGAGAACCAGGACAAAAGAACAATTCCAGAATTACAAAATTCCAGAATCAAACTAACAAGTTCATAAGGCATGATACAGCCATGTTGACTTAAGGGCCCAGACATGGCCTAGAGATTAGCTTTAAGAGCTGCTTTAAATATAGTACCGTGTCAAAAATAAAAGGCATCGTATCCCCATTCCGCCAAGCCGATTTCAGTGCCTGATTTTAAAAGTAAAAGTAGCAGGGTCAAGCCGAGTGAAATCAATGGATATCACTGTCAAATTTAGTGGGCACAATATGATGTAAGATGGGTCCATGATAAGTAGGTTACATCTATATAAGTGGTTTCCTTGCTGGCCCTTTCACCATGATAGCGAGAATCAATAGCAACACAAATGTAACCCCTGGAGGCATATGCCTGCAAAAAGCAAACTGATCAACTAAAAGATAAAGTTAATACGTTGCATAGGGGTATGCACTTCTTAGCAGAGTTTGAAAGAGGTTATTTTACCTCAAGCAGTGGGCGCAGCCATTCTTTGCATTTGTAAGAGCTGTGCAAGAATACAATAGCTGGTTTTCTTTTAGGGACAGGGTCATTAAGTTTCAGCAGAAGTACAGGTACTCGTCCTTGTTCACCTAGCTGTTTGGAAAAAAGTAATAACAATTTCTGGTTAGGAAAAGAGAAGGAAAATAAAAAACAATAGTGATGGTTCATTCTGCAGATTAGTGCGGGAATGCATGTGAGTCTGGATCTGAGAACCTCAAAAAAGATACCAAATATCAAGGTATGCCCAACTATTCAAGAGAGGGATGGGGAGAACTGGAACTTGTGTGTAAGTAAGTGCCTTGTGACCCCCATGTGCAGTATGTGCGCACTATTATTGCTCTTCTACTGCCTCTTGAGGCTGCTTCGATGTGATTGACTCCTGTAGGCTGTAGGTGACAAGTTTCATCTCAAGCAAGCAAACTGAAGTTTAATAATCTACTTGCAATTGTAATAATAGCATGTCGGCTGTTTTTGGCCAGTTGGTTTCTGAAGTCGTCTTCTTTTTAGATCGATTTGGTGTTAGGAGTTTTATGTGGTAAGGAGTAATTCTCAGTCTGGATGCTGACTGGTTCTGAAACAAAACTTCAGTAGTGCAGTAGCACAGGAGGGTTTGTCTTGGTCTGTTTTTTTTTTCCTCTTCTGCTACTTCAGACGCTTGTATTTCCGTTTATAAATGGAAATGGGTTTTGTCTCGTGTGTAAAAAAAATAATCACTCACAAAGAAATTAGGACTGTTGGACTAATCTGGCCGCTTACCTCAGTGATTAAGTAGAAATTTTCTTCAACCAGCTTCTCCTTGAAGTTCTCCACCTCCTTACTGGGGCATGACTTCATCGGATTTGCCTGAAATATCCCAGAGATACAACAGGCAATCAACGCCTGACATGTCGGTCTCACAAAAGATCTTCGTTGAAATCAAATCCTGACCTCATTGGGCGACAGAGGCTTTTGGTACAACGGGTTCTTCACTGGGCTCCCTTGCTCCACCGAGAGAGGCACTGATGAAAACCAACCCAATTGAAGGCACAAGTTTTCAGATATGGCATATCGTTTGAAGAATTCAGTTTGTAGCATGAACTGTGATTAATTGACTGTTAAGCTTATGCTTGCTGCATCTCAAAAGGTCACACTTTACTCGCTAATTGCTTCCAAGAAACACTTTAATCGCTAGTAAGATCCTGCCCAGATCAGCGATTTTAACCGAACTGCTTAAAGCACTACCAAAGTGGAGTAGTTTGACTCTGAACATTCAAATTCCATCCGCAGCAGAGCGCGCGCGCGAGTTGGGCGGGAGAGAGTCTGACCATGGAGATCGCGGCGGCGGCTGAGCAGGACCTGGAGGAACTCCGACCTGAGCCCCGCGCCGGCGTCGGCGTCGGCGGCGCTGGCGGCCATTTCTCTCCCCGGAAACGCAGCGCCCGCGGCTGCTGTGGTGGCGTCACGGCTGCTGGGAGTGGGAGTGAGACTGGGCAATCTGGGCTTGTTGTACTTGGAGCGGGTCCCCTGCTGCATAGTCAAGTACCCGCCCCGCTCCCTCCCCGAGACGGGCACGTGCGCGAGGTCATCGACGGAGCCCGCGAGGAGGCGGCCCGGACGCCACATGGCAGCCAGCGCGAGTGCGGCGGCGAGCGTGGGCGCTATGATGGCCCTCCTCGGGAGCATCGGCGGCGATATATACCCTGCGCCGCGCGCGCGCCGTGCTGTGCATGTGCCTGTGCGGGCCGCGCCGCGGTGGGGAGTACTAGTATCGGATAAGGTGCGGGCGGTGCTCACGGCTCGCCAGCGCGTCGCCATCGGAGCAGCATGGCGTCTCGTGCGGAGTGGAGCGCGTGCCGTACAGTGAGAACTCGTGCAGACAGCAGACCTGCAACTGCGATGTGATGAGTGATGTGCTCCTCGGACTCCGACGTGGCGTAGCTGCTGGGTTACGTGTACCTGTAGCTGCAAGGCGGCAAGGACTCCCGTGGCTTTGGCTGCTAGCGTCTACGCTGTCTCGATCTGTCCACGCCAGTCTCTAATACCAATCATTAAAACACAACACAACATTCCATCTGTTCGCTTTACGAAAAAAAAATCAGGCTGAAAAGCACTGTGCGTTAATTTATTCTGAGAGAAAAATATTATTTTTTCGCTGAAAAAGTACGGCTGATAAACCATACAAATTTTATAGAGGTTTTATGTACGTTATATAGGATGTCACATCGGTAGAAATAAAGCTTTACATCATGGAGAAGAGATAAGGAAAAACGCTTTATGGGGGACGAAATGAGTGAGCGCGGTTTCCAAAACATTGGAAACCCCGTGAAACTCCATTGAGAGCCTTCGGGGTGTTTGGTTTCACGGACTAAATTTTAGTTCATGTCACATCGCTCGGATATTAATTAGAATGACTAAATATGAGTTAATTATAAAACTAATTACACAGATGGAGACTAATTTACGAGACGAATTTATTAAGCCTAAGTAACCCATCATTAGCATATATTTACTGTAGCACAACATCGTCAAATCATGGATTAATTAGGCTTAAAATTCGTCTCACAAATTAGTCGCAATTTGTGTAATTAGTTATTTTTTAGTCTGTATTTAATACTCCATGCATGTGTTCAAACATCCGATGGGACATGGACTAAAATTCAGTCTAAGGAACCAAACAGACCCTTCGTTTGTTTCATCCCATTCGTGACTTCTTCTTCCTGAGGCCGCTGCCGGAGGTGATGGCAGCCGCGAGCGGGAGGGGATGGCGGCCGCGAGCGCGAGGGGAAGCCGGACGTGGACAAGGCCGCCGCTGCCGGAGGGGATGGTGGCCGCGAGCGCGAGCGCGAGGCCGGGCGTGGACGACGCTGCCGCTGCCGGAGGGGATAGGCGGCCGCGAGCGTGGCAGCCGCGGGCTCGAGCGCGAGCTCCGCCGGCCGCGGGCGCGAGCTCCGCCGAGCGGGGCTCTGCCGGCCGCAAGCGCGAGCGCGGGCTCTGCCAGCCGCAAGCGTGAGCTCCGCCGGGCGCGGGCACGAGCGCGAGCTCCGCCGGACGCGGACGCGAGCGCGAGCGGTGTGGACTAAAGATGGCGACGCCACTGGTGCGCATTGTGTGCAACTCCGAGACGCCCCGGACGTTGCCGGTGATCTAGCAGAGCAGCCCCAACGTGAGGAGCACGAAGAAGAGCGTCGCGATGCATCCTCCATCTATATATATTTGGAAAAAGTCTACTTAACCCCCCACCTATCATACTTGGTCTACTTCACCCCCCAACTATGAAACCGTCTGTTTTACCTCCTGAACTATCTAAAACCGTCTGTTTTACTCCCTGGGCGGTTTTTCAGCGGCGGTTTTGCTATAGTAACAACGGGTTTGCTACAGTAACTATGCGGATCTACTCATGTGGAGTCCAATAAAATTAGATTTTTCATTTTATGATTTTTCTATGATTTACTACGATTTTTCAAAAATTCACCGAAAAATAAATAAAAAAAAAGAAATTCAAAACCATGGGTATTGTAGCACCCACCGTTACTGTAGCAACTGCTGCTGCTGTAGCAAACCGCCGTTGAAAAACCACCCAGGGGTAAAACAGACGGTTTTAGATAGTTAAGGGGGTAAAACAGACGGTTTCATAGTTGGAGGGTGAAATAGACATTTTCCTATGATACTAGTGATTAGCGCAAGGGCGTGCAGCTGGCACCATTTTTTTTTGAAAGAAAAATTAATTGACTAAAAATAGCATCCTTGTAAGAAGCATCAAACGCTTAGTTTTTAATGCAGTTTAGCCTGCTTAACTCCAAGCATCACTGATTACCCAGAATACAAAACGTAAGTAAAAAACTTAAAAGACTATTGGTATGCGTAATAAGAAAAAAAAAGTCTTGATGCCTTTTAGATTTATTTACTTCTGAGCAGGAAGCCGACAATCTAACCTGCACCACCAAAATACTAACACTTCAATTTTCTTGAACCTTTTTAACTTCAGGCATCGCTGAATACCAAGAACACAATTTGCTGAGGAAGAAGCCAAAGTACTATTGGCAGAGATGTTTAACCGCCAAAGTACTAGATAGTTTATACATCTACTGAACAGAGCACTCAGAATTTATGACATTTTTTCTCTAGAAGGATGTTGAAACAATCAAACTGAAAGTGATGACCGGACATTTTTTTTTGAAACAAAGTGCCTGTTCGCCTTGCTGAAACTTAGCTGAAAAATACTGTTCTGGCTAAAATGTTGTGAGAGAAAAATACTGTTCCGGTTGAAAAAAGAAGCCGAACAAGCCAAATTTAAGGTAAGCCGAACGGGGCCTAACACAGAATAAACAGGTAGCACATATTACATAATACATGGGGCTGTTCAGACATCAGTACACGATACATGGTGGTTGTCCAGGCATCATCTAAGGCCTTGTTCGGCTGATCTCAAACCCGGCTTGATCCGCTTCTTTTTTTATTCGGAACAGTATTTTTCTCTCATAGATTCAGTCGTGAACAGTAACTTTCAACTGCTACCGTGTTTTTTGGGGTCAGCCGAACGCCCCCCGTTCGGCTGACCTCAATTCATTACTTCAACATAGCAAATGTATCATTGTAATGTGCATGATCATCCCTTACTAGTATGTGATTAGTGTATATAGTACATGCTTCATAGGATCATGCATAACAAATGAAATGCTTAAATTCATAGCCTACCACTATTGTTTGAATGTTTATTTGATCTAGTGGTTAGTACATGAATTCGTTGATGAGCTAGTGAACCCAAGTACTTGACTCAATTTGGATTGCTAACAAGTGGCAAGTACAACATTGGCAAGATAACCCTTGCAAGAGGTGTGAAGAAGCTTGTGAAAGATCCTTGTGTGGTTTTGATAATTGAGTGATAACCTAGATGGACTAATTGTGTTATGTGAGATATACAGGTGATTAGTCCACAAGTATATATATGTGAGCAACATATGCCATGAAGGTAAAAATGTTCCACGAGGTAAGGGGACTGTTGGATGCTAGGTGTCTTACATAATTATACATAAAAAAAAGTGCTAGGCACAACTTGCCAACGACGCATGGTTTGAGAGGCAGCTTAGTACAACGCATTGGACACGATGAAAGGCATAGCAGCCCATGCTTAGGACCTCTTTGGCATGGTTTATGTCGGCTTCGACTTCATCTATTTTACGTAAATTGAGACACTGTAGCGTGAAGCCATTTTGTAAGTCGGGGTTAAAATGAACTAGAAGCCGAGAAAAGCCAGTTTTTGTGGCTTCACCGGCTTTGGCTTCACCGGTGAAACTGTTTTGGATGAGCCGTGCTAAAGGGGGCTTCTGAAGGAAGGGTTGACAGCTTGTGAGGTTCCACCGATGTTGGCAGCTTTAAGAGAGGTGCCAGCTCCGATCCGACTCAAAGCTACGAGCGGGTTCACAATCTGGGAATGGCATGCATAGATGTTAGTGTGCACGATGTTGGTACAGGCGTGTTGCTCGAAAGGTATAGTCGTAGCTGTTGGTATACCTCGAAGTAGGTAAAACGGCTCCTCAGAGGAGAAGCTATAGGAGGAAGAGCAACTGTCCGATGCATATCCATGGTACCTTGCACGTTCAAGCCTTTGATTGGCTGCAAGTCATACAAAAGCACGATCAGTAAATCATTAAGACCCCAAACATTCAGTTTGTGACGAAGGTTACCTCTATGCTGCCAGTCATAGGTCTCCTCAAGTACCTCCCTGTCGTAGCCCAGCTCCTCGGCTAATTCAAACAGTGGAGGGGACAGCAGTAAAGATAAAGCGATGTCAAATAGAAAAGATAGTAAGGGAGCGTGGTGTTTGTGTAATTAAAGGTGGAACACATGACTATCACCTGTGTCGAAGGATGCAGCAGGATCATCTGCATTGAAATTAGCTGGATCGTCGTGCACCTCGTGCTGTAGAAATTCGGGTGCCTCAGAATAGTTGTAGCTTGCCATTGTGACAGGAAAGACCACGTTGGTCACCCCGTGTGGGCTTGGATATTGTAAACTGATCTCACCAGATTCTGGGATAGTCTTTGTTGAGTGCGTATGCATCGACACGGCATACGCCCCTGGACTCGCTGAAGTTGTGAGCCTGGATGCTGCAGTGACGCTCAAGCAAGGGTCCTAAGGCACTTGGATGGAATGTATGCGGTGGAAAGCCATCAATGTCTATAGCTACCTCGGTTTGCCAGTTGATGGTTGTGGCACCATATCGGTTTGACCAGTTGACAAGAATTGCGTTAAAGCCCTCGCCACAAAGAATTTCGGACGATGCAACAAGGTCTCTCTCTTGGGGGGTGGCAAATCGAATAACAAAATCGGAGCGGAAGCGTGTGGTGCTTACAGGCAGGGCGCTGGACTGAAATTGCTTCTCAATGGCAAGCTGGATATCCCCAATGGTAGGGTTTGCAGTGGCTGGGCTGATATCGGTGGCAACTACTGCGGTGGCAAGGCGTGCCTCAGCTGCCTCTGTTGTGTTGTTTGGCTGCATAACAGAGAGTCCAGAAAGACGACGGCCGGCCTATATTTTGTAAAGAAGTAAATAGCCGAGTAAAGAATGTTACAGTCACGCATCCATTGATGCCTATACTATTTTTCTGACCAAGAATAGAGCACTACCAATAGAGGGAGGTTTAGCAAATGTTTAGTAAAAACACACCAGTAACAGTAAATGTATACCATCTAATTTGTGATACATACCATCTTAGGATTTGCTGTGGATCGGTGGCGAGGCCAGGTGGCTCCAGCCAGAAAAGGATCAAGTAGCAACGTTGAGTCTATAGATAGCAGGCACGACAACAGACAGCGCAAACATGGGATCAGGACAGATAGAGAATTTAGTTGGAAAACATGTAGGTATAGAAAGTGGGAAAAAACGTCATCATCTCAGCGTCACCGCAACTACAATATAGGAGCAAAGGCACAACGAACTGAATCCTAAGAACAGCAGGAACACAAGCGGAAGAACCATACCTGTAAACGCAACCCCTCTGCGAAATAGCCCTTGCAGCAGCGAACAAATTTCCTGAAGAGCACCAAAAGAGCAGTTCAGACTGAGATTTAATCCGATAAAACTAACTTAACAAAAGAACACAACAAAAAAGGATGTAGGCTTACTAAATCGTGTACGGTCGTGGAAGAACCCTCTCCAGCAACGTAAATGATACAAGGAGATCAGAAGCAGCGAGCAGATAATCTTACGCAACACGCTTTGCACGTAGATACAAAGCAGGAAGGAGATGAAAGGCCACGACAATTATCTCTGCAACACGACATAACGAAACCACATGAATCAATAGATCAAATCATGCCTGGAGCTACAGCATAGAAAAACAAGATGGAAAAAAAACATAAGCAAATGTGTAAAAAGTTTACCGGCTAAAATCATCCTGCAAGAAAATCATTACTGGATCAGAACCAAAAGAAATGTGTGTAAACAAAACACACAGGATCTGTGTGGTTGTCTCCCTCCTATATCGGGGAGAAAGGTCAATGTAAGACCAAAACATTCTATTCAAGAAAATTTCTCCGATCTACTGGTCAACGTACGCACCAAAATCATCACAGGGATATATGACACGAGAATATAAAACTTTGTGCACAGGGAGCAAAAAAACAAAATTCAAGCTGAATGATGTGGTGGCCACAACGATGCAAATATTTCAGTATACACAAAATTATGTGTTTGATCTGTGCACTCGCCATTTTCGTCTTCTATCAGTATTTTGAGACCATGCTTCGACGTCACACGTGACACAGCAACATACAGTTGACCATGGGTGAATGACACGGCAATGTTGTACTGTTGGCAGTGTGCAGTTGAGTGACGGCTGAGTGTTTTTAGAGCAGTTGCGTGGAACGGACGAACGGTTTCAAGTCTGATGGAACATATGTTCTCGCAGCGTCGGGTTCATAAACCCGGGATCCCTCATAGATCGACTTCTCAGCAAATGCACGGCCCAACAGACAACGTTACGAATAACGCGTAACTTTTGGGCCGGCCCAAACACCTAAGCGATAGACCACTAGGACAATCCGTTCTCCGACCGGAAGGCCTGGCCGAGGAGGAACGGCGCCTGCTTCCGACTCTAGCCCGTCTCTCCGACCGGAAGGCCTGGCTTCCAACTCCGGCCCACCTCCGGACGGCCTCTCCGACCGGAAGGTCTGGCCAAACACCACTTCTGACTCCAACCCGTGTCTCCGACTGGGGATGCACAAAACCTCTGCTCACTGCTCTTCTCGAACTGACGCATTCAGAGCCGATTGGGACTAACCGACCGAGGACGCCTCAGGAAACGGACGGAGAGAGTAAGGCAACGCACTTAAGTCAACCGCAATACCAAGGACAGTACCCTGTACACCTACAGGACAATACCCTGCAACCTCCCTGGCATGACAGAACGCAAGCAGTATTGTAGGCGTCGATATTTTCCCCTACAGTGTTGTGGGCCCCATCAACTCCCATACCGGACAAATACGGTAAGGCTCCCCCACATGCCTCTGAGGCATCAACAATGTTGTGGCGCAACATTTACCGTACCAGGCAAACATGGTAAACACCTTACATGCCTCTGGATATCAACAGTGTGGCAGACACCGACGTCTGTCATACCTGAAGAAGACGATGCAACCTCCCACATGCATCTGACATTAAACAGTATTGTGGGCGCCTACCATCATCTTGTACCTGCTGGCGTGGGAAGCAAGACTTAGCGGCATATGTACCCTCTCCCTCTCACTTGTAAGGCCATCCCTTCATCTATAAAAGGAGATGCGCTCTCTTCCAACAGGGAGATCGATAAGTTCACTAGCACGCTACAACAGAACCACCAGGTTCAAATCACAAGCACACGCTCGAACACTTAGCACATAGCGGAGCCCCCGTCACTCTCGGCCCCTCATACCAGAGTCCGACCAGACCTCTTGTACCCCCCATCTTTCTCCTTCTCGTTTGTAACTCCACTGCAAACTTCGAACACCTAGGCTCAGGAATAAATTCATCGACCGACTCAAACTGGACATAGGGCACGTTGCCTGAACCAGTATAAACCCTGTGTCATTGAGTGCTAAGCCACCTCCGATCACAACGTACGATAAAACTATAAATATTTACGTGTTGGTCACTTTCCGCACCGACAATTGGTGCCGTCCGTGGGGAAGACATTGTACGTTCAACACTTTTTGGTCATCGGATGACCCACTTTTCCACCACCTTCACCATGACGGGCTCCAGCGATACGACTCGCTTCAGCTCACTGGAGTTTCTCGCACTCCCATTGTTGGGATGCGGGTTTCACCTATCTTCGAGCCGTCCTAGACCTTCCTCTTCGGAAGCCTAGACTTCATCGTCGACCGACTCGGCATACTACACCTTCGTTAGGAGGCACTTGTTCCGACGCCCCTCGGAGGGGCGTCCTCCCTCGGCTCCAGGACGCACGACGACTTCAACGACGAGGCACTGCGCTTCATTCCGAGAAAACTCTTTGCTCAAACCCTGCTGTGAGTAATGTATATACTGTTATTTACTCACTGTTTACTATCTCCCGCCGATTATCCGG
The DNA here is from genome assembly GCF_019320115.1 of Miscanthus floridulus. Lineage (NCBI taxonomy): Eukaryota > Viridiplantae > Streptophyta > Magnoliopsida > Poales > Poaceae > Miscanthus > Miscanthus floridulus. The sequence continues at coordinate 26,061,585 of NC_089597.1, read as the reverse complement.
AGGGACCATATTGTCCACACCGCAAACATCGTACGACCGGTTCCCCTACGACCTCGCATCTCCTGCGGACGCGTGCGCTCAGGGGCTCCAAAGGACGCTGGTGCTACCCCCTCTCACATCTGAATTTGTGGGAATAGTGAGCTATGCTCCCACTACTTTCCACGAACTCCTGGATGACGAGGTTGAGAGCGACGACTCTAGCATCGGCGACGTGGCGCCTAGCCACTGTCCGTCCCGGTAGTGCGCTATGACGGATGCTCCGGGGCAGCCACCGGTAGTTGCGGAGTCTATGCAGACTCACACCCCTCTAGACCCTCGTGCGGGGGCCCTCGCGCTTGCACAAGAGCATGTCGAGGAGCTACGACGATGGCGACAGAACTAGCCGTTGCCTGCGCTGACACACTTAGTGCAGCACGTTGCGCCCTATGAGCATGACCCGGCGGGCGACGCCCGGGGTGGTGCCCACCAGGTCCAGCGCGACATCATGAACGAGGGGGACGACCCCCCACAGTTTGCTCAGGCTAGCCAGAACATCACCGCTGTAGCAATGCTTCTGTGCGACGTTCCCAAGCTCGTCGACCCCCAGGAGCGGGTGGTCTACCGGAACCTCCGGGCACTGATAGAAGCCACCGCCATTAAACAGGAAAGCTCCACATCATGACTCTGACACGTGCCCTCTCTCCCCACTGAGGGACTAGGGACGCACCAAACGGATCGCTCCATCCACTCACCGCTATAGCCGCCAAGCATGGCTCAGGAGGCAGTGGCTGCGCTGCGGTCCGACCTAGTGCCTGCTCTACACCGACCGTCAGCACGTGAATGGCCTGGTCCACACCAAGACGCTCACAGTGTCATCAGCAACCGGCATCAGGCCTGGCATGATGATGACGTCCACCGGGCGGCGATGAGGGCAGGAGACATGGGTCCTAGCCAAACCATCAAGGGGAGCGGTGAAATGCACCCCAGGCATGGTCATCGGCCAGACAACCGGAGTCCTAGCCCTGAGGACCCAGGACCACAGGCCTTTGGTTAGCGTATCCAAAGAGTGGCGTTCCCATAGTGCTTCCGACTGCCCACCAACATCGCCAAGTACACCAGGAAGACGAACCTTGGTATTTGGATCGAAGATTTCTGGCCCACCTACCGAGCCGAAGGGGTGGATGATGACCTTTTCATCATTCAATATCTCCCCATCTGCGTGGGGGAACATGTCCGGGCATGGCTCGAATTCCTCCCGCACGACAGCATCCATGACTGGGTGGACCTCAAGAGGGTCTTTGTCAGAAATTTCTAGGGGATGTATGTCCGCCCTAGTAACTCCTGGGACCTCAAGAGCTTCCAGCAGGAGCCCAGCGAGTCCCTACGGGATTACATCCATAGGTTCTCCCAATGATGCAACTCCCTCCCTGATGTCATCAACACGGACGTCATCAGCGCATTCCTCTCTAGGACGACCTGCGAGTCCCTGATCCACAAGCTTGGCTACCTAAAGCCCCGTACCACCTGCAACCTGCTCAACGTCGCCACTAACCACGCCTCCAGCGAGGAGGCAGTCGGAATGGAGGTCGGGACAAAGGCAAGGCCAAGTGCGTGGACCAAGACGAGGGCCCCTCCACACAGAGGGGTAAGAAGAACAAAAAGGATCGGCGCCGATCGGATAATACCGCGTTGGTCGCCGCAGCTGATCGCACGGGCAAGCAGCCCCAATAGGGCCTGCCTGACCACTTCAACAAGCTCATGGATAGTCCATGCACTAACCACGCCTACCCCATCAAATGCCTCTACAAAGACTACGAGCTCCTCAAATGTTTCCTTCGACAGGCTGGCGGGCCGAAAGAAGGAGACGGCAAAGAGGCGGCAGCCAAGAAAGGAGGCACGACGGGCAAGGACAGAGATGGCTTCCCTGACCCTAAGGAGTGCATCATGATCTTTGGTGGATCCAACACCATCTGGTCCAAACACCAGCACAAGGTGCGCTATAGGGAGGCATGCACCGCTGAGACTGTCGTCCCCTCCTTCCTCAGCTGGTCAGAATCTCCGATCGCATTCGATCAGAGGGACCATCCCTCCCACGTCGCGAGACCGGGACGCTACCCACTCATCGTCGATCCCATCCTCCATAAGAAGCACCTCACCAAGGTGCTAATGGACAGAGGCAGCGGCCTTAACATCCTCTACGTCGACACCCTCGACGCCATGCGCATCCCCCAGTCAGAACTCCGCCTAGCGGGCTCCCCCTTCCACGGGGTGATCCCGGGAGCATAGGCATACCCACTTGGGCAGATCGACCTGCCCATCATGTTTGGCAACTGAGCCAACTTTTGCTTGGAGGTCCTCACGTTTGAAGTGGTGGACTTCCTAGGGTCCTACCATGCCATCTTGGGGCGGCCATGCTACACCAAATTCATGGCGATCCCCAACTACACCTACCTCAAGCTGAAGATGCCAGGACCAAACGATGTCATCACTGTGGGCAGCACCTTCTCGCACGCTTTCATGTGCGATCATGAGCATTTTGAGCTCGCCACCGTGGTCATCAACTTGTCTAAGCTCCCATAGCTCAGAGAGTCATCGACTCCAGCAGTCCCAGACTACAACAAACCGACTTCCTTGTTGGCCTTCTGTCCACTCGAGGAAACCAAGGCGGTAGGGATCGACCCCATTGACCCAACCAAGATGGTGCGGATCGAGACCCAGCTTCTAGCCAAATAGGAATACGAGCTTGTTGACTTCCTGCACGCCAATCACGATGTCTTCGCATGGAAGCCATCTGACATGCTGGGCTTACCGCGGGACATCACCGAGCACGCACTATGCCTCATCCTGAGCTCAAAGCCCGCTAAGCAATGCCTACGCCGCTTTGACGAAGAGAGGCGCAGGGCCATAGGTGAAGAGATCGCCAAACTCCTACCAACCGAATTCATTAGAGAGGTATTCCACTCTGACTAGCTTGCTAATCCTGTTCTTGTTAAAAAGAAGACCGAGAAATGGAGAATGTATGTCGATTATACTGGCCTCAACAAAGCATGTCCAAAGGATCACTTTCCTTTGCCGCATATAGACTAGATAGTCGACTCCACCTCGGGTTGTGAGATCGTCTCCTTTCTGGATGCCTACTTGGGCTATCACCAGATCGCGATGAAAGAGTTTGATCAGCTCACAACCTCGTTCATCACCCCATATGGTTTGTACTGCTATGTAACCATGCCTTTCAGCCTGAAGAATGCTGGTGCCACCTACCAAAGGTGCATGCAACATTGCTTCATCGACCAAATCGACCCGCTCGATTAGCCTGATCAAGCCGAGCGGCCAAAACCAACAATCGTCGTCTATGTTGATGACATAGTGGTCAAAACAGCTCAAGCTTACGACCTGATCGCAAACTTGACTGCAATGTCCGTGAACCTTCGAAGGTTCAACATCAGATTGAATCCCAAGAAATGTGTTTTTGGGGTTCCAAAGGGGAAGCTACTAGGATACATTGTGTCCGAGCGCGGCATTGAGGCCAACCCCGAAAAGATCATGGCCATTTCCAACATGGGCCCCATATGCAACGTCAAGGGCATGCAAAGGCTCACCGGCTGTCTGGCCGCCCTGAGTCGGTTCATCTCTCGGCTCAATGAACGGGGCATGCCACTCTATAAGCTCCTCAAAAAGATGGACGCCTTTGTCTAGACTAAGGAAGCTCAGCAGGCTCTAGAGAGCCTCAAAGCATCTCTGATGTCGGCCCCAATTCTCGTCGCTCCTGAACAGGGAGAACCCCTCCTCCTCTACGCCGCGGCCAGCAACCATGTGGTAAGCGTCGCCCTGGTTGTTGAAAGGGAGGAGCCGAGACACCACCTTAAGGTCCAGTGGCCCATATACTTCATCAGGGAGGTACTCACCGACCCCAAGGTTCAGTACCCCCTAGTGTAGAAACTCTTATACGTCGTGCTGATGGCGACCTAGAAGCTCCTACAATACTTCATCGACCACGAAGTTGTGGTCGTCACTTCATACCCGCTTAGGGACATCATTTGCAACCACGATGCCGTGGGACGGATCTCCAAGTGGGCACCTGAACTCATGGGCCATGACATCAGGTATATCTCCCGTACCGCTATTAAATCTCAGGCTCTCGTGGCTTTTGTCACCGAATGGACGGAGGTGCAGCTACCAACCCCAGACGTCACCCATGAGTACTGGATGATGTACTTCGACGGGTCCATAATGGTGCCCGGCTCGGGGGCTAAAGTGGTTCTGATCTCCCCGGACGAGAGTAGGCTCCGCTACGCCATCCGCCTCCATTTCTTAGCCTCAAACAATGCTACAGAATACGAGGCCCTCATCAACAGGCTGCGCATCACCATCGAGCTCGGCGCTATGCGACTCTACGTCCGCGGTGACTCAGAGTTGGTCGTAGACCAAGTCATTAAGGAGTCCTCCTACAAAAGCCCCCTCATGGCGGCATACTGCCAGGAGGTGCACAAGCTCAAGGGCAAATTCTAGGGGGATTGAGCTCCATCACGTCCCCCAAAAGAACAACGATGCTACCAATTTTCTCGCAAAATTGGCTGCCACACAAGATCCATCTCCGAGCGGGATCTTCATCAACGATCTCCATGAGCCATCCACCCACATCCTAGAAGGTCTAATCCAGACACACCCTGATGTCGAGCCAGCGCCCAGGGGCTCTGACCCTGACGCCAAGCCGGCGCTCAGGGGCTCCGACCCCAGTACCTCTATAACGACATCACCCACTGACATCGCCATATTGGCACTCGATCAAATCGACTGGCGAGCGCTGCTACTCGCCTACCTCCTCGAGGAGGTTCTCCTGCCTGAACGGACTAAAGCCCGATGGATCACTCAACACACCAAGACCTTTGTCACACTCAGTGATGAACTCTATAAACAGAGTCCATCGTGGGTGCTCATGAAGTGCATCCCCACCAACCAGGGGAAGCAGCAGCTCCTTGAGGTCCATGCTGGGATCTGCGGACATCACACGGCCCTGAGGTCGCTAGTCGGAAAAGCCTTTCACCAAGGTTTTTACTAGCCCACCGCACTACGAGATGCAGAGGAGGTCATCCGCAGGTGTGAGGAATGCCAATTCTATGCTCGGCAAACTCATTTGCTAACACAGGAGCTTCAAACCATCCCTATTGCCTGGCCATTAGCGGTCTAGGACCTCGACATGGTAGGACCCCTCAAAAAAGGCTTGGGCGACTTCACTCACCTACTCGTAGTAGTCGACAAGTTCATCAAGTGGATAGAGGCCAAGCCCATCACCAACATCCTCTCGGAAGAGGCGATCAAATTCTTCCTTAACATCATCTACCGGTTTGGCATTCCTAACTGCATCATCACTGACTAGGGGACTAACTTCACCAAGAAGAAGTTCCTAGACTTCAGTGATGGATACAGCATTAGGATCGAATGGGCCTCGGTCGGACACTCACGTACTAATGGTAAGGTCGAGCGTGCTAATGGCATGGTCCTCCAAGGACTTAAACCACGCATCTTCGACCGATTCAACAAGTACACCGGGCGATGAGTTGTAGAGGTCCCAGCGATCCTCTAGAGCCTGAGAATGACCCTGAACTGATCCACAGGGTTCACACCCTTCTTCCTAGCCTACGGAGCTAAAGCAGTGCTGCCCTCTGACCTTGACCACGCCGCCCCAAGAGTGAAGGCTTTTGACCACGACCGAGCCATGGAGGTTCAGCAAGACGCAGTCGACCTACTCGAGGAGGCCCATGAGACGACTGTCATTTGCTCCACTCGCTACCAGCAAACTCTCCATAGGTACCACGAAAGGAAGATCAAGGGGAGGATCCTCGAAGTCGGTGATCTCGTGCTTCGGAGGAACCAATCAATGAAAGAAAAACACAAACTCTATCCACCACGGGAAGGACCCTATATGGTGAGTGAAGTGATCTGACCAGGTGCCTACCAACTGAAGGACGACAGCGGCAACATTCTCACCAACACTTGGAACATTGAACAGCTACATCATTTTCCCCTTAAATTTGGTCTTACCGCTTTTATTCAACACTTGCGCCTATAAAGCACCCCAGCCCAAACACTTTCAGCCTGGGTCACTCGGGGGCTCCATGAGGGTACAATACTAAATACTACCTCTCTTTTTTACTATCACATGGTAAAAACTTTGTCCCTGAATGAAAGTGCATTCCATTCCTTTGATTACCCTATGTGATTCTATTCTTACTCCCAACCGAACGCACCCCGCCATGACCTACGGTTATGAACAGCCGAGCCCCACGGGCCATGCCTAGGTTCTTAAAAGCTACAGCCTACAGAATGAATGGGTAGGTGCGAAAAAAAGGATAAAAACAAAGCTATGCTAGGATAAAAAAGAAGGAATGGATAGTGATTCTACCACAAAATAGAACTGATGTATTCATTGATACAAAAACTGTTCACATGGGGGCTCCTCCATAAACTTAATGATTACATTTGCTAACTACTTCTACTCCAAATACTACTATGGCCACTCGGCGGCATCAGCTGATGCCAAAGGAGAGGCCACGACACATACCGCCGGACGTAACCACCACCGCAAGGTCCCCACTCGGCTCCGCTCCCTCAACTTCAGTGAGCACAACGGGTACCTCAAGGACCCCGCTTAGTTCCACTCCCTCAACTTCAGCAAGCGCAACGGGTACCTCATGGGCATCATACCCATAGATGCTTGGTAGAAGAGCATGGAGCTCCTAACCTTCTCATGCAGTCGAGATAGCTCCTAGGTAAGGACGCTGCCCACCGAGGTATGGCCACCATGGCTGGAAGATACCTCATCAAACTTTATGAAATGGCCAACCTAAGCAGTTGCAATGGTGAAACCTCCCACCAACGCAGTCCCAAGCATTTTCCTCTCTAACGAGGCTCGCTCAGAGAAGACTCGCTAGAAGGAGTCCACGTACGGCTCCATCCCAACGAAAGCCTCATAGATGGTGATGAAATCAGTGACATACGGCACCCTCTGGTGTGCCACCTCCTTTGGCAGAACCAACCCCTTCTCGGCGAAGGTGGCCGGCACCATCTCATCTACATTGGGGGCTCCAACTCGACATCGTGCTCTAGAATCACGAACAGGGTCTGTGAGTTCTCCTTTTCCTTCTCCCTTCCCCTATTTAAAGAAATGGTGGAGTAGTTGAGCAATGGCAAAAGGATTGGGGCGAGAAACCCTCTCCCTTCCCCCATTCAATGTGGATGGGAAATGATCGGACGCACCCTAACCGATGGGACGCACATTGACCGATGGAATGATGTGTGGTTAGATGGGACATAGCCTAGGTATGGCCCAGCACTACCGCACGATTGGGTGTGAGAAACAAAGTGCCACTACGCATAGGCGGCTCTCCGCCTTCCTAGGTGGGACTTGGAAAAACCCAAACAACGTGATCTTCGCCAGGAGAGACCATCGAGCTTCCTAAGTCAATCGAATGGCTCAGGCAAACGCCAAGAGACAGGTAAGGAGTAGAGGGATGCCCCATGTGGGCCACATTGACTCTGTCATGAAGGACAAGCATGGATCCCAGTCGGACATTTCCGATTGGAGCTCCTCAAACCCTATCACTCGAGTCATCAAGGTAACATTACCACCCCCCGCTCTTTCTTTATAATCATTCATACATCCATACATGCATTCATTCCATATGCCCGCGCCCCTTAGATGATTCTACTCGAATTGCCTGGGGGCTCAGGAACTAAGGTAGCGCATATGCGGTTAAATGCATCACAATGCTCCATGTTGCGTCATGAAGCGGCAGTTTCCTCATTCAACATGAGCAATGACCGACTGGGGTTTAAAGGCCAGCCCACGAAGGGCTCGAGGCTGCCTTGTGTCAAATAGAGCCAAGGGAGAAAATGTAGATGAGCCCCATGCGGCCCTCGCCTAGTCTACACCGAAGCAGATAGGGTCATCTCAACCTTCTTGTTTGATCCTAAACCTCTGCTAAACCCACAGAATATCCATCGAGGGGAGGCCAGCGGGCCACCTGGGTTGGTCTCCGGAACAACCCAGGCATCTGCCAGGTTGTAGGTAAAGGAGCAGTGGAATGTCACAAGAGGGCTATGCCAACCCTATCATGAATGATGGGCCTAGATTTCACTTGATCATACCCGTTAGCGAGCTCACCGAGCATGTCACTCGAGCCTGAGCCATCGAGGCAAGCGATAAAGCACAGGCCCTCCGGTTGTGAGAAATCGAGGATGGGGTAACACACAAAACTCAAACCGACCCCTACCAAGCCCAATGGGGCTCAGGGGCTCAAGACACCTAAAACTACCTTGGCAGCGTCCGACGCGTGCGCCTGACGCCAGGATCTGTGAGCTCCGTCTTGCTCGATCCCTAAACTAACTGCCTCGGCTGCGCGGGCTGCACCGACGCTAGGATCCACGGGCTCCATCTTGCTCAATCCCTAAACTAACTGCCTCGGCTACGCGGGCTGCCCCGATGCTAGTAATGGAGACGGGGATCCCGATCTTCCATCAGGTGATGGTAACTATCATTGTGGCAGAGAATGACACACCGATCTGGCTTCAGATCAAAAGATCGAACCCTGCAATCTTAGCACCATAGCTCCTCTAGTTATCAACCGAGTCATGGACCAGGTTGACCTCACCAAGAAGGCTAATCCCTGCCTACGCAACAAAGAACACAAGCAAGAATAAGAAAGATCGCAACCAAATTGCAGATGTATGATTAATCTCACGAGTTGGGGTCTCACAAACCGATGAACGGCAAAACTGTTCTTAACAGAATAATCTAAGCAAAACCCAAAACCTAATGATGGCGGCGGCATATGATTATAAAGGTCTTAGGGTCATCGCCTACCCTGGACGCGCCCCCTAATTGGCCCAAACACGATAGACGGTCCAACGGACCAAAAGTAGGTGTCGCAGCACCCTGGCAGATTCTGGATGCTGACTTGTTTCGACGATTCCTGTTGATTCCAAAGAGGTTTTGATGTGAAACCACTTGTATTGGCTTCCTTATCAAATTAGCTTTTCATCCATTTGTGGATCATCGAAAATGGAGTACGGATGCGTCCTGGGCGTCCATTTTATTGCAGACTGATCCTGACGGCCGAGGCAGACTCGAACTCGGATTGGACTGGGCCTCTGGCTTGGCTTGGACGTCCTTGCTGGCCTCCTAAGGTGATGGCCAAGGAGGAGGACGTCCAAGGCCATCTCTTAGGTGTTCTCCATCTTCTTGGGGCGAGCTCCAACTTGGGCCTGGGTCCCAATGATGTCTAACAAGCCCATGACGACAGTGTAGCTCCCGCCAGAAATAGCGACAGAATATATTGGTGATTTGGAGGCCTTGCCGATGTGATATTGAGATGGGACCAGATCTATTTGGAAGCTTATCAAACAAGCTTTCCATCAAGTGCTCATTGACCTCGATCACACTCCGGATGGATAAGTTATGGCCTTCCCAATGAGGCACTGTCGGGCTGCCGATGAACCAAAAGTTCAACTTTGATGAACTTCCATTATGAAACACATTTGAACCTACAATCAAATAGTGACATGTACATGTGGAACCAAGTGAATTATAACCAAAGCCACTATGCAAATGTAGGAATGAGCGCACCTTATAATCATTGTTCGTATCCGAAGGTGCCATGTCCTCATCAGCTTGGATCCATGACCTTCGTCTCGCCCGATCCCAAAACTAACTACCTCGGCTACGCGGGTTGCACCGATGCTAGGATCCACAAGCTCTATCTCGCCCGATCCCTAAACTAACTACCTCGGCTGCATGGGCTGCACCAACGCCAAGATCCGCAAGCTCCGTCTCGCCCGATCCCTAAACTTACTGCCTTAGCTGCGCGGGCAGCATCGACACCAAGATCCGCGAGCTCCGTCTCGCCCGATCCCTAAACTAACTGCCTTGGCTGCGTGCGCTACACCGATGCTAGGATCCACGAGCTCCATCTCACCCGATCCCTAAACTAAAATGCACGCACACACACCCACTAACAAGAAACCCCCAGGCGATTCTGCCCGAATCGCCCAGGGGCTCAGGGTCTACACCCGCAGGTGCGCTCGTGTGCACCCGCTGACAAAACAAAACTTCCCCCACTGTGTAACACCCTAGGTGTTTGGCTTCCACATTTGCACTTGCATTTCATGAATATGAGCATCGTTTATCCATTCATAAGCTTATATCCCAAGAAACATGATTTCGAAACATTGCAACATGTTGCATATTTCATGTGTGTTGTTTCTTTTATGAAATGAATAGTGTGCAACACTTAAGTGTAACATGTGCAACTCACTTTAGTGAAACATGGTTAGTTAGTACTATGCAACAAGATCATGAAACATGTGAAACATGACTATGAAACAAATGTAACATTTCATTGGTTTTCATTATTTGAGTACATGCAATGCTTGATTCTTGTATGACCAATGTGTGGTGTGGCTAATAATTCTCTTAAGTAACTTAGTTACATCTAGAATGTCATTTGGAACATTGTTCATATTGATCATGTTGCCTAATTATGATTTCAAATAGTGGTTTGACTTGTTTTTGACTCCTAAACCCTTTTGTTTGACTGTTTAAAAAGTGTAGCTTAGAGTGTTTGTATGTCTGAGAAACCTAAAGCAAAGTTGTAGCAAATTTTATAAGGAACAAACTTTGTTTAGAAGCCAAGTCATGAAAATGTGCACAACATGTTCAAAAAGGACCCACAAGTCAGTATTGAAGGCTGATTCAACACTTAGAAAAATTTCTAAGTCCTAAATGTAATGTCAGTTTGATCGAGCTGACTTTGGCTTGATATAACTCGTGATACCTTGAGTTTTAGTTGGTGATTTCTGAAGCATTGTTGTAGCCCTATCTTAGCTCTACAACTTTCATGTACACGGTTTTTGCTGTTGATCAACGGATTAGTCGTTTCAACATGATGAAGATGCTCTGTCAGGCGTCGAAGGGTGACTGAATGGCATGCTATAGTACTTGACCAAATTCAGAAATCGACGGCTGTGTGGAGGACACCCGTCGCTGGTCACCTGACCGCGCAGCCACATGCTGCAGCTGTCCTGGCATTGCAGGCCATTGCTTGAACCCCCTACGCGCCTGCCCGACCAGCTCGCCAGTCCATTTTCGTTTTCCTTCGCCTCCACCGCACGCAGCAACAGAGCACCACCGGCTCTGCCATTGCCGAGCAGCTCCACCATCGCCTAGCTCCATGGTCACCGCAAAAATTCGAACCCCAGCTCGACCATAGCTCTGCCGTGTCCTCCTCTACCTCGTCGACCACCTAGCCGAGCCGTCCGTGCCCTAGGTGAGGGCCATTGGCCGTTTTTCTGCCGCCGTCTCCATGGCTGTACCTCGCCGGAGCAGAGCTCACCGTGGTCAACCACCACTGAGACCCTCTCGTCCTTCCTAGCTTTCATCTCGTCTTCTCCATCATGTGTAGTTGCTCTAGTGAAGATGTTACCAACAATGCCGGTCCGGCCGAGCGGGAACACGACCGCGCACCGCCGTGCCATGGTCGCCGTCGGTGACCTCACGTGGCCAGCTCGCCTCCGACCACCCCTTGCCTCGCTAGCGTGTGTGTTAGCTCCGCCGTAGCATGTAGTAGCTCATCATCGCAGTAGGTCGAGCTATCGCAGCCAGCGCTAACATCTCGCCGTGGAGCCGCGCCGCCGTCAACGCCACCGTCATAGTTGGCTCCAGCAATAGGCCGAGCTAGGGAGCTTAATAGGTTCGGGGGGACTTGGAGATCACAGTCGTGTCGGTGCCGTCGCCGGAGTCCTTGCCGTCGGTGAGCTAGACCACCGCCGCACCGTCGCGTGCCGTCTCCCCTATTCCGTCTCACTGACCAGCGGGCCCGGCTAACACGCGGGTCCCACGCGTCAGTGATAGTGTAGTGGTAGGATAGTTCAAATTTGCAGATTTGAGTGATAGTTTGTGAATTTTGTAACTCCAAATGTGTAGATCCAAATGGTGTGATTCAAATTTTGGTAGAATCACAGTGAGGTCTAGTATTTAAGAAAAATATGACATGAGCTCATGAAGTAGAAATTTTAGATGAATTAAATAGGAACTTAAAATGTGTTTTTAAATGCATGCAAACTTGTTTAAATTATATCTTGAGTTTCTGTGATCTGAAAATTATGAAATTTTGTGGATAAGCTATTCTTGCTTAGTAGAAGCTCTAGTAAAAATTTGAGAGTCATTGCATGTATGGGTTTTGAGTTATAGATTTTCCTTTTATCATTGATGGATACTTGTGTAAATTTTTGTAAATTATCTAGGAATCCTATGACCATGAAACTTTGTGGGTAGTATCCTAGTACCTTAAGGATGCTAGGAAAAATATGAAATCTATTGCTTGACACTTTTCACTAAGGTTTCCTAATTATGTCATTTTAAGCCATTATGTTTTATCATTTTTGTGTAGGCTGTGATACTTGCTCAAATGGTGTGAAATTTTTATGGGGGTCTACTTAGGGAATGTAGTATCTACTATAATTTTTGTAGATTTAATGGGGTAGTTTGCATATATATTTACCATTTCCTCTAATTAATTAAATAAATTAAGAAAGGTATTAAAAGAAATGTTTTGGTGAGGAACACCCTACTTTCTGGTGTTCTTGTGATATGTGTAATAAGTGAGTAGAGTTAGTTTTGTCCAATTATGTGTTTACATCATAAGTTAATAATTATTTTGTTGGTATTATGTCCCTCTGGACAGATCTGGGGACTTTATAAAGTTTCCCGTGATATTTTGGTTTGCTATAAATGTGATGAATACAAAAGTTCTAGATCATTTATGTATCTTGCACTTGTCAAAATTTGATGGCATTTGGCCCAGTAGTTTAGGAACTATAGCTGTTTAAAGTTAGGTTCTAGTTTTGCCTACTCTCTGTCTTGTGAAGACAGAGTTCTGTTGATTGAGGAATTGGACCTAGTAAAGTTTGGAATCATGCTTAGAGGTCTGAAAATGAATTATAGACAATTTCATAAGTTTTCCAAATTGTCTTGTTGCATGTCATTTGGATTTATAAATCTCCAGTTATGGCTAGTTTACTGTACCACTATATAGTCTCTATTTTGCTGAAATACAAATGCTTGAGTGTATGCTTCGTTGCCACGCCCTCATTGATTGTTTCAGGGCTAGCCTAACTTGAGAACATGCTTAGGTGCAGGTGCTAGGTCATTAACTGAAGATGAGCAATTATACATTAGGTTGTATAAACTTGGTAAGTAAAGTGATTTGAATAGAGCTTAAGTGGAATATGCGGACTACAGCGAACATGTGCATTCCCCAAGCATCCCTGACTTCATTCATGTGCATCCATTATATTTATCTTGCGCATTCATGCAATAGGTGTGCCGGAGGGAGTGACGTTGCTAGAGTTCGAGGGAGCCAACCAGGAGGAGGAGCCCGAGGTGCAGGAAGCCGACAAAGCAGCCGCCGTGGAGGAGTTGCCCGAGTGCCCTGACCACCAGCCTTCCTCTTTCCTGAAAGGCAAGCCCCCAAAGCATATTAAGCCTCCTATGTTTTTATAAATACATTGAGTATCTTTTATTCGTTGATGATGCATTAAGTATAGGAATTGGTTGGAACCAATTGTTGCATTATATTTATCCATCCTTGTCCAGATATCGCACTGGAATCCTATTTAAGTTTAGGAACGGATTAAATGCTTAGCTATGCTTAGTGTGGTAGAAGTCGGGTGATTTCCTTTCACCTGTGAGCTTTAGGATGATGTGGATCACGGTTGGCTATATGTGCTATCGTGGAAAAGAACCATGTGAATAATGAATTAAGACCGGGTGGAGTCTTGTGTAGGTTTGAACATAGTGACTCTGTCTGTGTTGTTTAAGGACCGATACGCTGTACGTCCTCATGTCATGTTGAACGCAGCCTAACACTTAGCTGGCCGAATAAGTCATTCCGACCGCAAAGCCAAGTAGCTCAACTCAAGCCGGGATCCATAGGGGTTGGATGCATTTTGGAGGTAGTAAGGATGTGCGGAGAGCCATTGGCATAAGTCCAAGGGGAGTCAGGTTCTTAAAATCCTGCACTTCCTGGGAGAGTGGTTCTCTAAGAATGTAGGGTGGCCCGGACCCACGTCTTTTCTTTTTATTTTTTTCTCCTGAGTTGTACCAAAGGTGACTTGTTTGCAACCCTAACGGGGGATGCAGGGTTTGTGTTAGGAATACCCCTCCAGCTGGATAGGAATCAATTCGAATAGCCATCTCTCCCGGATAGTGAGAACTTGACTGAGCAGCGGCAACGTAGATTCAATTAATTTAATGATATGGTTAAATGGATGATGATGATAATGTTGCCACAATGTATACCTAATCATGGTTATTAATGTTTGCACCCTAATAAAATGATTGCTTAGTACAGGTGCTAATATAGATGACAGGTTAATGGCTAAAAGTCACTGCTAGTTCAGGTCAAGAGTTGATCATTTTTACTTAGGCTTTTCCGCAAAAAGAAAGTGTTAGCCAGATCCACTAAATTAAGCTATGCATAATCCTTGGTGTCTAGCTGAGTACATTCTCGTACTCAGGGTTTATTCCCTCTTGTTGTAGATGACCTTCTATATCAGGGATTCTGTAAGTATTGTCTCCACCCGACGGGTGACGAAGACTAGATCATGGGCATAATCTCTGTTTCTCTTATCTGAATGCTTTTGTGGGTTGTGATCAGCGAACCAGTATTTGTATTTGAACTCGGGTGTGTAAGTTAAACTATTTGCTTCCGTGTACTTTACAAGACTTGTCTTGTAATAACAATGACTCTGTGATGATGTAATCTATTTGCAAACGTCTGCGAAATGTTGTAACGTACGATATGTTATGTTGAATTACTGTGATCTTGGTTGTATGCAAGTTGGTTTGAAATCCTTCAAGATTTCAGTTGACTACCGGGTTTATATGGGCTCAAGTTCGAGAATTTGATCGTTTCGGTGATTGTTTTTGTACTTGTGCTCTTATAAATTGGTCGGTTCTGTGACAGCTGGCATCAGAGCTAGATTCAACATTAAACATGTCTTACGGCTATTTAAAAACAAAAGCTTTTGTTGTGAAAATGGTCTTCCCAACTTATAGTTATATATAAGTGTTCAAAAATCAAAATTTTTATGGTGTACTGGTGATCACATCCCTTGTAGCCCACTTAAGGACTTCGAGGTGGCTTATATATAATTACTAACTTGGGAGAAATTGATTGTTTCTATTTCGTCGTCCATGCGGCGTGATATTGCATGGGTGCCATTCGTTTGAATGGTAATGTATGGATCAATTGCCTCTACGCCAAGGTAAGTGTGAGTTGCGAGAGCATGACCGTCCAACTGTAGGTCTAGGGGAGAGCTAGTTGTGGTTACTGGAGTATTTACATGTTGCATACATGTATATATGAAGGTACTTAATTGTGGGTACATCTGTCGGGTAGTTTGGATACCGAAGTATATATATCTAGGGATGTATATATGGAGGGTATCTTAGTTACTACTTGTGTTAATTAGCATTATATCTTGTTGGGTTGGGCTGCAATGAAGTTTTCTACAGGTACGCAAACAACGCACCATGTAGATCGACTAGTTACTGCTAATTGAGAGAACATATGTATGCCACCGTATATTCCGCTAAAACTTGAATTTTCTTAGGTTTGTGAGGACGTACGGAACGAGCATGCATCATATTCACTCATGGCATTCATATTGCATTACTCCCTCCCTTATAATCAATGTTTTCCTAAATGGTAAACGGTAGACAGTCGGTGAGGTCTCGTGTAGCGTTTAGACCGTGTACACGGCGTGTACACGGTTTTACACGGATTACTCATTTTTACTTTA
The DNA here is from genome assembly GCF_019320115.1 of Miscanthus floridulus. NCBI lineage: Eukaryota > Viridiplantae > Streptophyta > Magnoliopsida > Poales > Poaceae > Miscanthus > Miscanthus floridulus. The sequence goes on along the minus strand of NC_089597.1, from coordinate 26,045,745 downwards.
TTTGTAAAAATAACTATAATAACCTATGTATATATTCCTATAACATAGATAATATTTGTATATTCAAATAATTTTATTATGAAAGTATATTCCACAACTAATCTAATGGTACTTATTACACATCATAAACATTTGTAATATTTTGAAAATAACATAGATAAATTATTTTCAAAATATTACCCAGTGTTCGCCTACACGGCCGTGTAGACCGATTACACGACCGTTTTTTACCGTTTACACGGCGATTTCGTGTAACCTACCGTTTATGGCCTAAACTGCACGTTCGGCTACCGAGTAGCGATTACACGCCGAGTAATCGGTCTACACGGCCGTGTAGGCGAACACGGCTTATAATTGCTTATCCCAAGTATTAAGTGCAATCTCTCAGCAAAATAATCCTCTCACGTGAGTTGCATCCCTTTTGATATAGATGGCCGCGCCCGTGTTTCCTACTGGTAGCAGCACCTTTTTGGACCAGTTCGGTACTCCCACCTTGCTCTAGAGGGTGCTCAGTTTAGTTGGGTATCCGGAGGCACCCAGCTACATATGGAGGTAGGCAGTACCATTGGGAGATGTACCATGGTACGTCATGACCTTTATAGTGCCACAAAACCCCACAAGACCGTTGTGGCATGGGTGGAGCATTGAGACTGATGGGCAAAGCCCATGGGAAGCCGCTCAGGTTGCTGCCCTTGATGTGCTGATGGATATAGCACAGAGCTTTGGGGATGAGTTAGTGGGTGGACCTGCTTCATCTATTCCCCGAGTGGCTCCTACTGAGGCGGAGTGGACTCAGGACATTGGCTAGGCCTTGGTTCAAGGCCATGGCGAACATGTGCAGAGCGATAATGCTGGAATGAGTGCTATGATGGCAGTCTTGAAGCTTTGTCGAGTCAAGCAAAACAACCTTTCCAGTGTGCTAGATGAAGGTGGCAAAGCAATGGCAGCCTAGCACAAGTTCAGGTTGCGTGCCCACAAGTATCGCCATAGGGCAGATGCATGTGGGAGAGCTCAGCAAGAAGTTGATGAGATTCGCGGTATTGCAAATTATTGCCTGCAACAGTAGGGTCAAACAGCACGCAAGAGAGACGAGCTTTATAACCAGCTGATGAACCTCACTATTGAGAGAGATGAGGCAGCACAAGAGTTGGATCATGTGACCCATCACAGAGATGCAGCTTTAGAGTTAGCAGAAGAAAGACGTCAGGGTTGGATTTTGGCTAACCACAACGCCTTTCAAAGGGAGCAAGCGCTACAAGAACAGCTTGAAGAGCTTCAGGTTGAGCACCGTCAACTGCACAACCGTCTATTTCCTATTCCTCGCCCCATACCAAGGTATCCAAATGTGGGTGGACCTCAAGTGATTGAGGCCAATGACAAAGAAGAGGACATGCAGATGGATGACGATGCAGCTGAGCCTGCAAATGAAGAAGAAGAGGAAGACCCCAAAGAAGTCCAAGGTGCCTCTGATGTGGACAGTGATCACTTCGATGAGTAGTTAGTTAGCAAGTCTCACTAGTTTAAGCTTTTGCAGTCATTGATGTAATAGACTTAAGTACGATGACTGATGTTGGATGTACCTTTTTAATTCGAACTTGGCATGTAATGTACTTTAATTTGCTTCCTTTGGGATGCGTATCATGATGGTTAAGTTTAAAACTTGTCATGATTGGAATGCACTGCGTATGGCGCTAGTAATCTAATTGATGATGTGGTGATTAGAGAATGAATTATTGCCTCTATTTATTGTATGAAGTTTTCATTCTCATCAGTAAATTTAGTTTGGCACAATTACATTGTTCCTCTCCAATGTGATAACATCATTAATAATTACTGATTGCACATTGTTGTAGATGCCTCATACTCGTTTGACCAATGCGGGTGATGATGATGATCTTCCACTGCCACCACCACCCACACCAACGGAATTGATGGCAATTCTTGTAGAAGGACAGCGCACTATGGCTGAGGCTCTCCGTACAATTATGAATCGTGATGACTGTGGTGCACGCCAAGGACCGAAACCAAATCAATACAGTGACTTCAAGGATTTCCTTGACACGAAACCCTCGATCTTTAAGGAGGCTGAGGAGCCCCTACAAGCTGATGAGTGGTTGAATACTCTCAAGTAGAAGTTCTGTCTGCTTCGCTTGACTAAGGTGTTGAAGACTGAGTATGCATCTCACCAACTGCATGGGCCAGCTGGCATTTGGTGGAGTCATCATTGGTCCACTATGCCCGCTAATGCCCAAATCACTTGGGATCAGTTCAAGTCTACTTTTAGGGGAAATTACATTCCTCCTGGTCTCATGGCAATCAAACATACAGAGTTCATGAAGCTGACCTAGGGGAACAAGAGCTTGAATGAATACCTATAGGCTTTCAACAACCTTGCAAGGCATGCTACAGAGTTTGTGGACACCGATGCCAAAAAGATTGCTAGTTTCAAGCAGGGACTTAGCCCCAAATTGATGAAGACCATGGAAAATTGCAAGTGTGCTCATTTTAATGAGTTTGTGAGTGATGCCTTATCGCAAGAGAACAACAATGCTGTGTATGCTGCTTCAAAAAGTCATAAGAGAGCCTATGAGGTGGGTGCCTCACAATCCAAGGCTCCAGTCACATAGAAGGCTCCATTCCATCCTCCAGCATCAGCCGCTAAGTTTCGCCCACCGCTGAAGAAGAATCCCAGCAAGACTGGGTTTTGCAAGGTGTTTACAGTTGCTCTTCCCAAGGGCACTACAAGTCAAGGCAGCTCCAATGTGCCACCAAGTAACATGCCATGCTGGAACTGCAACAAGATCGGTCACTGGGCAAGGAAGTGTCCTTACCCCAAGAAGAATAACTACCAAGGTGACCGTCAGGGGTAGGTGAACCACACAAATATTACTGATATTCCTTCAAGAGAGGTGGTAACTGCTAGTAAGTTTCTGGTTGATCAACACCCCGTAGTTGTACTATTTGATTCGGGTGCTTCGCATTCCTTTATTAGTCCAGCATTTGCATCTAAGTGTATACAGAAAACATACACTGTTAAGGGTGAGGGTTATTGTATTAGGGCAGCTAGTGGTACTATCCCAACCAAGTTGGTAGTTGGGGACATACAATTTGAGATAGAGGGGTAAAGTTATCAGGTTGATCTGGTAGTTTTACCAGGGCTAGGTATCGATGTGATATTGGGAATGAACTGGATGAGCAGTCATGGAGTGCTTATTGATACATCAACTAGAGTAGTCATGCTCAGAGCTCCTGGTAATCAGGAGGGTTTCCTAGTATAGCTACCCAGGGACATCAATATTTCTTGCATGACCAATGCGGTGCAAGCAAAGTCTCTCGCAGATATCCCTATCGTGTGTGACTTTCTAGATGTTTTTCCCGATGATTTGCCTGGATTGCCCCCAAATCAAGAAGTGGAGTTCAAGATAGAGTTGCTTCCTGGTATAGCGCCCATCTCTAGAAGACCATATAAAATGCCTCCAAATGAACTAGCCAAACTTAAGACCCAGTTGAATGAACTTCTAAAGAAAGGCCTTATCCATCCTAGCTCATCTCCGTGGGGGTGCCCAGCTATCTTTGTAAAGAAGAAGGATCAATCACTACGCATGTGTGTAGATTATAGACCTTTGAATGCAGTTACAATCAAGAATAAGTACCCTCTGCCACGCATAGATATCTTATTTGATCAGTTGTCTAAAGCAAAAGTCTTTTCCAAGATTGATTTGAGATCTGGTTATTATCAAATCAAAATTTGGCCTGAGGATGTTCCAAAAACTGCATTCTCTATAAGATATGGTCTGTATGAGTACCTTGTTATATCTTTTGGATTGACCAATGCCCCCTCATATTTTATGTATCTGATGAATTCGGTGTTTATGCCCGAGTTGGATAAATTTGTGGTGGTATTTATAGATGATATCTTGGTCTATTCTGAGAATGAAGAAGATCATGTTGAACATTTGCGGGTGGTTCTCACTATATTGTGGGAACACCAACTTTATGCAAAGTTCAGCAAGTGTGAATTTTGGCTTCATGAGGTACCTTTTCTTGGACATGTGTTATTCGATGGTGGAATTATGGTTGATCCCACCAAGGTGCAAGAAGTGTTGAACTGGAAGGCCCCAATCTCGGTGCACGAGGTTCAAAGTTTTCTGGGGTTGGCTAGCTATTATCATTGCTTCATCTTAGATTTCTCTAAAATAGCCAAGCCTATGACTCGGTTGCTGCAAAAAGACATGAAGTTTGTCTGGACTCCCGAGTGTGATGCGGCTTTCCATACCCTACGAACTCTTCTAACTTCGGCTCCGGTTTTGGCACAACCGAATATCGAGAAACCTTTTGATGTGTTCTGCGATGCATCATGTATTGGGTTAGGAGGTGTTCTTATGCAAGAGGGTAGAGTCATTGCTTATACCTCTCGCCAACTTCGAAAGCATGAAGTGAATTATCCAACGCATGACTTGGAACTCGCTGCAGTTGTTCATGCTTTGAAGGCCTAGAGACATTATTTGCTCGGCAATGTGTGCAACATCTACACTGATCATAAAAGTCTCAAGTACATCTTCACTCAACCAGAGTTGAATATGCGTCAGAGAAGATGGCTCGAGTTGATCAAGGATTATAACCTCCAAGTGCACTATCACCCTGACAAGGCAAATGTCGTAGCGGATGCCTTAAGCAGGAAATCTCATTGCCACTCATTGATTGAGAGTGATGTCCATTTGTCAAAACTCCTTCATCTTGTAGTCCTTTACAACATCACTGTCAGTTGTACTCTACAGAGTCGAATTATCGAACTACAGAAGACAGATGCAGGTGTGTTCCACATCAAGCACAAGATGAAAGAGCAAGAAACCAAGCATTTTCGAGTAGATGAGGATGGTGTGTTATGGTTCAAGGATAGGTTGGTAGTTCCGAAGGATAAAGAACTTAGAAATCAAATCATATTCGAAGCCCATTCCTCTAAATTATCTATTCATCTTGGTAGTAGCAAAATGTATCATGATTTGAAGCCTCACTTTTGGTGGACCAAAATGAAGAAAGAGATAGCCGCTTATGTGGCTAGGTATGACACCTATTGTCGGGTCAAGGCTGTGCACATGAAAGCTGGATTACTTCAGCCACTCTCTATTCTAGGTTGGAAATGGGAGGAGATAAGTATGGATTTTATAGTTGGACTTCCTACTACTCAAAGGAATTTTAACTCCATTTGGGTGATTATAGACCATCTAACCAAGTCTGCACACTTCATTCTTGTCCGCACAGATTTCCATCTAACTGACTATGCGAAGTTGTATTTTAATCAGATAGTCTGACTTCATGGGATCCCTCATACTATTATCTCGGATAGAGGACCATAGTTCATTGCTCACTTTTGGGAGCACTTACACAGATTATTAGGAACTAAGTTAGTAAGAAGTTCTGCCTATCATCCTCAAACCAATGGACAAACTGAACGAGTGAATCAAATCTTAGAAGATATATTGAGAGCATGTGTCATCCCGGCTAAGGGTTCATGGGAAAAATGGTTGCCCCTAGCCGAATTCTCGTATAATAATAGTTATCAAGAGAGTATCAAGATGGCACCGTTTGAAGCTTTGTATGACCGAAAGTGTAGAACCCCGTTGAATTGGGTAGAAGCCGGTGAAAGGAGATACTATGGAATTGATTTTGTTCAAGAAGCCGAAGAACAAGTCCATACTATCCAAACCCACATGGCCGTAGCTCAAGCTAGGCAGAAAAGTTATGCTAATCGACGTAGAAAACCTATTGAGTTTGAAATTGGAGACTTCGTTTATCCGAAAGTCTCACCCATGAAGAGTGTCCAACGCTTTGGTGTGAAGCGAAAGCTTGCGCCGAGATATGTTGGTCCGTTTGAAATCATTGGACAAAGTGGTAAGGTGGCATACAAGATTCAATTACCTCCTGAGATGAGTGCTATCTTCAATGTCTTTCATATATCCCAATTGAAGAAATGTCTTCGCATCCCTAAAGAGAGAGTTCCATTGGGGGATATTGAGTTAAAATTAGATTTGACCTTTGAAGAAAAGCCAGTCTAAGTGATTGACACTCGTGAGTGAGTGACTCGGAGTTGGGTGGTCAAGTTTTACAAAGTCATGTGGAGTAATCAGGGTAGTGAACACGATGCAACGTGGGAAAGAGAAGATTATTTGAGGGACGGTTATAAGGAATTCTATCAACAATGGTACGTTTTTCAAATCTCAGGACAAGATTTTTATAAGGGGGAGGGCTGTAACACCCCAAGTGTTTGGCTTCCACATTTGCACTTGCATTTCATGAATATGAGCATCGTTCATCCATTCATAAGCTTATCACAAGAAACATGATTTCGAAACATTGCAACATGTTGCATATTTCATATGTGTTGTTTCTTTTATGAAATGAATAGTGTGCAACACTTAAGTGCAACATGTGCAACTCACTTTAGTGAAACATGGTTAGTTAGTACTATGCAACAAGATCATGAAACATGTGAAACATGACTATGAAACAAATGTAACATTTCATTGGTTTTCATTGTTTTAGTACATGCAATGCTTGATTCTTGTGTGACCAATGTGTGGTGTGGCTAATAATTCTCTTAAGTAACTTAGTTACACCTAGAATGTCATTTGGAACATTGTTGATATTGATCATGTTGCCTAATTATGATTTCAAATAGTGGTTTGACTTGTTTTGACTCCTAAACCCTTTTGTTTGACTGTTCAAAAAGTATAGCTTAGAGTGTTTGCATATCTAAGCAACCTAAAGCAAAGTTGTAGCAAATTTTATAAGGAACAAACTTTGTTTAGAGGCCAAGTCATGAAAATGTGCACAACATGTTCAAAAAGGACCCACAAGTCAGTATTGAAGGCTGATTCAACACTTAGAAAAATTTCTAAGTCCTAAATGTAATGTCAGTTTGATCGAGCTAACTTTGGCTTGATATAACTCGTGATCCATTGAGTTTTAGTTGGTGATTTCTGAAGCATTGTTGTAGCCCTATCTTAGCTCTACAACTTTCATGTACACAGTTTTCGCTGTTGATCAACGGATTAGTCGTTTCAACACGATGAAGATGCTTTGTCAGGCGTCGAAGGGTGACTGAATGGCGTGCTATAGTACCTGACCAAATTCAAAAATCGGCGGCCGCGTGGAGGACACCCATCGTTGGCTGCCTAACTGCACAGCCATGCGCCATGGCCGTCCTGGCATTGCAGGCCAATGCTTGAACCCCCCACGCGCCTGCTCGACCAGCTTGCCAGTCCATTTTTGTTTTCCTTCGCCTCCACCGTGCGCAGCAACAGAGCACCGCTGGCTCCGCCATTGCCGAGCAGCTCTGCCATCGCCTTGCTCCATCATCGCCACAAAAACGTGAACCCCAGCTTGACCACAGCTCTGCCGTGTCCTCCTCTACCTCGTCGACCGCCTAGCCGAGCCGTCCGTGCCCTAAATGAGGGCCATTGGCCGTTTTTCCGCCACCGTCTCCATGGCCGTACCTCGCTGGAGCGGAGCTCACCGCGGCCAACCACCACCGAGACCCTCTCGTCCTTCCCTAGCTTTCGTCTCGTCTTCTCCATCATGTGTAGTTGCTCTGGTGAAGATGTTACCAACAATGTCGGTCCGGCCGAGCCAGAACATGGCCGCGCACCGCCGTGCCATGGTCGCGCGCCGGTGACCTCACGTGGCCAGCTCGCCTCCGACCACCCCTTGCCTCACTAGCGTGTGTGTTAGCTCTGCCGTAGCATGTAGTAGCTCATCATCGCAGTAGGTCGAGCTATCGCAGCCCGTGCCGGCGTCTCGCCGTGGAGCCGCGCCGCCGTGCCGCCATCAACGCCGCCATCATAGTTGGCTCTAGCAATAGGCTGAGCTAGGGAGCTTAATAGGTTCGGGGGGACTTGGAGATCACAATCGTGTCGGTGCTGTCGCCGGAGTCCTCGCCATCGGTGAGCTAGACCACCGCCGCGCTGTCGCATGCCGTCTCCCCTGTTCCGTCTCACTGACCAGCGGGCCCTGCTGACACGCGGGTCCCACGCGTCAGTGACAGTGTAGTGGTAGGATAGTTCAAATTTGTAGATTTGAGTGATAGTTTGTGAATTTTGTAACTCCAAATGTGTAGATCCAAATGGTGTGATTCAAATTTTGGTAGAATCACAATGAGGTGTAGTATTTAAGAAAAATATGACATGAGCACATGAAGTAGAAATTTTGGATGAATTAAATAGGAACTTAAAATGTGTTTTTAAATGCATGCAAACTTGTTTAAATTATATCTTGAGTTTCTGTGATCCAAAAATTATGAAATTTTGTGGGTAAGCTATTCTTGCTTAGTAGAAGCTCTAGTAAAAATTTGAGAGTCATTGCATGTATGGTTTTTGAGTTATAGATTTTCCTTTTATCATTGATGGATACTTGTGTAAATTTTTGTAAATTATCTAGGAATCCTATGACTATGAAACTTTGTGGGTAGTATCCTAGTACCTTAAGGTTGCTAGGAAAAATATGAAATCTGTTGCTTGACACTTTTCACTAAGGTTTCCTAATTATGTCATTTTAAGCCATTATGTCTTATCGTTTTTGTGTAGGCTGTGATACTTGCTCAAATGGTGTGAAATTTTTATGGGGGTCTACTTAGGGCATGTAGTATCTACTGTAATTTTTGTAGATTTAATGGGGTAGTTTGCATATATATTTACCATTTCCTCTAATTAATTAAATAAATTAAGAAAGGTATTAAAAGAAATATTTTGGTGAGGAACACCCTACTTTCTGGTGTTCTTGTGATATGTGTAATAAGTGAGTAGAGTTATTATTGTCCAATTATGTGTTTACATCATAAGTTAATAATTATTTTATTGACATTATGTCCCTCTGGACAGATCTGGGGACTTTATAAAGTTCCCCATGATATTTTGGTTTGATGTGAATGTGATGAATACAAACGTTGTAGATCATTTATGTATCTAGCTCTTGTCAAAATTTGATGGCATTTGGCCCAGTAGTTTATGAACTATAGCTGTTTAAAGTTAGGTTCTAGTTTTGCCTACTCTCTGTCTTGTGAAGACAGAGTTCTGTTGATTGAGGAATTGGACCTGGTAAAGGTTGGAATCATGCTTAGAGGTCTGAAAATGAACTGTAGACAATTTCATAAGCTTTCCAAATTGTCTTATTGCATGTCATTTGGATTTATAAACCTCTAGTTATGGCTAGTTTACTGTACCACTATATAGTCTCCATTTTGCTGAAATACAAATGCTTGAGTGTATGCTTCGTTGCCACGCCCTCGTTGATTGTTTCAGGGGTAGCCTAACTTGAGAACATGCTTAGGTGTAGGTGCTAGGTCATTAACTTAAGATGAGCAATTATACATTAGGTTGTATAAACTTGGTAAGTAAAGTGATTTGAATAGAGCTTAAGTGGAATATGCAGACTACAACGAACATGTGCATTCCCCGAGCATCCCTAACTTCGTTCATGTGCATCCATGATATTTATCTTGCGCATTCATGCAATAGGTGTGCCAGAGGGAGTGACGTTGCTGGAGTTCGAGGGAGCCAACCAGGAGGAGGAGCTCGAGGTGCAGGAAGCCGACAAAGCAGCCACCGCGGAGGACTTGCCCGAGTGCCCTGACCACCAGTCTTCCTCTTTCCTGAAAGGCAAGCCCCAGAGCATATTAAGCCTCCCATGTTTTTACAAATACATTGAGTATCTTTTATTCGTTGATGATGCATTAAGTATAGGAATTGGTTGGAACCAATTGTTGCATTATATTTATCCATCCTTGTCCAGATATCGCACTGGAATCCTATTTAAGTTTAGGAACGAGTTAAATGCTTAGCCATGCTTAGTGCGGTAGAAGTCAGGTGATTTCCTGTCACCTATGGGTTTTAGGATGAGGTGGATCACGGTTGGCTATATGTGCTATCGTGGAAAAGAACCATGTGAATAATGAATTAAAACCAGGCGGAGTCTTGTGTAGGTTTGAACATAGTGACTCCGTCTATGTCGTTTAAGGACCGATACGCTGTACGTCCTCATGTCATGTTGAACGTAGCCTAACACTTAGCTGGCTGGATAAGTCATTCCGACCATGAAGCTGAGTAGCTCAACTTAGGCCAGGATCCATGGGGGTTGGATGCATTTTGGAGGTAGTAAGGATGTGCGGAGAGCCATTGGCATAAGTCCAAGAGGAGTCAGGTGCTTAAAATCCTACACTTCCTAGCAGAGTGGTTCTCTAAGAATGCAGGGAGGCCTGGACCCACGTCTTTTATTTTATTTTTTCTCCTAAGTTGTACCAAAGGTGACTTGTTTGTGACCCTGATGGGGGAAGCAGGGTTTGTGTTAGGAGTACCCCTCCAGCTGGATAGGAATCGATTCAAATCGCTGTCTCTCCCGGATAGTGAGAACTTAACTGAGCAGCGGCAACATAGATTCAATTAATTTAACGATATGGTTAAATGGATGATGATGATAATGTTGCCACAATGTATACTTGATATGGTTATTAATGTTTGCGCCCTAATAAAATGATTGCTTAGTACAGGTGCTAATATAGATGACAGGTTAATGGCTAAAAGTCACTGCTAGTTCAGGTCAAGAGTTGATCATTATTACTTAGGCTTTTTCGCAAAAAGAAAGTGTCAGCCAGATCCACTAAATTAAGCTATGCATAATCCTTGGTGTCATTTGTTTTGGTTTTCGACGGGTAAGTCTAGCTGAGTACATTCTCGTACTCAGGGTTTATTCCCTCTTGTTGTAGATGACCTTCTATATTAGGGATTCTGTAAGTAGTGTCTCTACCCGGTGGGTGACGAAGACTAGATCATGGGCATGACCTCTGTTTCTCTTATCTGAATGCTTTTGCGGGTTGTGATCAGCGAATTAGTATTTGTATTTGAACTCGGGTGTGTAAGTTAAACTATTTGCTTCCATGTACTTTACAAGACTTGTTTTGTAATAACGATGACCCTGTGATGATGTAATCTATTTACAAATGTCTGTGAAATGTTGTAACGTATGATATGTTATGTTGAATTACTGTGATCTTGGTTGTATGCAAGTTGGTTTGAAATCCTTCGAGATTTCAGTTGACTACCGGGTTTATATGGGCTCAAGTTCGAGAATTTGATCGTTTTGGCGATTGTTTTTGTACTTGTGCTCTTATAAATTGATCGGTTCTGTGACACGCTAGCAACACAAAAAACCCCCTAGATGATTCCACCTGAATCGCCCAGGGGCTTGGCGGCTACACCCACAGGTGCGCTCGCGCGCACCCGCCGTCAAGACAAAAATCCCCTAGATGGTTCTACCCAAATTGCCTAGGGGCTCAGGGGCTCCTGTCAGGTTCATAAACCCAGGGTCCCTTATGGACCGGCTTCCCAGCAAAGGCTCGGCCCAACAGACAAAGTTGCAAACAACGTGCAACTCTTGGGCCGGCCCAAACACCTAAGCGACAGGCCAGTAGGACAATCCACTCTTCGACCGAAAGGCCTGGCCAAGGAGGAACGACTCCCGCTTCCGACTCTGACCCACCTCTCTGACCTGAAGGCCTAGCTTCCAACTTTGGCCCACCTTCGGACGGCCTCTCCGACCAAAAGGCCTGGCCAAACACCACTTCTGACTCTGACCCACGTCTCTGACTAGGGATGCACCAAACCCCTACTCACTGCTCTTCTCCAACTAGCGCATTCAGAGTCGACTAGGACTAACCGACCAGGGACGCCCATTCGGTAAGGACCAGGAAATGGGCGGAGAGAGTAAGGCAGCGCACTCAAGTCAACCACAATACCAAGGACACTACCCTGTACACTTATAGGACAGTACCCTACGACCTCCCTGGCATGATAGAACATAGCAGGGGCCCGATCAAGGATCAGTTCATCTTTGTGATTGTCTTCCCTCAAGCGCTTTTTCTGATAAAAACAAAGGGGCCGAGCCGTGCCACGATTTTCCTCTAAGGACGAATAATAACACCCGGTGAGCTATTAATGGGCTAGTCTGAGTGGGGTCCTTGGCATCCCATTCATGGGGATCCAACTTGGGTCAGTTTGGTGATTGGCCCTAGATTCTCAATGGTCAATCCATATAGTTCTTGAGTCCATTCTATCGGTCATGAGGGCTAAGTACCTTTCTTCAAAAAAAACAATGGATCATAACCGTCCGAGACTCAAACATGGGCTAGGATGCCCATAGCGCTCATGTGCCCAAGTACTGGCCACTAGCAGGCCCATCCCATTCCTCCTCTCACCCTAAAGGTGCCTAGAGTGGTTGTTGAACCCATCAATGGGCTGACCTATGAACTCCTAGGCCAAGTTGAGCCGTAGAGGTGCTTTTAGATCCGTATTCCTCTTACCCGTGATGAGTCATGGCTTGTCGAGAGAGGTGAAACATCCGGCGAGTTTCCTAAGGGAATGGATAGAGATTGCGTGCACACATCCCACGATGGGATGTTGCGGCAGATCATGGTAGGCGTGGAGATCTAGGCAGGTAGTTGGTTTCCTCGCATCTGTTGCCCCTATAAAACCAAAGGGTTCGCCCCCCGGATTGCATACCTTGCATCCTTGCCTCCATAGCCATGGCCGCCGCCACTAATCACTTAGATTTCTTGTCTCTGCATCCCTGCCACCATCGAGCTCGCATCCACCCACCCCCATCTCCAATGGATCCATGGTGCCACTCTGACATCACCTTCCAGCGCATGGATGGCCTCGTCCATCGCGGTCTTCTCCACACGCGGACCATGGCCGAGGAGTGGCTGCTACCCAACGAGGAGGATGTGTCATCGCTGCTCGATGGCTATGTGGTGTCATTCACCCACTTCCACGAGCGTGGGTTTGCGACCCTGCCCATAGATTTTTTGGGGGCTGCTGGGCCTCAGGCGTCCATTCGAAATGGTCGGCCTTCTTTAGAAGCTGATAGAGGGGGAGACCTAGTTCATCAAGGCATGAGATGAAGCGACTGAGCATGGCGAGGCACCCTACAACTCGTTGTACCCCCTTCATGTTCTGAATCAGGCCCAGCCTTATGATGGCCGAGATCTTCTTTGGGTTAGCTTCGATGTCACGCTCGGAAATGATGAAACCAAGAAGCATACCCCTTGGGACCTCAAAAACACACTTCTCAGGGTTGAGTTTAATGTCGTTTGCTCAGAGTTTTGCGAAGGTCTTCTCAAGGTCGGCTATGAGCTGGTCAGTCCATTTGGACTTGACCACAATGTTGTCCATGTATGCCTCAACGGTTCGCTCGATGAGGTCTCCAAAACACTTGAGCATACAATGCTGGTACATAGCCTATGCGTTCTTTAGACCAAACAACATTGTGACGTAGCAGAACGATCTGAACGAGGTGATGAAGGATGTCATGAGCTAGTCAGACTCTTTCATCATGATTTGATGGTACCCAGAGTATGCATCAAAGAAGCAAAGGGTTTTGCACCATGAGGTAGAGTTGACTACTTAGTCTATACGTGGCAAAGGAAATGGATCCTTTGGACATGCTTTGTTGAGACCCGTGTAGTCAACACACATTCTCCATTTCCCATTCTTTTTTCATACAAGGACATGATTGGCTAACCACTCTGGGTGGTATACTTCCCTGATGAACCCTGCTGCCAATAGCTTCGTGATCTCCTTACCGATGGCCCTATATTTCCCCATGTCGAAGCGATGTAGGCGCTACTTCTCTGGCTTAGAGCCTGGCCTGATCTTCAAGGCATGCTCGGTGACTTCTCTCAGAATGCCTAGCATGTCCAAGGGATTCCATGCAAAGATGTCTCTGTTGGCGCAGAGGAAGCCGATGAGCGCGCTTTCCTATTTAGAGGAAAGTGTGGTGCCAATACGCACCACTTCACCCTTGGAGCTACTAGGGTCTATGAGGACCTCCTTGGCACCCTTCATTAGCTCGAAAGACTCGGTCGACCACTTGGGGTCGGGTGCTTCTTCAGCGACCTCCTTCCTAATGACTGCTAGCTCCTTGGAGGCGACGATTGGCACGATGTGATCGCAACACTCAACCTCGCATTCATAGGCGTGCTGAAAGGAGGTGCCAATGGTGATGACCCCACACGGTCCCGGCATCTTTAGCTTTAGATAGGTATAGTTAGAGACGGCCATAAACTTTGCGTAGCATGGACGTCCTAGGATGGCGTGGTAGGTTCCATGGAACCTAACCACCTCAAAGGTGAGGGTCTCCATCCTATAATTGGATGGATCCCAAAGGTGATGGGCAGATTGATCTATCCAAGTGGCACAGCTTGCTTTCTAGGCACGATGTCGTGGAAAGGCGCTTCGGTCGGTCGGATGCGTGATCGGTCGATGCCCATGGCATCAAGCATTTCGGCGTACATGATGTTGAGGCCACTGCCTCCATCCATTAGTACCTTGGTAAGCCGCTTCATGCCGATGATTGGGTCAACCATGAGCGGATATCTCCCTAGTTGTGGGATGCTCTCTGGGTGTTTGGTCCGATCAAAGGTTATGGTGGATTCCAACCACCGGAGGAAGACAGACGTGGCCGATTTGGCCGTATAGACCTTGCGGTGCTTGGAGTCATAGGCTGTCGACCCTCTAAAGATCTTAAGGTAGCCATCCAGTGTCGGAAAACTACCATCCCTCCACTCGGTGTCGTCCGCGGTTGGCTTGTGGGTTTTTTGGGATTCTTGATGGGTTTCATCCCGTCACGAGTGACTCTCCATACACCCAAATCAACCACCTCAAGGTGACAAGCCATTCTAGCTTTATGGTACGGGAAGTAAGTGCCGTCAAAATGTGGAGGCCCAGCGGTATCCATCCCAACCACTCTAAATAGCATCGGCTCAATGGCGGTTAAGCCAAAGGTCCAAATTGAGCCAACCGTCTCTGATACCAATTGAAGGGACCGTGACGCCTAAGAGGGGGGGTGAATTAGGCAACTTAAAAATTCTAACTCTAAACTATGGCCTCTTTTTCTAACCTTAGCAAAACCTATGCAAAAGATAAACTATCTAAATGTGCAACTACGGTTTTGCTAGTGTGTTGCTATCTCCACCGCAAATATAGTAAATTAATCAATGTAAATGCAGAAGCTAAAGAGCAAGGTAGAGATATGCAAACTCTCGTCGATGACTCTAGTATTTTTACCAAGATATCAAGAAGCGCGCAAGCTTTCCCCTAGTCCTCGTTGGAGCCCCTCGCAAGGGCCAAGCTCTCAGTCGGGTAACTCCGTGGATAGCCTCAGGCCTTCCCCATGTGCAAGTGGGTCTCCGATGTGCCTTCCGGCAAGCCTCTCCCGGATGCTCCCCCCGTTTTCACTATCAAGCTTCCAGACGAAACGCCGTGGGCCTTGTTCCCTCCAATACACGGTGGTGGCCACACCACAAACGCGGTTGGTGTGATCTCGCAAGACTTCAAGCCTCTCCGATGTACAACAATGGTGCTTGCAAGCACCGGGTGGTAATAGGTATGCAAACCTCACTAAACACTAGGCCTAAACCTAGAGCAAGCGCATAAGCGGTGGTCTAATCAACCTAAGCACTTCGCAAAGCACCTATGCTAATCACCTGATGAAACACTAAGCACTATGCAAGTGGAGATCACTAAAATGGTGTATCAACACCCTTGGTATGTTTCCTCAGCTCCACACACCTCAAATGGCCGGTTGGGGGTCTATTTATAAGCCCCACTGAGAAAGTAGCTGTTGGGGACGAAATCTCGCTTTTCTGCTACTGACCGGACGCGTCCGGTCATGAAAACGGCTCTCTGGAACCTTACTGATGTTGACCGGACTCTGGCACTCAGCGTCCTGTACAGCGTCTAGTGCAGCATCCTATGCATCGGAGCATCTAGTGTAGCGTCCTATGCAGCGTCCGATCGCTGCTGTTGACTCTGTTGTTGCTTGATCAGAGCGTCCGGTGCAGCGTCCTGTGCAGCGTCCGGTGCAGCATCCTATGAATCGGAGCGTCCTGTACAGCGTCCTGTGCATTGGAGCATCGTGTGCAGCATCCTATGTAGTGTCATATGCCCTCTGTGAGCTTATTTCTTCGTGATCTTGTGTCTAGCTTGGTTCCTATCTTTGTGCTTGGACTTTGCTTGATATCTTGTGTCTTTTCTTGTGCTCCTAAGGCCTTGCTTATAGTGTTGATCATCGGATCATCACGTCGCCTTTGTCCAAGTCACGTCTTGCACCCTATTGAACTTCAAAACAAACACTTGCAAATTCATTAGTCTAATTTGGTTGTGTTAGTCATCAAACACCAAAATCTAAAGTAAATGGGCCTAGGGTCCATTTTCCTTACAATCTCCCCTTTTTGGTGATTGATGACAACACGACCAAAGCAAGCAAATAATAAAATTTTTGAAATTGAAAAACTATCTACTTGCTAGGATGCAACGCAAGGGACAAGATTATGTGATGCTAAAAGATACTATATATAAGATACTATATGCAACCTTATCTTGCCCTTGCAAATGTCCCCATGTGGCATTATGGATTTAAGCCTTGTTTCCTATAAGTTCTCCCAATTACTTAGACTAATCCATAATCCACTATCCTCCCTTTCTCGAACCATTACCACTTGTAGACCAATAGGTCCAATAAATAATGCTTGCTTTTGGTTCTCTAAATTCTTCTCCTTTGGAATCAAACACCGAAAAGGAAGACATTAGTAGCACAAGGGAGGGTCAAACTTTATGATCCTTTGTATGTAGAGTAGAATAGATCACAAAGTTTGACTCTCACATTATATAGATTAAGCTCCCCCTAAATATATGCATACATATGATAGAAAGCAAAGTATATGCATAATTAGCACATTATTGCACAAGGGAATTTAATCTATGGAGAAAGCATATAAAAATCAAAATGAAATCAACATGATTATATTGGTTTAGAAATACCGCATGTGAAAACCAAATTGATTTCTATCACTTGCAATAGGTGGTGGATATTTGAAGTATGATGCTTTGCTCCGGGGACTCCATTTTCCTTGCAATGAGACTACTACACATATGATAAGCTTGAAAAGGTATTAGTCTCAAGGCATCCAACTTGTAGAGTAATCCTCCCCCTAAATTTGTGCACACAAGTGTAGAATACTTTATAGGAATCATGCACATTGATTTTAGAATCAAAATACCACTTGAAAGATGACATCTCATGAATGTGAGAATCATTTTCAAAAATAATATTCAGGAGAGATTATCTACAATTTAGACTTTAGCATATATTAGATGAACAATTGTAAGACAAGCTATGTGCCGTGCTCCTAGACAATTTTAAACCATGTAGGTTTGCTCCAAGGGTTAAAATGAGATCGAGCAAGCCTACCATAAGATATACCTAATGTATGCATGACAAAAATATAAACATGCAAATGCAAACATAGGCATGAATAGTAACTAGTATGCATAAGATATCAAATTGTAAGAAATACTAACTGAAAGAAGTACCAATTAAAGAGTAATAACATCCTGTCACCTAACATGGGAAGGGGAATTTGGGTCCATAGTATTCACTAACCCACTTGGCAATGATTTTGTCCATCATGATGCACCCCATGAAATACACCCATACTTTGCCAAGTCTCCAAATTTCCCGAAGTCCATTGGACTTCTCACTTTCCTTTCGGGATTCAAACCTTCTTGGTGCTTTTCATGTTGGAAATGATTTCCTTTGGCACCCAAAAGCATTTGACCCCATTGTTGGCTTGCTTGTTCACCTTGATGGCCACCACCTTGTCATTTTTCTTCTTCTTCAAGAGATAAGGTGTGGAGGCCTTCTTCTCCACCTTGTTGGTGAAGGTGTTGGAGAGCTTGCTTGTTTGCTTTTTCTCTTTCTTCTTTGCTCCTCCCCCATTCTTCACCTTGCACTCATAGGACTTGTGACCTTCCTTGTGGCATACGTAACAAACCACAGTTTGTCCTTCATCAAGCTTCTTCACTCCCTTGATGGTGTTATCTTGATGAAGTTGGGTTTGCTTCGCCTTGCCTTTTACTTGAGTCAAGTCCTTGCTGAGGCGAGCTACTTCTTGCTTGAGTTGCTCATTCTCCTTTGCAACCTCTTGTGTGCATGTATCTACAACAACTTTCTCAACACAAACTTGGTTGCACAAAAGTGAGTCTAAACATAAATCATTACAAGAAGTAGAGGCATTCTTTTTAGACAAGTTAAAGATAGAACTTTTCTTTTTAGATGCCTTGGTGGGGGTTGTGCTAACAGCTTCAAGATTGACAACTTTATTAGTTAGCTCATCACAATGTTTGCACATGGTTTCCATTTTAGCAAGCAAACAATTATATGCTTTTTGTGAGCTAGCTAACTTTTCTTTTTATTTTTTATTTTTCTTTACAAATTGCTCATCATTGATTGTGCATGCATTACTGGCCTCAAGTTTCTTAATTTTAGTAGATAGTTCAACATTGAGATTAGCAAAGTTCTCATATTGTTCAAGCAAGGTTTTAAATGCTTTTTGTGAACTATCTAGCTTTTCTTTTAAACTTTTGAGCTTCTTTTGTTGACTAATGCAAGCTTTAGCATAATTAAGATTTTCTTGCACAATTTCATGATAAGAAGGCATATCATCATCACTATCACTCTCACTAGAGGAAGGGCTTTCGTTACCTCATGCCATAAGGCACACACGAGAAGAGCTTGATGATGAGTGCTTGCAGCCTCACCTCTTGTGATGGGGTTCTTCTTCACTTAAAGAATCATCCCATGACCTAATTGATGTGAGAGCTTGATTCTTGCACGCCTTCTTTTTTGTCTTGGGTGTGGGCTTGTTTGGACAAACTTCCACAAGTGCCCCAACTCACCGCATCCATAGCATCCTCTCTTTCTTTGCTCATTTCTTTGATTTGTGAAAATGAAATCTTGGATTTGGATGGGCACACCCTTGACATTTAGCCTTTGGATCATCTTCTCCACCTTGTTGATAAGTTTGATTGATTCTTCATCAAGGTCGGAGGTGGAGGAGGAAGATTGATCATCATCACTTGAATCTTCATCATCATCATCATCATCATCTTCTTCTTCATCTTCACTTGAGGAGCTTGAGCTTTAGCTTGTCTCAACTTGCTTGCCCTTCATCTTCTTTTTCTCGCTACAGGCGAGAGCCTTGCCTTTGCTTGATGAAGAGGCTTCTTCTTGACCCATCTTATGTGACATTTCAAATGCCACTAACTTGCCAATGACTATGCCCGGGGTCATGTTGCTCAAGTTCTCCATGTTGTGAAGGATGGTGATGATTCTTGCATATTTCTTTTATGGTAGTATAGAGATGATCTTCCTTAGGATGTCCGCATCATCTAGCTTTAATAATCCTATAGAATGGAGCTCATTGATAATTAGATTCAAACAAGAATACATATCATGAACAAGCTCATCATCATTCATAGTAAAGGAATCATAGTTTTGTTTTGCTAGACAATGTTTTTGCTCACGGACATTGCTTATGCTGTCATGGAGCTCTTGGAGTTTTAACCAAATTTTATGTGCCGTATTTAAAGTGAATACTTGGTTAAAAACATCCATACTAAGTGATTCAAACAAGCAATTTTTATCTCTAGCATTGAAGTGCATTTCTTTTTCATCACTCTTTGTGGGTTTTTTGGGATTCTTGATGGGTTTTATCCCATCACAAGTGACTCTCCATACACCCAAATCAACCGCCTCAAGGTGACAAGCCATTCTAGCTTTATAGTACAGGAAGTAAGTGCCATCAAAATGCGGAGGCCTAGCGGTATCCATCCCAACCACTCTAAATAGCGTTGGCTCAACGGCGGTTAAGCCAAAGGTCCAAATTGAGCCAACCATCTCTGATACCAATTGAAGGAACCGTGACGCCTAAGAGGGGGGGTGAATTAGGCAACTTAAAAATTCTAACTCTAAACTATGGCCTCTTTTTCTAACCTTAGCAAAACCTATGTAAAAGATAAATTATCTAAATGTGCAACTACGGTTTTGCTAGTGTGTTGCTATCTCTACCGCAAATGTAGTAAAGTAATTAATGTAAATGCGGAAGCTAAAGAGCAAGGTAGAGATATGCAGACTCCCGTCGATGACTCCGGTATTTTTACCGAGGTATCGAGAAGCGCGCAAGCTTCCCCCTAGTCCTCGTTGGAGCCCCTCGCAAGAGCCAAGCTCCCGGTCGGGTAACTCCATGGATAGCCTCAGGCCTTCCCCACGCGCAAGTGGGTCTCTGACGTGCCTTCTAGCAAGCCTATCCTGGATGCTCCTTGATGTCTTTACTAGCAAGCTTTCGGCCAAAATGCCGCGGGCCTTGTTCCCTCCAATACACGGTGGCGGCTGTAACATCCTGGCCCAGGGCTTAACAAGATTAATAGGATACTCATACCAATAAGTTGCAACTTCTTTTCTGGAAGCCCATCTGCAAATAACTCTGAGGTTAAGCGTGCTTGGCCTAGAGCGATGGGTGACCAACCGGGAAGTTCTTCCTGGGTGCGCACGAGTGGGGACAAAGTGCGCAGAAAAGACCTGTGTTGGTCTGTGAGGGCAGTCTATATCCTAGAGAAGCTGTCAGATGTAAGCGGGCCCGGCCTTGGAGAGGCGGGACGTTACAGAATGGTATCAGAGCCGACTCTCGCGGTTTCATGGGCGCGTGTGTCGTAGTTGCGCAGGCATGGTGTGCATGGCTAGTGTGGATCCGGCGTTGTCACACAGCATGGCACATGCGCTGGCTTTGGACACACGGACATGGCCAAGAGAGGACGCTCCTGGCTTGGGATTGATCGACGAGGACGTCGATCTCTTAAGGGGGTGAGGATGTAACATCCTGGCCTAGGGCTTAAAAAGATTAATAGGATACTCATACCAATAAGTTACAACTTCTTTTCCGGAAGCCCATCTACAAATAACTCTGAGGTTAAGCATGCTTCGCCTGGAGCGATGGGTGACCGACCGGGAAGTTCTTCCCGGGTAAGCATGAGTGAGGACAAAGTGCGTAGAAAAGACCTGTGTTGGTCTGTGAGGGCAGTCTATATCCTAGAGAAGCTGCCAGATGTAAGCGGGCCCGACCTCGGAGAGGCGGGATGTTACAGCGGCCACACCACAAACGCGGTTGGTGTGATCTCACAAGACTTGAAGCCCCTCCAATGTACAACAATGGTGCTCACAAGCACCGAGTGGTAAGAGGTATGCAAACCTCACTAAACACTAGGCCTAAACCTAGAGCAAGCGCATAAGCGGTGGTCTAATCAACCTAAGCACTTCGCAAAGCACCTACGCTAATCACCTGATGAAATACTAAGCACTATGCAAGTGGAGATCACTAAAATGGTGTATTAACACCCTTGGTATGTTTCCTCAGCTCCACACACCTCAAATGGCTGGTTGGGGGGTCTATTTATAAGCCCCACTAAGAAAGTAGCCGTTGGGGACGAAATCCCGCTTTTCTGCTACTGATCGGACTCTGACCAGCGTCCTGTCAGTACTGACCGGACATGTCCGGTCACGAAAATGGCTCTCTAGAACCTTGCTGATGTTGACCGGACTCTGGCACTCAGCGTCCTATGCAGCGTTCGGTGCAGCGTCCGCTCGCTGCTGTTGACTCTGTTGTTGCTTGATCGGAGTGTCCGGTGCAGCGTCCTGTGCAGCGTCCTATGCTTCAAAGCGTCCTATGCAGCGTCCGGTGCAGCGTCCTGTGCATCGGAGCGTCCTGTGTAGTGTCCTGTGCAGCGTCCTGTGCCCTCTGTGAGCTCGTTTCTTCACGATCTTGCATCCAGCTTGGTTCCTATCTTTGTGCTTGGACTTTGCTTGATATCTTATGTCTTTTCTTGTGCTCCTAAGATCTTGCTTATGGTGTTGATCATCGGATCATTACGTCGCCTTTGTCCAAGTCACGTCTTGCACCCTATTGAACTTCAAAACAAACACTTGCAAATTCATTAGTCCAATTTGGTTGTGTTAGTCATCAAACACCAAAATCCAAAGTAAATGGGCCTATGGTCCATTTTCCTTACAATCTCCCCCTTTTTGGTGATTGATGACAACACGACCAAAGCAAGCAAATAATAAAATTTTTGAAATTGAAAAACTATCTACTTGCTAGGATGCAATGCATGGGACAAGATTATGTGATGCTAAAAGATACTATATATAAGATACTATATGCAACCTTATCTTGCCCTTACAAATGTCCCCATGTGGCATTATGGATTTAAGCCTTGTTTCCTACAAGTTCTTCCCATTACTCAGACTAATCCATAATCCACTATCCTCCCTTTCTCGAACCATTACCACTTGTAGACCAATAGGTCCAATAAATAATGCTTGCTTTTGGTTCTCTAAATTCTCCCCCTTTGGAATCAAACACCGAAAAGGAAGACAATAGTAGCACAAAGGAGGGTCAAACTTCGTGATCCTTTGTATGTAGAGTGGAATAGATCATGAAGTTTGACTCACATTATATAGATTAAGCTCCCCCTAAATATATGCATACATATGATAGAAAGAAAGTATATGCAAAATTAGCACATTATTGCACAAGGAAATTTAATCTATGGAGAAACATATAAAAATCAAAATGAAATCAACATGATTATATTGGTTTAGAAATACCACATGTGGAAACCAAATTGATTTCTATCACTTGCAATAGGTGGTGGATATTTGAAGTATGATGCTTAGCTCCGGGGACTCCATTTTCCTTGCAATGAGACTACTACACACATGATAAGCTTGAAAAGGTATTAGTCTCAAGGCATCCAACTTGTAGAGTAATCCTCCCCCTAAATTTGTGCACACAAGTGTAGAATACTTTGTAGGAATCATGCACATTGATTTTAAAATCAAAATACCACTTGAAAGATGATATCTCATGAATGTGAGAATCATTTTCAAAAATGATATTCGGGAGAGATTATCTACAATTTAGACTTTGGCATATATTAGATGAACAATTGTAAGACAAGCTATGTGCCATGCTCCTAGACAATTTTAAACCATGTAGGTTTGCTCCAAGGGTTAAAAATGAGACCGAGCAAGCCTACCATAAGATATACCTAATGTATGCATGACAAAAATATAAACATGCAAATGCAAACATAGGCATGAATAGTAACTAGTATGCTTAAGATATCAAATTGTAAGAAATACCAACTGAAAGAAGTACCAATTAAAGAGTAATAACATCCAGTTACCTAACATGGGAAGGGGAATTTAGGTCCATAGTATTCACTAACCCACTTGGTAATGATTTTGTCCATCATGATGCACCCCATGAAATACACCCATACTTTGCCAAGTCTCCAAATTTCTTGAAGTCCATTGGACTTCTCACTTCCCTTTCGGGATCCAAACCTTCTTGGTGCTTTTCATGTTGAAAATGATTTCCTTTGGTACCCAAAAGCGTTTGACCCCATTGTTGGCTTGCTTGTTCACCTTGATGGCCACCACCTTGTCATTTTTCTTCTTCTTCAAGAGATAAGGTGTGGAGGCCTTCTTCTCCACCTTGTTGGTGAAGGTGTTGGAGAGCTTGCTTGTTTGCTTTTTCTCTTTCTTCTTTGCTCCTCCCACATTCTTCACCTTGCACTCATAGGACTGGTGACCTTCCTTATGGCATACATAACAAACCATAGTTTGTCCTTCATCAAGCTTCTTCACTCCCTTGATGGTGTTATCTTGATGAAGTTGGGTTTGCTTCGCCTTGCCTTTTACTTGAGTCAAGTCCTTGCTGAGGCGAGCTACTTCTTGCTTGAGTTGCTCATTCTCCTTTGCAACCTCTTATGTGCATGTATCTACAATAACTTTCTCAACACAAACTTGGTTGCACAAAGGTGAGTCTAAACATAAATCATTACAAGAAGTAGAGGCATCCTTTTTAGACAAGTTAAAGATAGAACTTTTCTTTTTAGATGCCTTGGTGGGGGTTGTGCTAACAGCTTTAAGATTGGCAACTTTATTAGTTAGCTCATCACAATGTTTGCACATGGTTTCCATTTTAGCAAGCAAATTATTATATGCTTCTTGTGAGCAAGCTAACTTTTCTTTTAATTTTTCATTTTTCTTTACAAGTTGCTCATCATTGATTGTGCATGCATTACTAGCCTCAAGTTTCTCAATTTTAGTAGATAGTTCAACATTGAGATTAGCAAAGTTCTCATATTGTTCAAGCAAGGTTTTGTATGCTTTTTGTGAACTATCTAGCTTTTCTTTTAAACTTTTGAGCTTCTTTTGTTGACTAATGCAAGCTTTAGCATAATTAAGATTTTCTTGCTCAATTTCATGATAAGAAGGCATATCATCATCACTATCACTCTCACTAGAGGAAGGGCTTTCGTTACCTCATGCCATAAGGCACACACGAGAAGAGCTTGATGACGAGTGCTTGTAGCCTCACCTCTTGTGATGGGGTTCTTCTTCACTTGAAGAATCATCCCATGACCTTATTGATGTGAGAGCTTGATTCTTGCACGCCTTCTTCTTTGTCTTAGGTGTGGGCTTGTTTGGACAAACTTCCACAAAGTGCCCCAACTCGCCGCATCCATAGCATCCTCTCTTTATTTGCTTATTTCTTTGATTTGTGAAAATGAAATCTTGGATTTGGATGGGCACACCCTTGACATTTAGCCTTTGGATCATCTTCTCCACCTTGTTGATAAGTTTGATTGATTCTTCATCAAGGTCGGAGGTGGAGGAGGAAGATTGATCATCATCACTTGAATCTTCATCATCATCATCATCTTCTTCTTCTTCTTCATCTTCACTTGAGGAGCTTGAGCTTGAGCTTGTCTCAACTTGCTTGCCCTTCATCTTCTTTTTCTCGCTACAGGCGAGAGCCTTGCCTTTGCTTAATGAAGAGGCTTCTTCTTGACCCATCTTACGTGACATTTCAAATGCCACTAACTTGCCAATGACTATGCCTGGGGTCATGTTGCTCAAGTCCTCCATATTGTGAAGGATGGTGATGATGCTTGCATATTTCTTTTGTGGTAGTACGGAGATGATCTTCATCAGGATGTCCGCATCATCTAGCTTTAATAATCCTATAGAATGGAGCTCATTGATAATTAGATTCAAACAAGAATACATATCACGGACAAGCTCATCATCATTCATAGTAAAGGAATCATAGTTTTGCTTTGCTAGACAATGTTTTTGCTTATGGACATTACTTGTGCTGTCATGGAGCTCTTGGAGTTTTAACCAAATTTCATGTGCCGTATTTAAAGTGAATACTTGGTTAAAAACATCCATACTAAGTGATTCAAACAAGCAATTTTTAGCTCTAGCAATGAAGTGCATTTCTTTTTCATCACTCTTTGTGGGTTTTTTGGGATTCTTGATGGGTTTCATCCCGTCACGAGTGACTCTCCATACACCCAAATCAACCACCTCAAGGTGACAAGCCATTCTAGCTTTATAGTACAGGAAGTAAGTGCCATCAAAATGCAGAAGCCTAGCGGTATCCATCCCAACCACTCTAAATAGCGTCGGCTCAATGGCAGTTAAGCCAAAGGTCCAAATTGAGCCAACCATCTCTGATACCAATTGAAGGGACCATGACGCCTAAGAGGGGGGGGGGGTGAATTAGGCAACTTAAAAATTCTAACTCTAAACTATGGCCTCTTTTTCTAACCTTAGCAAAACCTATGCAAAAGATAAACTATCTAAATGTGCAACTACGGTTTTGCTAGTGTGTTGCTATCTCTACCGCAAATGTAGTAAAGTAATCAATATAAATGCGGAAGCTAAAGAGCAAGGTAGAGATATGTAGACTCCCGTCGATGACTCCGGTATTTTTACCGAGGTATCAAGAAGCACGCAAGCTTCCCCCTAGTCCTCGTTGGAGCCCCTCGTAAGGGCCAAGCTCCCAGTCAGGTAACTCCGTGGATAGCCTCGGGCCTTCCCCACGCGCAAGTGGGTCTCCGACGTGCCTTCCAGCAAGCCTCTCCCAGATGCTCCCCGCCGTCTTCACTATCAAGCTTCCGGCCGAAACGCCGCGGGCCTTGTTTCCTCCAATACACGGTGGCGGCCACACCACAAACGCGGTTGGTGTGATCTTGCAAGACTTCAAGCCCCTCCAATGTACAACAATGGTGCTTGCAAGCACCGGGTGGTAAGAGGTATGCAAACCTCACTAAACACTAGGCCTAAACCTAGAGCAAGCGCATAAGCGGTGGTCTAATCAACCTAAGAACTTCGCAAAGCACCTACGCTAATCACCTAATGAAACACTAAGCACTATGTAAGTGGAGATCACTAAAATGGTGTATCAACACCCTTGGTATGTTTCCTCAGCTCCACACACCTCAAATGGCCGGTTGGGGGGTCTATTTATAAGCCCCACTGAGAAAGTAGCCGTTGGGGACGAAATCCCGCTTTTCTGCTACTGACCGAACTCTGACCAGCGTCCTGTCAGTACTGACCGAACGCGTCCGGTCATGAAAACGGCTCTCTGGATCCTTACTGATGTTGACCGAACTCTGGCACTCAGCATCCTATGCAGCGTCCGATGCAGCGTCCTATGCATCGGAGCGTCCGCTGCAGCGTCCTGTGCAGCATCCGGTTGCTGCTGTTGCTTGATCGGAGCGTCCGGTGCAGCGTCCTATGCAGCGTCTGGTGCAGCATCCTGTGCATCGGAGCGTCCTGTGTAGTGTCATGTGTCCTCTATGAGCTCGTTTCTTCACGATCTTGCGTCCAGCTTGGTTCCTATCTTTGTGCTTGGACTTTGCTTGATATCTTGTGTCTTTTCTTGTGCTCCTAAGGTCTTGCTTATGGTGTTGATCATCAGATCATCACGTCGCCTTTGTCCAAGTCATGTCTTGCACCCAATTGAACTTCAAAACAAATACTTGCAAATTCATTAGTCCAATTTGGTTGTGTTAGTCATCAAACACCAAAATCCAAAGTAAATGGGCCTAGGGTCCATTTTCTTTACACTCGTCCTGCTTTGCCTTGCCTTTGAGGTGGCCGAAGATCGCTCCGACCGCCTCCTCGCTCGAGGCATGGCTGGTGGTGATGTCGAGGAGCTCCTTGGTGGTTCATGAGCCCTTATGTCCTAGATTGTGAACCAGGAACTCACAGGTGGTCCCAGACAGGAAAGCTCCTATAACATCGGCATCGACGATGTTAGGTAGCTCATTGCACTATCGAGAGAAGCACCGAATGTACCCATGGAGGGTTTCTCTGGCCTTTTGTCCATAGTTTTTGAGATCCCATGGGTTCCTAGGATGCCTGTACATGCCCTAGAAGTTCCCCACGAAGACCTCTTTTAGGTCCGCCTAACTTTGGATTCCGTTGGGCGGAAGGTGTTCCAACCATGTTCGTGCCGAATCAGCCAGGAATAATGGAAGGTTGCGGATAATGAAGTCATAATTATCCACTCCACTGGCTTGGCAAGCAAGCCAATAATCCTCAATTCATAGTCCAAGGTTTATTTCCCTAGAGTATTTTAGGATATTGGTTGGTGGTCGATACCATGACGGGAAGGCGGCGTTGAGGATGTGTCGGTCGAAGGCCTAAGGTCTCGGCAGGCTAGGGCTCAGGCTTCGGTCCTCGCTGCTATCATAGCATCCGCCACGACAAGGGTGGTAGCCGTGACTAGATCCCTCCCTCACATCGCCATGGGTACGCTTGCGGGCGTTGAGGGTGTCGCGTGCGTCACAGTTGCTGTCGAGACGCTCATGCACTGGGACCACGGTGCGTAGCCTTCCACCTTGCAGTGCTTGGTGGACTGATGCGTCCTTGTTGGGTCACTCTAAGGGAGCATGCTGGCTGGCATCGAGCTTGTGTCATCGAGACAACGAGCTTTTAGCTTGCTGCGCTGTCGCACGCTCGAGTAGCGTGCGAATCTAATGATGGGCCCAATGATCCTTGGGCATTGCAGGCCCTAGAAGCCCCCAGAGCAAGGCCGCCGCAGCAATGATGTTCTGGCTCGCCCGGGCAAAGTTCGAGAGTGCTTCATCGTGATCGATGATCCTCCGGTTCACGTCGCGGGCTATGGCGTGTGCACGCCCACCGTCTCTATGGTCCTCGATCTCTCGATCGAGCTCCACGTGTTTCTGCTCGAGCTAGAGTCATGCTTCCTCGAGCTCTTGGTGTCGGGCCTTTAGCTGCTCCACCCGCTGGCGAGGTGGGGCCCCTGCATCCCCCGACCTCATCGTTGAGGTCGTTTGTTGGGGTAGCTTCTTCCTCGTGGATACTTTTGACGTGTCTCTCAGGGGTACCTGCCATGAAGCACTCATGAGAGGGGTGTTGGCTCCCCCTACTGGAGTCAGAGCTCAAGGGCGACTCCGATTCTCCTGCGAGGAGGTCATGGAAAGACTCCACAACATCTACGGTCATCCCCATGAACCCGTCGTTCGCAGGGGGCGGAGGCGTGCGTTGTGCCACAAGGTGGCCATTGGTCTCTGCGATGTTGCTGAGACCGAATGGGAGCGCTGTCGGGGCGCTCCGGATGAGGTATTCCAGAGAGAGCGGCTCCTCTCCGTCAAGTTATGCCTTGACATTGGCGAATGAGAAGGTGAGGTGGCGCAGGTCATCCCAGGACGGTCAGGGTCCTAGGAAGGCATAGAGGTCAGACAGCAGCGGGAGCCCTCGCCAACTCTCCCTCCGTCGTGACGATGTAGTCCAGGTCCCCGAAGCACACGTGCACGCCCGGGACCCAGCTGAGGCTGTGACTAGCCATCCGAGGCCTGGTGTGGATGTCGAGACGCGCAAAAGACCCCTACCTGATGCGCTAACTGTCGGTGTTTCGAGTTGCCACCGACTAGTAAATTTCTAATATTGTGCATCTGGCTCAGATGGTGTGCTAAGAGGACACGAGATTTATACTGGTTCGGGCAGAATGCCCCTACGTCCAGTTCGTTGCTGTTACTCGTGTTACTAGCACTGAAAGTTCGTAGTAGGGTTACAAACGGTTGAGAGAGGGATAGTTTCTAAGTTTCTAGTGAGAGGGGCGAACGGGTGCTGAGAGCTCGGTCGCTTCCCGGCTGTATGCTTATGTGTTCTGATCGGTTTGGGTTCAATGGGTTCCAGTCCGAATTGATGCGATGTGTTGCGATGCCCCTTATGGGACGCCCTGCTTTCCCTTTTATAGGCCAAGGGAAAGCACAGGTTACAGCTAGGGGAAAAGAGGAGAATGAGAAGGAGAAGAAGTCCTCCAAGATCGCTGGGTCCTTCTTTTCCTTCATGCGGGTCCCGCCGACCTTGTAGACGTCAACAGGGACAGCTCCACGTCGTGGCCCTGTCCGTCAATGGCGCCATGCGCAGGCATCATCTCCCAGTCGTGGCGCTCTACTCCGTCCTGGCGGACGTCATGGTGAACTAACGCGCCTGTCAGTCCTCATACGAGGGTTAGATAGAATAGCACCAGTACGCCCGATGTTGTTCCTGATGTGAATCCCCAGGTATGGCCTATCACGGCCATGGATAATATCGGGGCGTGTCGGTCATCTCCCTGGTGTTAGAGCTTTGATCCAGGCCCATTCACTTGGACCTGGAGTGGTTGGCGGCGGTATGGGTCTCCGTCGGGCGAGATGGATCCCTCGTCCTCGAGGTCGGTCGAGGCGGAGTCCCCCATCCTCGAGGTTGGTTGAGGCGGAGTCCCCCCAGAGGCCGGGCGAGGCGGAGCCAGCCCTCAGAGGTCGGGCAAGATAGAGCCTGCGACCTCGGTGTCAGGCGAGGCGGAGCCCATCCTCAGAGGTCGGGCGAGGCGGAGCCCGTCCCCAGAGGTCGGGCGAGGCGGAGCCCGTCCTCAGAGGCCGGGCGAGGCAGAGCTAGCCCTCAGAGGCCGGGCGTGGCGGAGCCCGCGACCTCGGTGTCGGACGAGGCGGAGCCAGCCCTCAGAGGTCGGGCAAGGCGAAGCCCGCGGCCTCGGTGTCGGGCAAGGCGGAGCCCACCCCCAGAGGCCGGGCGAGGCGGAGCTTGTGCACTTGGGGGTCAGTTGGAGCTGTAGTCGCGCTCTTGACTGCTCGGATGAATCAATGTTGATGGTTATTAGCTTTTCCTCTTCGGGTACCCTAGTATTGGTCCCCGACAATTCTTTTGTGCACAAAGGGAGTATTATTTAGGCACACATGCAATAATTAATAAATGTGTTAATGCACCACTGCTCAGGCTGCTGAATTGCTAGGCTACTGTCGTTTGGTCGCTCTAAAATGGAATCATGTAATAGGTCATTATATAAACTCAGTATCGGTATGTAGGTAGTTTGGTCGGTGGCTTGCTTTTCGCGCTATCTAGCGTTGCGCCTGTCAAGTCTGTCTCCGAACTTCTAATCCTTTTAATAAAACACATGCCCAAAAAGCATTGTTCGCGAGAAAAAAAAATGCACCACTTTATTCCTCTTAGTAATTCCTTGCATTTTCCAAACAATTCACTATTCTGAAGCACTGCTTTTTCCAAACAATTCACTATTCTGAAGCACTGCTTGTCATGAGAACTAGCCGGATTACAATCTTGTAATATTTTTTTTTATCTGAAACAGGAGGGGTTTAACCCCTACTGTCCTTCCATTGGTTTTATCTAGTGGTACCATTCACATTATTCTTTATACGTTCAGCAAGCGTTAGTCTTCCCTTTAGCAAGTAGAAAACGAGGATCTGTTCTGATCGCATATTCAAGGTCTATTCCTACCGCTACAGTTTAGTTGTACCTTCCTTTGTCGCCTGACTCAAAGAAAGACATAGATACCCGAAGAAGAGATCCATGAAAGGAGGAAAGGTCCCTTAGTAAGTCCTTTCTTCCACGCTTCGCGCCATGGGGAGATTAGATCCATGCCCTCACTTGTCAATGAAAAATAAGCCAAGTCAAAGCTTCCTTTCCTTCCTCGGCTAAGAATAGTGCTATCCGGAACAGCACAGACGAAGGGGTTGGGCGAGCTAGAGCGAAGGCAAATGAGGAAAAAGCGGATGAGGATGATACTATCCCTTCGACGGGTGCCCTTAACGGCTAACGGCTCCTACCAACAAAGGCTCCCTATACGGCAACCAGAAAAATACCTATTCTATTGATAGAAGGAATTGTGCACTTCGGGGATACGGCTTCCTCTACGGAAACAACGTTCCGAATCCTAATCTACGCATAAATCAAACCTTTGTTCTGTTGGATTTAAGATTAGAACCTGATTAGTTAACTAAACCAATGGGTAGGTGTTGTGTGATTGATCGTTTCCTTTTCTCGTCTACTCTAACTAATATAGGAAAGAGCGCACTCATCTTCCGTGTTGCAGTGTATTACTTGTTGTGGTGTTGATGCATTCAATACACCTGAAGGAAGCTCCCGAAACCATGCCTACAAAAAGGCACCACGCAGATCATGGAATGGTGTACAATAAAATAAATAAGTAATGAGAACTTGGGTATCCCACAATAAAAATAACTACATGTTAATAATTCCTAACTCCTAATTGTTTTATATTCATAACACTTAAGTTGTTATCTGCAACTCTGAATCTTTGGCTGTCATTTTCAATTCTTTCTCAATCTGGAGGTCAAAGAACGAAATCACATGAAAGACCAATGGTAAATTGGGGAGTTCAAAATACCTTTATCAACCCGGCAAGGCAGTGCAAGTCAACTTCATTTGGAACCACTCCACTGTTTAATTGGTCCCTGACATAGACGTCATGGCTATTTTCTGCATTAATCCTAAAGATCCCTTCAATCTAAGACAAAAGTGGGCATATATAACTGACAGGGTTGAATACTGACATTCTAATTCTCACTTTGTTAGCTTGGTTGGGTATACCTTAAGTCCTTCACGCTCATATAACTTCCTCTGCATCATTAGCAATATTGTGGGCACACTGTTTCGTCTTCGATCATATGAATATTGCAGAGAGGTAGGTGAAACCCCAAATAGCACAAGAATCTCATGTATTGGTCCAGTTAGCTTGGAAGCTTTGACCCGGTATCAATCCCGGTTCCAGGAAGAGTCCATTCAAAAAATGAATCCTGGGTCCTACTTAGGCCGGTTTTATTCAATTAAACCAAGAAGGGTGGGGGATGGTAGGCTTCCTCAAAAGTCATTTGATCTAGAAGAGAGCAAGGAAAAGGCTTAGATAGACGAAGCGGAAGAAGGAACAAGGCTTGAAGGCGGATTAGCAAGGGAATGAATCTGATGAAGTTGTTCCTCCGCTAGAATAAGGGGGGCATGATCGCTGATTTGACTAGGTAGACCAGATGAGCGAGATTGATTGAAAGCGCCGTGCCAACAAGCTTTTGAGACTATAGTAAATCCTCTTCATAAGTTATTTCGTACAGGCTATTCAAGGTCTATTGGCTTTATTGCTTATGTGGTACTTCGACCACGCTATGCACCGAGAAAGATCGTAGATAGGAAAGATCTATTATGCACCAACGACGACCCCTTCTCTTTACCTTTATCGTCTCATACCTCAGGCCATTGCTGGCTTGAATGCTGACTCTCTTCTTCTTTGCTCGCGAGAGTGAATAAGAGGACGACCCACCGCGGGGAGGATGGAATGAGTCGGCAAGGGATCAACAATCTTCTTTCAGTAAAGGCCCACACATTCTCCTTAATATTGGGATAAAAGGACTATGAAGAAGGAAACTCTCTTCCCGTCTTGCGTAGGCCCTGTTTGGTTTGGTTTAGTCCTAAGATATTTGGTTTAGATGACTAAAAAAGACTAAACCTATTTAGGATGACCAAAACGCCCCCTATTTATTGCTTGCTGCTGGCATGAGAGATTTGGGTGGGGGAATAATGAGGGGCAGCCCCTGTCCAAAGTGGGGTTTTAGTCTCTTTGAGTCACTCTTTGGTGACTAGATGACTAAAGGCCTTTTAGTCAGTTTTAGTTAAGGTGTTTGACTCACGAGTAACTAAAAGGGACTTCATTTAAGTGACTAACACCCCAAACCAAACAACCAATTCGCTAGATGGGTCTGTTCGCTTGAATTTATCAGCCGGCTTATCTACATTATTTTTCTCTCACAACAAAACAGTTTTAGTCGGCTTATCAACTATCTACAGTATTTTTCTCTCACAACAAAACAGTTTAGTCGGCTTATTAGCCGACTTTAATACCAGCCGAACAGCCCGTAGTGTAAACATCGTTTTCTTGGGACCCATAATGAATAAGAAAACACTTCTTTTTCTGGCTCGTAAATGCTCCACCGCTAACATGGCACTGCAATGCATGCAAGCTAGTTGCTGTATTAGTAAGAGTCGATTTCAACTTGAACGACTCAGGTTCTATTTGAAACATATTTGAAACACATTGGAGCTGCTCTAACCAACAAAAAGTTGGAAGTCAATAACCATTCGCTCAGAACTTCAACAAGTTTATGAAACAGTGCCTTCAGAGAAAAAAAAAAGAAACGGTGGAAAAATAAGAGAAATAAAAACAGGTTCAGTTTCAAGCGACAACTCCACACTTCCCATGCATAAAGTCATGTTCTGGGAAAGTAGTAGTAGTATTTTGGTGAAGAAGTCAAATTCTTATTCTTTAATGGAATTCCATTCTTCAATCAATCAAATAAAAAATAATGTAAAAGTCAAATTCTTCATAAACTGCAGCGGGCCAGGAACCTAGTGTCCTACTTGGCAGAGAGACAGAAACCAAGCCGCTGCACAGAGGAGAGGGATTCTCCCCCAACGCCGGCCGAAGGTCTCGTCCCCTTGCGCTCGCAGTCGCCGTAGCGCCACCGCATCGCCCATCCGTTGGGACCTTGTGGGTGTCACGCGATGGAGGCGGACGAGCGGGCGGAGGCCGGCAACGAGGCCTACTGCAAGTCCTTCCTTGAGACGGCCGTCGAGTTCAACACCCGCGGCGCGCTCCTCGACCCCACAGACATCTCCTTCCTCACCAACCGCGCCGCCGCCTACCTCCACATGGGCAAGGTCTCTCTCGCGTAACCGCACCCCAAGGCCCCAACCCCCTCTATTGTATACCCTCGCTGGCGACGCGGTGGCTGATGATGTAGGACATCTCCAGTATAATGAGTGCGTGAGGGACTACGACGAGGCGGTGAAGCGCGGCAGGGAGCTCAGCGCCGACAACAAGCTGATCGCGAAGGCGCTGACGAGGAAGGCGGCGGCGCTGATGGAGCTCGCGGATTGTGCTAGGGACTACGCGCCGGCAATCAGGGCCCTGCGGCAGTCGCTGGACGAACACCACAGCGAGGAGACGCTCGAGAAGCTCAACAAGGTCGAGAGCGCCAGGAACGAGCTAGAAGCGCAGGAGCAACTGCATGAGGCTGCCGACCACCACCGTGAGAGAGGTTTGCGTGTTGCTCGTTTATGGCATTGTTTAATATGGGTATGGGAAATGGTTCCCATGTGACTGAAGGCCATCATTAAAGAAAGGGATGAGTAGATACTGCTTCTAGCAACCTATGTTTTAGCATCATATATTTGATTGTGATATACATATAATACAAGGATACAACTGCTTAGTGCTCACAAACCCTGCAGGCAATGAATTGTTCAAGCAGAAGAAGTACCATGAAGCAGCAGTACACTACACTGAAGCTATGAAAATGAACCCAAATGATCCTAGAGTAAGCATTTTTGGCTATTCCCCTGTTTTTCCTTCCCAAATAAATAGAACTAGATATTCTTGATAAAGTCATACTCATACCTCTTTTGAAATTAGAGTGATTTCTTATAAACTAAATTTGCATCGGTAAATATGCCGTCTATGATCAGGCACATTTGGCATGCTTATTCATTCTAAAGTCATGTTCTAGGGCTTCCTCTTTCTTCCTTGGCACACTTAGCAATGGTATTTTTTTGGAAAGACCTTGGCAATGGTAATTTGTTATTTTGTTTTGATGTATATGACTGATGTTTCAGGTTTTTAGCAACAGAGCTCAATGCTACATCTATCTGGGAGCTTTACCTCAAGGCCTCGAGGATGCAGAGAAATGCATCGAACTGGATCCTACTTTTCTGAAGGGTTATGTGCGCAAAGCTAAAGTTCAGTTCCTGATGGAGGATTATGAAAATGCTATGGCAACTTACTAAGAGGGTTTGAGGTGTGACCCAAATAACCTGGAAGTACTTGATGGCTTAAGGAGGTAGTTTTCCAGCTCTCTTTTAGTCTTCTGGACATGATTATTTGAACTGACATTTTCTTTGTTGTTCTAGATGTGAAACACACATTAAGAGGGGTCATGGGGGCGCTGGTCGTGAGTTCTTTAAACAGATGTTGGTAAGTCTGATTTCTTTGAAAGAGTATTAACGATTACTTGGTTTTGTTTTGATTCTTGCAAAATTAGCATGCCTTCTTTGTATACTTTAATGTGACCTGTACTCCTTAGTGCAACAAATGGTAATTAACACAGAAACTGTACCTTGACTATTAAGGTGCTTGTCTGTAATTAATCTTAAGAAGTAGCACTTAAAAACTGTGAACAGGCTATATGGGGATTGTGAAACATAGTCAATGAACACCTAACTAATTATGAAATCAGGAATACCATCAACCCAATTTAGCCAAAACTTGGTTAAATAAACTTGGTATGTTATGAGGTCCAGACTCCAGTAAAATTTTAACTGGTCTGGTAGAGCTCAAGTCCTGTGCAGTTAGTAGTTTAGATTTGTGGTTTCATGCCCTGTGACCCTGTCTAGATTTCTTCACTGTGCCTTGACTCCATATGGAATTTATATGCTAACAAAGTGCAGCTAAGGGGTATTTAGAGGGTACATTCACTTATGGAATTGATCCTTAGTTTTTTTTTTTTTGAAAGAAAGGAATTAATCCTTAGTTTCTCTTGTGTTTTTGCATGGGTTGAAGGATGGGGGAAGGGTTCTATGGGATGTTATTCTAAATGAATACTTATCCAGTATCCTTTCAGGGAGGTTTTCATCCAGAAGACAATTTACGTGATATACAAAAGGCATTTTCTACAATCTCATCCATGCAGGAAGTTTCTGAAGAGCCCTTGGGGCATACCAAATCTGAACGGATGGTAAATATGTAACTGAACTGAACTATTGTCATCTAAATAATTTACGGAAGCACCAAGTTAAATTATCTTGATTGGAGGCCCAACATCACAATCCAATCATTTTTTTCCTAATAGTTTCATCATGTTAAACACAGACTTCTCTGAACCTTGCTGACAATTGCTAGGGCTATGGCAGACTGGCAGTCATATGAAAGCCTTTCCCATTTTCATGATAGTACACAATTTTTCCCGTTCATAAACTATCCAAAATGAATACTTTTTTAATGGTTCTTCCAGAGATAATTTTGTACAGAAGATGGTTTGGATAGATTCCAAAATGCAATGGAACAATTTGCAATATTCAAGAAGGAAGCTTCTGAAGAGCGCTTGAGGCGTACTGAATCTGAACGAATGGTAAATCCGTAACAAAATTTGCTGAAGTCTTGTCTATAAAATTTATTGTGGCCAAAATAAATTATCTGATCAGTGGCTGACATCTCATTTAATCATTTCTTTCTCAATAGTTGGATCATATCAAGTACAGAACATATTTACAGTGGGGGCTTCCCTGCTGTATTTAATGTTCAAAAAAAGTACAGAACAGATTCTCTTATATTGTTGCTACTGCTGCTCCAAGAAATGGGCCATCTTGCAGCAGGCCACTGCCACTATGTTTACTGTTGACTTGCCAAGACCATGGCAGCCATACGAAAATTTCATTCTTATTCATGATTTTTTTTTCTTTTAAAAAATCTAGGATGTCAGCAGGTTACTCTTTTAACAAAATTTTAGGCTATTACATTACATACAGTCAAAAGTAATCTATCAGGATGCTATGAATGAGAATGGTCACGTTTTTAATTTCTCAGGCTAGGACAATGGAGAGCTTGTATTTAAACCAGGTCCAACAAAGGAAAGAAACTGAGGAATTTCTTTCAAGGATACAACAGGAGTTGGAATGCTCTAAAATACAACATGATGAGGTCACTAAAAAGCTTCAGAAGGCCAATGAGCATAATGAGCGTCTACAACGTCAGCTCTCTGAATCCAGAGGACAGTATGACTAGTTTCTATCAGAGCATGATCACTTGCTACATGATAGGGATCGTGCAGTTCGTGAGGTTGAAGAGTTACGCCAGAAAAGAGGGCAGATGCTTTTGGATTTGGTTACATCAATGTACTTAGAATTTTCACCATCTGAACTGGAGTTTGCAAGTAAAAATTTCAGCAGTTCACTGATGATTGGAGAAGGTGCATTCGGATGTGTATACAGAGGTGTCCTCAGAAACATGACAGTTGCAATAAAGGTGTTGAAACCTGATACTTTGCAGGGAAGATCACAGTTCCAGCAAGAGGTAATTTACCCATTTCATCCTGAAATCTTACTTTGCCCTTCTTACACGGGAAAAGTGGAGTTGGTCTCTAGCTCCTTTCTGGTTCAAAACTGAAACTAGATAGAACATTTACTTTTGAAGGACATCCTCATTCCATGAATGATGAATAGATTATTTTGGATTTCTGTTGCAGGTTGCTATCCTTAGTAGGGTGAGGCACCCTCACCTTGTAACTCTATTAGGAGCATGCTCAGAATCATCTGCACTTGTCTATGAGTTCTTGCCAAATGGAAGTCTTGAAGATTTTCTCGTCTGTGCAGATAAAAGGCAAACTTTGCCGTGGCAGATCCGCATCCGAATTGTTTCTGAGATATGTTCAGCACTAATCTTTCTGCACACGAATAAGCCACACCCAGTTGTTCATGGTGATCTGAAGCCAGCCAACATCCTTCTTGATGTTAACTTAGTCAGTAAGCTTAGTGACTTTGGTATCTCTCGCCTCCTAATCCAGTCCAGCACCAATAACACTACCCTTTATCGCACCATGCATCCAATGGGAACCCCCTTGTACATGGACCCAGAATTTTTTGCCACTGGAGAGCTGACATGTCAGTCCGATGTGTATTCTTTTGGGATTGTGGTCTTGCGCCTTTTGACAGGGAAACCTCCTGTTGGTATAAAGAAGACTGGAGGATGCGATGATGAAAGGTGATCTGAACTCAGTAGTTGATTCCTCAGCAGGAGAGTGGCCTGATGTGCAAGTCCAACAGTTAGCACACCTTGCTCTTAGTTGCACGGAGCTGAGCCGGAGGTGCCGTCCTGATCTCTTGAGCGATGTGTGGAGAGTGGTTTTGGCCATGAGGGACTATACCTTCTGCCTCATCATCTAGATCAATGTATGATAAAAACTGCACTCCATCGTATTTCATCTGCCCTATCTCAGGTGAGCATAACAGGGATTTATTAGGCCTTCATTGAATATTTAAGCTGAATGTGTCATCTGGGGAGAGGTAATCTATCTGCTAGAGGACGTGCGAGCCCGGTCCCGGCCCCCGCGTCGCCCCCACGCAGGCGACACGGGAGGCGACCCAAACCCTAGCGCCTCTCTTCCTTCCCTCCCTCTCTCCAGCCGCGCCGTCGCCGGAGCGGGACGCCGGCATGGCTGTGCGGCTTGCCGGGAGGGCGGCGGCGAGGCTCTTCTTCGCGGTGGAAGCTGCGACGGTCGAGGACGAGCTCGCGTGCGGCTTCCTAGGGCTCGGCGAGGTCACTGAGGCCGGTGGCGGCGCCGGCGTCTTCGGCGGCGGTCTCCTCGCTTCAATGGCCGGATCCAGCGGTCCAAGGACCGGATTCGCGCGGATCTCCAGCGGGCAGCGCCTGGGCGGGCGCTGGGGGACGGTGGCAGCGGCTCCTATCTAGGGCGCCGCGTTGTCGCCGGATCCACGGGGTTCGGCGCCCGTGGTGCGGGCCGCTGCGCCTAGGGGCGCGCACGGTGGCGGCTGCGTCGGCCTAGGGCGGGCCTCCTCCTCTTCCTCGCGCTCGGCGGTGTTGGCAGCGTGCGCTGTAGCGGGGCGGCGGGCCGTGCCCTCGCGCGAGCCGCGTGGGGCTCGGTGGGGCAACCTACTGCGGCTGCGGCGGCGCTGGCAAGTGCTCGTGCAGGCGTCAGGCGATGGCGGGGGCTCTTTTTTTCTCCTTCGCTTCCCCCTTTCCTCCTCAACCATGGCGTGGAGGCGGCAGCGCCTGCTGGGGACACTGGGTCTGGCGCCACGGCCACATCCGGTGCCCCCGGGGCAGGGGGCGGCGCCCGTGGTGGGGCATGTGCCTGACGGTGGCTGGCGGAGGTCGGCAGCGTTGACGGCGGGTGCTTGAGCCGGCGACGATTGCTGGCAATGGCTTCCGCGTGCGGCAAGGTGACGCGTATGGCAGGGTAAGTCCAGTTCTGCATGTTGCCCGATCGGAGGGGGTGGCGGCCGACGCAGCTGTGCGGCTGCTGTGAGCAGCCAGCGCGTCGATGCCCCCTGGAGAAGCTTCTGCGGGATGGCAGTGACGACGACGGTGGCGTCAGGCTATGGTCCAGCATCTTGGCTCGACGTATGTGCTAGGGGCACCTTGGGCGAAAGCCTTGGCGACGGCGACGTCTGTGGGCGTCATTTTCCTTGTTGGGGGCGTCGTGTTCTTGTGCCCCCAGCCATGTCTTCCACGGGTGAAAACCCGGTCCATTCCTGGACAAGCGACAGCGACGCATTCGGCGTCGTACCCTTCCTAAAGGCGCCACTGTGGAAATTCGTCTCGGTCGTGATGTCTCCTTCGGCGGATGTCATCCGCCTCTCGGCGCCCGGTTGATGCGAGACGGCGAGTTCTACACCGTGAAGTCGGAGCTGCTGCATCAAGGGATGTAACTCGGCAACGATGATGTGTGTCGAACCCTCCTTCTCCGACGACTGGGTTTTCAGCTTTAGAGGCTCGGCAATCGCCGAGGGCGGGGCGTGGGATCAGGGCAGGAAGTCGGAGCTGCTCTTCGCGGAGCCATTGAGCTCGGCAACGATGACATGTTGCAGCCTCCTGCTTCGGGCCCGTTGGTCTAACATCTTAGGTTGGGTCGTCGGTGTTTTGCCATGGGAAATCGGAGCTGCTGGCTGCTTTGCAACTATGTTCGGCAACGATGCCTTATGGTAGTGTATACTCTGCCACGTTGTGTGGGTGGGTAACCTTTCGTGGTGTTTGGCGCCACGCTTAGCTACCTTTGCTTGTATATAAATTTCTTTCGTCTTAATTGAAAGGCAGAGCTCCTGCCATTGTTTCAAAAAATAAAAAAAGAATGTGTCATCTGTTTATCTTTGGAAAAGAAAAAAAAAAGCAGTGCATGGATATAGGCTTTATCTAATGACTAACCAGTACTTGTGTGGTCTTATTTTAGGATGTCATGAGCGATCCACATATCGCGGCTGACGGATTCACCTATGAAGCCGAAGCCATCAGGATCTGGCTCGACAGTGGCCACGACACATCTCCAATGACCAACATGCGACTAGAACACGACGAGCTCATTCCCAATCGCGCGCTTCGTTCTGCCATCCAGGAATGGCTGCAGCAGCAGAATACGGCCTTGCAGTCCGTTGTTCCCTGTTGGATCGCAGCGTGCTTCTCCACCACAGGTATCAGTAGGGTGCCTCTCTACCAAAGAGTGTTGGTCCCAGACACTAGTCGAATTATACTCTACAATTAGTTGCTCATCGACTGCTGGCGCCCGTACAGCTTCAGGATTTAACTAGCTATAACTGTGTAGTTAACATACTGATGCGGTGATGCTTGCCAAAGCCTTCATGCCCTGTTTAGTGTTTACCAAGCGTAGAAGATAAAATAGCAGCGTCTTTCCTAAGGCTGTAGCTGCAATTCGGGTACAGACTGAAGAAGGTCATTTACCTTACTTGATTCCTCTCACCAGCCTGTGCCTGCTACTGCCCCTACGATCCCGGCGCAGTTTCTCTGACTTTTGTGGAGGCAAAGTGACTTAAGGAACAGTAATTTGTCTCTCTAAACGGTTACCTGACTTCGAAAAATGTAGTAATATTAGCATAAAATCTGATTCATCCATCTGCGAACGAACAGCCTAAAAATTTATCCAAAGTCACAAAGACATTCTTTCCCTGACTTTTCTTTAGCGACCCAGAGAATCCACAACGTCTATCAGTCATGGTATAGTATTTTTCTCTAACGACGAATCAGCGAATAGGTACTTTTCAACCTGGCTTTTCAGCAAAACGAGCAGAGCGCTTTGAGGCCTTGCCGGACTCTTGGTCTTGGCACCGTTGTTCGAATGTCCGGTGCTACGAGGAGAGGCATGTAGACAAGGAGCACAAAATTTTTTCAAGGACATATGCTCTCCCACTGTACACACTGACGTAAGGAGTACGTACTAAGGCCCTGTTTGGTTCCGCGTATAAGCGCGTTGGCGACCCGCACAAGCCAATAATCGCACCAAACGGTTCGCGACAGAGGGCTCAACGCGAACGCGCGTCTGCGTTGGACGGTCGCCCGCTGTGTTGGCCGAATCGCGAGCCCAAGGCCGCGATTTGGAAGACGCCCTCACGTTTCCTACCGCACCCCTCCC
The DNA here is from genome assembly GCF_019320115.1 of Miscanthus floridulus. NCBI lineage: Eukaryota > Viridiplantae > Streptophyta > Magnoliopsida > Poales > Poaceae > Miscanthus > Miscanthus floridulus. The sequence continues at coordinate 26,004,457 of NC_089597.1, read as the reverse complement.
TCCTCCTGTGCTCTTGCATCTGCGGGAACCGCGCCTAGCCTCCGCGCGAGCCGCAGGCGGGCCTTCGCTACTCGAGTCGCCTGGTGCGCCGCCCCTCCCCTCCGCTTGAGCCGCCGGCGGCGGCGCCCCTCTCCTCCGCGTGAGCCGCTGGAGCGCCGCCCCTCCCCTCCGCTTGAGCTCCCGGCAGCGGTGCCCCTCCCCTCCGCGCGAGCCGTCGGCGAGAGGCCGGCTCCCTCCGAGCTCGTGCGTTGATTGAAGAAGAAGGCCTAGGATGCAAATAGAAACTCTTATTTGGGTCCAGTCGAAAGGCTATAGACTCACATAAATAGTAGTAAATAGTGTTACGCAGTTTGAGAAAAGTTCAGGGTTTTCAGTGCAAAATGTCCTACCCGAAATAATCAGGTCAGCCAAACGTCCCGCTTATTTAGACAACAGATTTTCTACGTCGTGGCCTATTATATAATTCTGCTCAACTTATAAGCGAGACTCCCATAAGCTGAACCAAACAGGGCCTAAGGCCTTCAGAATAAGTCAAGCTACTGATCCTAGCTGGCTCAAGTGGATTATGTTGAAAAAGTCAAATTCTTATCCTTCAAAAGATTTTTAAAAAAATTCAAATTCTTCCTCAACTGCAGTGATTGAAGCCCGAGGCCGGTGGCCCTCGTGGGTTCGTGGCAGTGGCAGACTGGCAGCGCGCTATAAGGCGGGACCCACCTTCAATCCTGGTGTCCTACTTGCGCCGGCAGAGACGGAAACCAAACCGCTGCACAAAACACAAAGGAGTGAGAGATGCTCCCCTTGCGCCGGCCGAACTCTCGTCAAGTCGTCCCCCCATAGTCGCCACCACCGGCAGCCGCAAGCCCGCCATCCGCCACCCCAAGCCGCGGCCCGCGGGCGTAGACCACATGCGCTCGCAGTCGCCGTAGCGCCACCGCATCGGCCATCCGTTGGGGAGTAAGTCACGCCATGGAGGCGGACAAGCGGGCGGAGGAGGCGCGGTGCGCCAAGGAGGCCGGCAACGACGCCTACCGCAAGTCCTTCCTCGAGACGGCCGTCGAGCACTACACCCGCGGCGCGCTCCTCGACCCCAGAGACATCTCCTTCCTTACTAACCGCGCCGCCGCCTACTTCCGCTTGGGCAAGGTCTCTCCCCCACCCTCACCCCCCCCCCCCCCCCCCCCCCCCCCCCCCCCCTTTCCATAATCCATACCCTCGCAAGTGATGCGGCGGCTGACGATTTGGGGCATTTTCAGTATAAGGAGTGCGTGAAGGACTGCGACGAGGCGGTGAAGCGCGGCAGGGACCTCAGCGCCGACAACAAGCTGGTCGCGAAGGCGCTGCTGCGGAAGGCGTCGGCGCTGCTCGAGCTCGCGGCCTGCTCCGGAGATTACGCACCGGCGATCAGGGCCCTGGAGCAGTCGCTCACCGAGCATTACAGTGAGGAGACGCACGAGAAGCTCAACAAGGCGGTGATAGTTAAGAAGGAGCTTGAGGAGCAGGAGCGATTGGATCAGGAGACGGCCGACCAACACCGCGAGAAAGGTTTGGATGTTGCTCGATTAAGGCATTGTTGATTTGTTTAATGAAATGTACAATAGGACAATGTTGGTGGACTGCATTTGTTTATCAATCACAAAGGAAACACAGATTTTGGGGTGACAATAAATACTCTCAGAAAGTTCCATTTACTTTTGTGTGGATTAGGCCTAGAACTTTGCTACTCTGCGGGTTACCACTTCCCATGTGAATGAAGGATAGAGCACAAAAGAAAGGGACGAGTAGATGCGTCTCCTAGTAATCTGTGTTTTTTAATCATCAGATATCCAATTCCTAAATAGTTATATGCCATTGCAATATACTGCTGCTTACTGTGTACAAACACTGCAGGCAACGAATTGTTCAAGCAGAAGCAATACCATGAAGCAGCAATACACTACACGCGAGCTATGAAAATGAACCCAAAGGATCCAAAAGTAAGCATATTGATCATTCCCCTGATTTTCTTCTCAAGAAACAGTAACTCCAGATCCTTAGTAATCTAGTACTTTTTCTGAGATTAAAAACTTTTCTGATAAATTAGATTTACATTGGTAAAAACTAAAACGTCATCTATAATCAGTCATATTTGGCATGCATTGTTCACTGTAAAGGCATGTTCTGGAGCTGGCCCCTTTTTCTTTGGCAGTCCTGGTTGTAGCAATTAATTTTGTGATCTATGACTGATCTTTCAGGTATTTAGCAACAGAGCTCAATGCCACATCTATCTGGGAGCTTTACCTCAAGGTCTTGAGGATGCACAGAAATGTGTTGAACTGGATCCAACTTTTCTAAAGGGCTATGTGCGTAAAGCTAAAGTTCAGTTCCTGATGGAAAATTATGAAAATGCTATGGCAACTTACCTAGAGGGTTTGAGCTGTGACCCAAATAATCTGGAAGTTCTTGATGGCTTAAGAAGGTAGCTTTGCAGTTCCCTTCTGCCCTTCTTGAATCATGACATAATCTAAATTGACATTGTGTTTGGTTGAATTAGATGTGCAGCATGCATTAAGAGGGCTAATGGGGGTGATGTTGAGCTTGAGGACTTGAAAGAGATGTTGGTAAGTCTAGTTCCTCTCTTCGGAATAGTCTTCCATTTCCATGATTGCTTGTTTTGTATTATTCTTGCATACTGCATGTTTTGCTTGTCTGGTTTACTGTGGCTAGTAATCCTTAGTACAACACACTTTGGGTAACACAGAAACTGTACTTTTACTAGCAATGTGCAACTTAAGAAGGAGCCCTTAAAAACCATAAACAGGCTTTATTGGGATCATAAAGCTGTACCTTGTCACTTGTATTTTCACACACCCACCCCCATCCACATACTTTCTTCTATTTATCTGTTTCTGATCTTCTCGAGCTTATGTATAACTGATGCACAAATGGTGGTTGCATGGCAATGTGTTTTAATACACAATTGGTTGTATCATGCCCTTACCTTGACTCCACCATGCCCTAAGCTCAAGTAGGTCTACAAAGAGTAGCCGAGGGGCAACATTCACTTATGGAGTTAAAGTGAAAGCTGTTTTTAGGAAGGATGCAATTTTCCAATTAAATTGCACTATACTAAATGCTAGTATTTTAATGGTCCTTTCAGGGAAATTTCCAATCAGAAAATGACCTGCTTAAATTTCGAAAAGCAACAGAACAAGCTACAATACTCAAGAAGGAAGCTTCTGACGAGCGTTTGAAGCGTATTGAATCTGAACGAATGGTAACCTTTTCACTATGATGCACTTGAAGCTATTATCATTGTAATTATTTTTTTGTGGCTAAAAGTTATACTCTGGGTTAGAGTATTTGTGGGTTTGTTGTCTCTGTGTGTGTTTGGGAGTATTTGTTTGTTAGTTTGTGTGGGTTTGTTGTGCCCTTGTGTGTCGAGGTGTGTACAGGTGTTATCTTTGCTGTTTTGGGTTTTCTCATACCCCTTTTTTCCTTCTTAATATAAAAGATACGCAGCTCTCCTGCATATCTGAGAAAAATATACTCTGGATCAGAGGTTAAATATCATCATCCTTTCATTTATTTTCCCAATAGTATTATCTTGTAAAGGGTTTAGGGTTGTGTGTATTTTTTTCTTTTTCTTTTTGCAGTAGTGCTAGTGCTGTATGATGGCTGGCGGGTGGCTTTAGTGCTCTTATATAATGTAATGATGTGTAGCTATCCTGCAATGTTTGAGAAAAAAAAATTCTCATGTGGAATACAGAACAAAGACATTCTACGGTTCTCTTTCTCCAAGCAGTGGGCAAGCTTGGAACAGAGCACTGCCACTGTATTTGCAGTTGAATTGCTATGGCAGTCTTATGAATGTATTTTTATCCAAAAAAACCCAACATATTAGCAGGTTATCTTGACAAAGATTGCTGGCTGTTGATCTTATCTTAATAATATGAATGAGTGACCATTTTTTTTAAAAAAAATCTGCAGGCTAGAACAATGGAGGAATATCTTTCAGGAGTACAGCAAGAGTCGGAACGACTTAAGAAACAACATGATGAGGTTATGGAGAAACTTCTGAAGGCAAACATGGATAATGAGCATCTGCAAGGTCAGCTCTCTGAATCCAGAGGACAATATGAACGGATTCTATCAGAGCATGATCGCTTGCTACACGAGAGGAATCATGCTGTCCGTGAGGTTCAAGAGTTGCGTCAGAAAAGAGGCCAGATGCTTTCGGTGTTGGTTACAGCAATGCACTGTGAGTTTTCATTGTCTGAACTGGAGCATGCTACTGACAATTTCAGTAGTTCGCTTAAGATTGGAGAAGGTGGGTTTGGTTGTGTGTACAAAGGTACCCTCCGGAACATGACGGTTGCAATAAAGGTGTTGAAACCTGATGGTTTACAGGGGCAATCACAGTTCGAGCAAGAGGTAGGCCAACTCGACCCATTCTGAAATCCTACTTTGTCTTTGTCAACTAAAAAGTTGCTTGGTCTGTAGCTCCTTTGAAGCTTACGCTGAAACTATTTTTTTTTAATAAAAAAAAATCTTTGAGAAGACATTTGCCCATGAATGAAATGATGTATACCTTTTTTGGATTCCTGCTGCAGGTTGCTATCCTGAGTAGAGTGAGGCACCCTCACCTTGTAACCCTGTTAGGAGCTTGCTCGGAGATATCTACACTTGTATATGAGTTCTTACCAAATGGAAGCCTTGAAGATTTTCTCATGTGTGCAGAAAAAAGGCAGACTCTATCATGGCAAATTCGCGTGCGGATAATTTCTGAGATCTGTTCAGCACTGACCTTTCTCCACAAGAATAAGCCGCACCCAGTTGTTCATGGAGATCTGAAGCCTGCCAACATCCTTCTTGATGTTAATTTGGTCAGTAAGCTTAGTGACTTTGGTATCTCTCGCCACCTGATCCAGTCCAGCACCAACAACACTACCATGTATCACACCATGCATCCTATGGGAACCTTTAAGTACATGGACCCAGAATTTTTTGCCACTGGAGAGCTGACATGTCAGTCCGATATCTATTCTTTTGGGATTGTGGTCTTGCGCCTTTTGACCGGAAAGCCTCCTGATGGTATAAAGAAGATTGTGGAGGATGCCATGGAGAAAGGTGACCTGAACTCAGTAGTTGATACCTCGGCAGGAGAGTGGCCTTATGTGCACGTCCAGCAGTTAGCACTCCTTGCTCTCAGTTGCACGGAACTGAGCCGGAAGCGGCGTCCTGATCTTTCAGCCGTGGTGTGGGTAGTGGTTGAGGCAATGAGGGATGCTGCAACAATACCTTCAGCCTCATCTTCTAGATCAGTGTCAGATGAAAACATCACGCCGTCATATTTTGTTTGCCCTATATCTCAGGTGAGTACACCAGGGACGTTTTGCACCTTCATCTAGATTTCCCCAATTTTTTACTCAACAATGAATCAATTGTAGTACAGAAGAATCGAATATTAAACTCAATGTGTCATCTGCCTTTTGTTCTTTTGTGAAAATACAAGGAATACATGAACATTTTGTCCCCTGATCCCTAACCATTATTTCTGTTGTCTTGTCTCAGGATGTCATGGACGATCCACATATCGCAGCTGATGGATTCACCTACGAAGCCGAGGCCATCAGGAGCTGGCTCGACAGTGGCCATGACACATCTCCAATGACCAACATGCGACTAGAACACGACGAGCTCATTCCCAATCGCGCGCTTCGCTCTGCCATCCAGGAATGGCTCCAGCAGCAGAATACGGCCTTGTAGTCTGTTGTTCCCTGTTGCATTGCTGCGTGCTTCTCCACCACTACACACGAGTCGAATTACTCCACTATTAGTTGCTCATCAACTGCTGGCCCCCGTACAGCCAAGATTTAACTAGCTGTAACAGTGTACCATCTACCATGTAACCGTCATAATGTAGCTAGTGTTGTTAGCAAACTGATGCCTGTCAAAGCCTGCATGCCCTGTTTAGCAAGCGTAGAAGAGGAAATAGCAGCTTCATGTACGACTGAAGGTCCTCCACCGGATTTACCTGACTCCTCAGGCTCTCACCCGTGTTGTACGCTCCACAGCTGCAGGTGCATCAGCAGCACCGGCTGCCAGGCTGAACGGATCAAGCTTCAAATGCCGTCCCGTAGTGGAGCTTCTTTTTCCCCCGAACAATTCGGTGGTAGAGTACCCTACCTACAACTTCATTGATCGTAGGCAGCGCCAGTTCAGCTTACAGACTTGTCGATCGACAAGTGTCCCGATAATGCCGAAGTTAGCTGCCAACAGACACTTGGCTTGATGATGATGTCAAACACCTTCAAGGAGCTTAGGAACATGTATAAAGTTATATATTTTAGCAGACCAACTCATTTCAGTTTGCACGGTTGAACCCGGATACATCACATGATTGATTATTTACCGGTACTGCTGTAACAACTCTCCCAATATCTACAAGATCAGCTCTCTGACTCCAGAGGACAATATGTCTGGCTTCCAAGTTCTATCTGATCGTGGCCAGGTGCTACATGAGAGGGGCCGTGCCCTCCTTGAGGTTGAAGAGTTATGTCAGAAAAGAGGCCAGATGCTTTCAGCTTTGGTTAAATCAATGCATTGTGAGTTTTCATTATCTGAACGGGAGTATGCTACTAAAAATTTCAGCACTTCTCTAAAGATAGGAGAAAGTGGGTTTAGATATGTATACAGAGGTATCCTGGGGAACATGACTGTTGCAACAAAGGTGTTGAAACCTGACAGTTCAAGCAAGAGGTAGCCCACTCAACTCATTCTATATCAAACTAGAAAACGTAGTTTGTGAGACCCCACTAATGGGCCAGTGGGCTGGGCCGAATGACCGAATACTGTAGCAACAAAGCGATGCGGGTAATGTAGCATCGTAGAAACACTGTAGCACAGCAGTAGTACCACCTCGGAAACTGAAGCTGAGCCCAACCAACTTAAAAAGCTTGAGCCTGGAAAGCTTAAGAATTTTGGTTTGAATTTTTTGCGCGAAGCGAGGACGAAAATGTAAGAGAGTTAATTAACAGGCGTGGTTCATTCAATGTGTAGAGTGGATCTTAGCCGTTTTTTCGGGCTGGGTGTTACAAATGGTATTCAGAGCCAACTCTCGCGGTTTCATGAATATATGGTGAGAGCATGACACTTGGGTCGAGGAGCTGGAAATATAGACGTGAGCAAGAGAGAGAGTCGAGCGGTTTTACGGATATATGGCTCGGGAGTCCGAACAGGTCATGCTTGAGTCGGGGAGCTGGGAATATGGACGTGGGTCAAATCCTAGACACGTTTGGGTAGACTGGTTCAGTCCTGTCCTCGGCGAGGACTTCGAGTCTTTAAGGGTGGGTGTATGTGAGACCCCACTAATGAGCCAGCGGGCTGGGCCGAATGACCGAATACTGCAGCAACAGAGTGATGTGGGGGTACTGTAGCGTCGTAGAAACACTGTAGCATAGAAGTAGTACCACCTCGGAAACTGAAGCTGAGCCAAACCAACTTAAAAAGCCTGAGCCTGGGAAGCTAAAGAACTTCGGTTCGAACTTTTTGCGCGAAGCGAGGACGAAAACGCAAGAGAGTTAATTAGTAGGCGTGGTTCATTCAATGTGTAGAGTATATCTTAGCCGTTTTTCTGGGCTGGGGTGTTACATAGTTGATCGCTAGCAAGTTTGGGCAGGCTAGATATGGAAAGGAACATGAGCCATCAACAAAAATGAAGAAGTTATGTAAATTAGAAGAGTCGTAATAATATAAAAAAAAAATCCCAGTTCATAGTTTTGGCACATGGACTGCAGATTTCCATTCCACGTGCTGATATCCAAATCCAAGGACAAAACCTTTTGACTGTCTTCCATGTCAAGTTCAACCGACCACTGCCTCTCTTTACTGTCGCCTTTTGCTGTGCACCGGTGCCTCCAAACCATCCCAACTAGCGTTGGACAATCAGTTCTTCCATTTGTGCTACCCCTGCGTATCATGCATTTGCAATGGGACTTGCATACTTCTACCGCACATAGCTGTTCGAATAAGTCGTCTTTTCACCATATGAATGATGAAATGGTTGTTTTGTATTCATGTTTCAGGCTGCTATTCTGAGAAGAGTGAGGTACCCTCACCCTATGACTCTGTTTGAGCATGCTCAGAGTCGTCTTTGCTTGTGTCTGAGTTCGTACCAAACGGAGGAAGCCTCGAAGAATTTCTTGTGTGTGCAGAAAAGAGGCGAGGCGGATTCTTCCCTGGAAAATTCGCGATGGAATTATTGCAGATCTTTCTGCACAAGAACAAGATTGAATCACCCAGCTGTTCATGGAAATCTCAAGCCAGTCAACATCCTTCTGGATGCAAACTTAATCAGTAAGCTTATAGTGACTTGGGTATCTCTCCCCTCCTGCCCTCCTGGTCCAGTCCAGCACCAATGATACAGCGGGAATCCCCTTGTGCATGCATGCATGGACCCGGAATTCTTCCTTGCCACTGGAGAGCTCCGATGTTGGTCTCTTTTGACAGGAAAGCCACCTGATGGTATAAAGAAAGAAGATTGTGGGGGAGGATGCGATGCGATGCGATGGAGAAAGGGAAAGGCGACCTGAACTCAGATAGTTGCTGGAGTATCTCATCAGGACATCAGGAGAGTGGCCTGATGCACGTCCAGCCGCGAGTTAGCACGCCTTGGTCTCAGCTGCACTTGCACGGAGCTGAGCCGGAGGCGCCGTCCTCATCTTTCTTATTTCAGGGCGCAACAGCAACATTATCATCTTCACCGCCCTCTCCTCGATCGGCGTTGGTTGGAATCTGCAAAAAAACCGTCATGCTTCATTTGCCAAGTATTTCAGGTGGATATAAAAACCGATATTTTTTCACTATTGTCAGACACGTTCTTTTATTTTCTTTTCTGTTCGTGAGCAGTGAATTTTAGCACTGAAGAAACTGAAACCTGAGCAGAATGTGCCATTTGCTTTGTTACTCTGTGAAACTCGAGTAACACGTGATCATATAGCTTGGTCTGACGAATAGCCACTGCTCGTGTGCATGTTTTCAGGAGCTCATGAACGATCCAACAAGGCGCTTCGTTCTGCCATCCAACCATCCCAGACCAGGAGTGGCTCCAGCAGCAGCAGAGAATGGCCTTGTTGTAGTCAGTCTGTTCTGAATCTGATACTTTGGTTGCTGGCTTGCTGCTGCGTGCTTCTCTGGCCTCCCCAAGTACCAGTACGGTGCCTCTACTACCGAAGTCTTGTGGATTGTGGTCCTCACTCGTGACAAATTGAATTGCCCGCGTAACGTCTACTAATTTCGTTGCTCATCAAGACATCAACAGCTATCACCAGTAAGTACATCTCAAAGAAAAAAAAATGTTATCGCCAGTACAGCTGTACTAACATTCAACGTGTAACAGTGTCCCATGCCATGTAGCTAGGAGAGTAGGAGTTTAGGGTTTAGGCCCAGTGTTTAGCTAGGTGGTACTCCTGTTCCATATGCTGTATTTTGGGGTTTTCGAAAAAAATATGCTGTATTTTGACAGATTTTTGTTGTCAATGAGGCCGAGCTTTCTGCTCTTTATGCATAGTGGTACTAGTTAGCTTTGAAATCTAGACCTGTATAAGTGTACAGTACCACTGAGGAGCCACAACTAGTGTTATCAACTTTTTGATGGAGTGAGGAACTAGAACTCCGGTGTACAAATGCTGAGTGAGGACGCGGCCAGCACTCTGGGCCAACTCGTGTTTGGCATTGATGCCGTGACAGCCTGACAGCGCCATGGTTGCCGGTCCTCAATCAGAAATAATGGCTGTCAGTCGCCGACACACTCGCACTGTAGTAGTAGTATTCGTATTAGTAGGTCAGTAGCCATAGGTAGAATAGGGCCTCGTTTAGTTTGCGAAAAAATTTCAAACTGATAAATAGTAGCACTTTCGTCTTATTTGACAAATATTGTTCAATCGTGGACCAACTAGGCTCAAAAGATTCATCTCGTGATTTCGAACTAAACTGTGCAATTAGTTATTTTTTTTACCTACATTTAATACTCCATGCAAACGGCTAAAAATTGATATGATGGAGAGAGAGTAGGTGTCATTTGGTTTGGCAGCAGACAGGCTCGAGGTCGAGGCAAAGCGGATGCCGAATGCGCAAGCCACATGCACCAGCCACCAGTCCATTTACTACATAAGCTCGCGTGGCAACGGTGATGCACCGCACTAAATGCACTTGCACTTGTCTTGCTGCCTTTGGAACAAATAGGGTGGAGGACGATTCTAACGCTGTGTTTAGTTCGTGAAATTTAGGAATTTGGTTACTGTACTATTTTTGTTTTTTTTATAATTAGTGTTTAATTATGGACTAATTAGGCTTAAAACGTTCGTCTCACGATTTCCAACCAAACTATGTAATTAGTTTTTTTTCGTCTATATTTAATGCTCTATACATGTATCGTAAGATTCGATGTGATAGCTACTGTAGCACTTTTTGTGAAACTTTTTAGGAACTAAACAGGCCCTAAAATTCTTTTTTTTTTGGTATGGAATGGCTTGATTCATAGGAGTTTTGGAGGAAGTCTAATATGAGGTACAAGCTCTTTTTGCTTTGTGTTTATTTCTCTTTTAATTTGTGTTTTCTCCTGGGATGTATTAAAATGCTCCATTAGAATATTTCCTAGGGTTCCTATTCTATAATTGCAAGTGACATGCAATTTCAAAACTCCATGTGAGAGGGCTAGTTCATTTTACCTGTACTTTGGGAAGCGGGACAGACGAGTTTTTTTTTTTCCACATTGCCGACCAGAAATTCGCCAGACCAAAGATTTGAACTCTAGCCAAGGAGAACACCACCTAGAGGCTTACCAACTGGTCTAGCAACCGTAGATAGTGACATGCAATTTCAATCCTATATTTTCTTATACCTATGTTTTGGATATCTTGCCTTCCAAAGAGGCATGCAGAGTGAATAGTGTCAGGAGATCGAGTGAGTTCTCACCGAGTCCTGCCCTACGCGACGGGGCACAGAAGTCGGAGCTAGACACCTTGGAACATTGAAACATGGTATCATTCCATGTTTGAAACTTCATTCTCAAACGTGAAATGGAACAATGTGGTATATCGTTCTAAATGCAGGCTGGAAGTCGAGTAGTCGACCTAGGCCCAGTTTAGATCCGAAAAATTTGGCAAAATGAGTACTGTAGCGTTTTCGTTGTTATTTGACAATTAGTGTCCAATCATAGTCTAATTAGGCTTAAAAGATTCGTCTCGTGGTCGTCTAAACTGTGTAATTAGTTTTATTTTTTATTTATATTTAATACTTCATGCATGCGTCCAAAAATTCGATGTGACGAAAAATCTTAAAAAATTTGACATTTTAGGAGGTAACTAAACAGGCCCCTAGATCAAATGCATGAAGGAGAGAAAACCGCACTAGGAGTCCAGGACGCTCGCATTAGTGCAATTACTCATCCTCACTGTACACATTGGATTCTATGCCATGTACAATTGGTGGGCCCACACCCACACAACTAGAAGTACTAAATTAAAGTATCTTGCGTGACTAACTATATACAAATAATATTATAATTATGATATCAAATAAATATCATTAGATTTATTATTTTTTTTGAAATGAGGCATTCTCCATTTTCAAATGACTATAAGAGTATCTCCAAGAGTTTTTCTAAAGCTCGGTATCTAAATCATCATTTAAAGAGCCATTTGTATAAAAATCGTTTTATATATCTTTTTATTCTTCAATAATTTTTCAATATCTCGTTTGCACTCTAAAGAGCCATTCTTGTTTTCTATCTTTTGCTACCAAGAAATCCGGAATAAAATAGATGGTTATATTTAGATAACCAATTAAATAAGTTGTTGGAGGGTATTTTTCACTAAAGTCACTCTATTCCTATCAATTAGGAAAGATATAAAGAGTCTCTTGGTGCTCTAACACTGTTAATGAAGTGGGAAACCAATAAAAGACGAGGAAAAAATGTACTTCAAACGATATTTTTCTAATCTCCAAAACACCCTCGGCCCAACCCACCGGCCCCATCCCACCCACAACCATAAGTTCCAAAGTCCAGCTAAAAAAAGGCTTTATATTATTTTTTTACATTGAAAAAAGAAGGCTTTATGTAAGGATATCGTTTTATAAATTATTTTTTGTTTAGAAAATTACGTATATTTTAATGGAACGAACATTTTTTTATAAAAACCATGGAATGATGAAACGAATAATATTTTAGGAGTTTTAAAAACTCCACATGAGATCTATTTTTAATAAAAAAAACGTGGTTATGCATATTTGGTTTGTAAATAAAACTATGTGATCGTAATTCCATAGTTTTGTAAAACTACACCACCTGTGCCACTATTAACAAATAATTTCATTTACCAACACGACACAGTCTTGGTCCAAAAACTCCAATCGAATCGAACTACGTAAGTGACAAATTTTATGTCTCAATGTGTGTTTATATTTTCCGCATGATCATGATCGACACTACTTAATCGTCGGGTCGATTAACACCATACTCGTGTATTTGTGGCGAGATGTCAAATAAAAAACATGTTTGCAAATTATACTGGCAGAGATGCAACGCCTGTGCATGTCTTAATGAGTTTTTCAATGCTTTTACATATATATTTAGTATTCATAACAAAAATCACAATATTATCATAAAAATAGGTTAAAAGATAATTTTTTATGCTGTATAATTGAATTTTTTTTACATCATATCAAAAAATTCACTATTTTGTGTGTGTGTGTGTGGGTGGGTGGGGGGGGGGGGGCACGGACCCTGCTGGCTCCCTGGTTCAGCCACTGAGGGCGACTAGGTCAAGGCGATGCTAGGACGTGGGTGAAAGCAGCAAGAGAAAAGAGAACAACACGTCCATTTCGGGGTTTGAGCTCCGACGGCCATGGCGGGTTGCGGTGATGAGATTTTAAAATTCACGGCTCACCGTTAACGTTTCCTGGGTGAGGCCACGTTGGTTGGTTACCTAGGAGCTTAGAGAAGGCATATGTGCAAGGAATTCGACAGAGGTCGATGGTGGAGGTTGAATTTTTTAAAAGCATGGCAGGCGGTCGCGGCGTTGGGCACACGGTTTTTGTAGCCGAATGGCGAGGCAGGCAACGCTTTGCCCGGGGCTTGCGCTTGCTTCTACGGCACACCGCTTGCCCTTTGTTCAGCAGCAGTGACGGATCCAGGATGAGGGGGGCTGAAGTTGTTATCCTCAAACTCTAGCCTCTCCTCCTCAAAGTAGCTGTGGCAATTTTTTTGAAGGGGCTCTGGGGCTCTAGGGGATCAACGGTGATAGGGGGGCTTAAGCCCCCTTGCCCCACCGCTAGATCTGTCCCTGATTGGCGGAGTGGGGAAACAAAGAAGCTGAATGCTGAGTGAATAGACATTGGGTCACGCAGGGAATGGGTAGATCGAGTGAGTCCTCGTCGAGCCCTGCCCTGCGCGACGGGCGAAGAAGTCGGAACTGAACACCTTGGAACATTGTGAAACATGGTATCATTCCATGACGCTGGCAGGCTGAAACTCAACCTAGATCAAATGCACGAAGGAGAGAAAACTCAACCAGGAGTCCAGGATGCTAGCATCAGTGCAGTTCCTCATCCTCACTGTACACATTAGATTCTATGCCATGTACAATTGGTTGGCACATACCCATGAGAAACATATATAACCAGAATACTAAATTAAATTGTCTTGCTTGACTAACTATATATAAATAGTATCAATATTTATGAATATCAAATAAATATCATTAGATTTATTATTATTTTAAAACGAGGCATTCACCATTTTCATTAATCAGATAGCAGAAATACAACAATTTGAGAGATGTTCACAAAAGCAGAAACATTCATGTATCATATTTGTTATGAAATATATGTTTATATAGTATATCTAATTTGTGTCATAAACGTTACTCCCTCAATCTTAAATTATAAGTCGCTTTGACTTTTTAGGTACATCCATTTTGTTATGCATCTAGATACAACATATGTCTAAATACATAGCAAGTTTTATGATAAAAAAAAAAAGTAAAGCAACTTATAATTTGGAATAGATTGAGTAATATTTTACCTATATATAGTCAAATTTTAGATATTTTTTAACAAAGAAGAATGCACTTAGAATTGCTTTTTTTAAGTGCATTCTTAAGATGGAGGTGCCAAAGGACATCTAGTTCAACTGGTTAGAGCGTCCCGGCGACACTCCTCAGGTTCTGGGTTCGACTCCCCGTTGGAACGAATTTCAGGCAGGGGTTCAGAGGTTTTTTGGACCTGTGTGGGAATTTTTTTTTTAAATGCACGGGATGATCGTACACTCGCAGGTCTTAATATATATGGAGGTAGTAGCAGATAGATCTCGTACGATCGTATCCTGGTTCGTAGAAACGACATCTCGCGCGCGCGCGCGTTCCACCCCGTTGCTCGGTCCCATTTCTTCGGAAGCTACCCTGGCCGTCAAGGCTCAATAGCCCGGCCGGAGCGGCGGAGCCAGCAGCAGCCAGGAGGCAAGGTACGTGAAGTGCGCGCGTCAGGTTTTGTGCTTGTGCCCCTGCACTGGACACCAGGCAACGGTCGACACGTGCCCCAAGGCGGGGTCCGCCCGGCCACCGGCGAGCGAGGCGAGTGAGCCTGACTGCCTCTGCCTGGGTGAGTCCACCACACCCACAACTGCCACGCACAGGCAGGCATGCGTACGCGCGGCCACGGCGTGGGCAGCAGATAGATACTGTCTATCTCCATGATCCCATCCATCCGTCTGTCTCCGTCGCCGTCGCCTCGCGCCCCGCCCCGTCCAAGCAGCCAGGGCACCCACCAGCACCCGGGCCCCAGCCTACAGGGCCGCGCCACGCGCCGGGGACGGTCCACGCTGCAGCAGGCCGGGCGCACGGCAGGAGACGATCAGGCAGGCACGCCCACGTACCACCACCAGGCTCAGCTGGTCGTCCGTGCTTCGCTTGCTGCCAGTGCCGACGGGATGATGACGACAACCTAGCTTGGCCCACCCCTGTGATTCATGGAACTCAAACCGAAGACCTTACGCATCGTTTCACACACCTAGCTTTCCACCGCACCTACACATATATGATCTTGGATAAGATGTTTTCTTTTTTGAACTCATTCGGGGATGACCGTTTTAATCTAGGTTGGTGTTACCAACCAGAACTAAAAGATCTACATTAAAGAGGCTCAAGGTCAAGGCAACCGGGACTAATGTAGATCATTTGCTTCGGGTTGGTATTACAATCGGGACTAAAAGTCCTCTGACGCCCATAAAACATGGATCCGAGACTAATGCTCACGTTAGTCCTAGACCAAACTCTAGCTGGAACTAATGTGTTTAACCAAAGGTCTGTTCTCTGTTAGTGGCTAGCTAATGGTGCGGCGAGGCACTTGCGTCGTGGGCTACTCACGAGTAGTTGACGAAATGGCACTAATCAAACGAAGGTCGAAAATGGAGCCAGGGTAGTGTCGATAGATCGGAGGAAAAAGTTGAATAAGTGTGTGTGTTTGTTAGGTGGAGGAAGAAATTTGTGTTCGCGCTGTACGATTTAATAAGCTAGGTAGAGATATTGCCATTATCTAAAAAAAATATAGATCATATATTGAGAGACTAAAGTTTAGTCGCCCAGTCACATCAAATGTTTGATATCAATTAGGAGGACTGAACATGAGGTAATTATAAAACTAATTGCATAAGCTGTGACTAATTCACGAGACGAATTTATTAAGCCAAATTAATTAATGATTAACATGTGTACTGTAGCATTACATTCACTAACCATGGACTAACTAGGCTTAATAGATTCGTCTCACGAATTAGTCACAACTTATACAATTAGTTTTGTAATTAGTCTATGTTTAATACTCTTAATTAGCATCCAAACATTTGATGTGACATGGACTAAAAAGTTTAGTCACCTGTATCCAAACACCCAGACTAATTAGCTTTATTAAATCCACCTTGAGTATATTTTGATAATATATTTGTCTTATGTGAGAAACCTTGCTATATATAATTTTATCTATTTTTTAGAAAAAGTGATATAGTCTTTTTCTCTAAATTTAGACAAATTTAAATAAGTAGTTTCTCACCAACTAAAACACACCTTACATTTGAAGCATAGGCCGGGAGGACGGGAGTAGTAAAACATGCGAGCATTTGTTTTACACGCATTGCATACACCTAGCTAGCTAGAGGTTTGCCGAACATCTTCACTAATCAGTCGTCGAATTTGCCATGCATGATGAAGAATAGTGTGGCCATGTCTAATAAGATCTCCATAAACATATTAATTACCGTACGTGTATGTGATGCCACTTTTGTAGCGCATATAACACGTACCAGCACAGATCCACCTTGACACGCATTGCACGACAACATCCACACGTAGCTGAATTCCCAAGTCATGTGCCTACTAGCGATACTAGAATATAGATATATGATCCTGCTTGTCCTTGCCATCGCTATTCAAAGATGGGAAATTGGATAAGTTCCACGTACGTCACACTAGCACTAAGATTATGAGTATATTTTATGTTATATAATCATGTTCTCTCCTATAGTAAAGCCTATTAAATTAAAGACGTGATGTCGACTATCAAAACCATCTTTAGTAGGGTGGTGGATCGAGTCGATCGAAATATAGCAGGGACACATATATGTGCATGTATGTACACATTGCACATGCTTCCTGGTGGTAATATTTAGTTGTAGGCATGCCTGTAATAGAAGGCAAAGCAGAAAATATTATATATATATATATATATATATATATATATATATATATATATATATATATATTGAAAAGAGGACAATGCAACAAACCAAAGTACAGATCAGAGTGTAAAGTCGATCGTAACCAGGTAGGGAATAAAGCTAAAGGAAACAGCTAGTCACAAATAAAAATGATACCACAAAAGCCTGCTCAGCCTCGCCCTGAATAAAGCACGTGTCCTGAATAAAGCACGTTAGGTGTCTCACTTCATCTTGGATCTAAGCTCAGGCGTCCTTCTTAATCTTGCCTATGACTCTGCTATGAGCACCTGAGGGTTGCTTTTTTTTAAGATTCGGACGTTTCTTTATTAATTCCTTGTGCACACCTTTCTCCTAAACCAATTAAGCGTACTCCGTCTATTCCCCAAATAAATCAATTCCTTGAATCTGTGCAAGTTAAACTATCTTAAGTTTGACTAGCTTTATAGAAAAGAGAAACAATATCTATGACATAAAATGAGCATATTATGAAAATATATTATGGCTCCATTCGCTTCGCTGAAAAAATAAGCCGAAACACTGTTCTAGCTGATTTGTTGTGAGAGAAAAAATTGTTCTGGCTGAAAAAGATGGATTATAAGAGAAGCGAACATGACCTATATGGTATATATCTAATGATACTAATTTAATGTCATAAATCTTGATGGTTTTTTCTAGAGATTCGGTCAAAGTTTAAAAAGTTTAACTTAAGACAATTTTAAGAATATATTTATTCAGGACAGATGAAGTACGTACAAGTGACCCTTGCTAGTCTATGTTTTGGCACATTAGAAGTACAGTGATTCTTGCATTGATCACTACTTCATCCAAAGAGGGTGTACATTTAGATATAGTGATTGAAAAAAAAAATATTTGACTAGATTTATAGAAAAAAGTACTACCTTGTCCCAAAATGAAGGCAACTCTGATATTGAATTAAGTCAATCTTTCTAAGTTTAACTAAGTTTATATGACTTATTAGGTCAGAGGATTTTGACTAATAAGTTTATCAAGAAATCTTGACTTAGCAATGAAGCTCAAAATCAAACACGCTCTTTTTATAGGGGGGGCGGTGAGTACGGTGTAACGACTTGGCACGCTGCGCGAAGGCATGGACGTGTGTTTGTGGGTGATAAATTTTAGGAGGTGTGTTAACACATACCGCGTTTATATTACATGATAAGCAGACCGGATGAAATTATTTCATGTGAAAAATCTCGGTGTTCTTCATCAAGCTATGTACGTACTTGGCCTGCTCCCTAGCCAAATTAAACCAAATTAAAGTTGAGCCATTCATCACAAGAGGTTTCTCTTGAGGTTACCCGTTAGCTTACCTAGTCCCTATAAGCCATCGACACGTAACCCTACACCCCTACGTCGTCCCGGCCCTATATATGCTGCGCTGCACGGCGTGTGCTCTCTCCCCTTTGCCCTACGCTTGACTCGCAGCAGCGGCACGCGTGACGCGTGCGAGAGGACGACGGCCAGGGTACAGCTGCTGCCATGTGGGCCATCCAAGAGCACACAGGTAGGCCAGGGACCAATCACGTCGCCGCTGGCTGTGTGAGAAAGCAACAGTGATAGGGAGAGAGAAAAGCACAGGAGATCTCTATCGTCGCTCTCTCTCTCTACACAGGCCGATCGATGGACAGGTAGACAGAGACCGGCCGAGGGGGAGAGGAGAGAGAGAGAGAATTTCACCAGACTTGCGCTTGCGAGAGAGAGGAGAGGGAGAGACAGAGAGTCAGGGCCTGTTTGATGTGGAGCCAAGGGGTGGCTCGGCCGGTCAGCCAAGCCGAGGCCAGCCACAGCCTGGTCGAGAGAGTACAAGTGTTCTTGTTGATTTACTGGACCGAATGAGACTGGCTGTGCAGGGACTATATGTTTGTTTTGCATGTACAAGTGGATATGGCTGTGCAGTGACTGCAAGAGTGAGAGAGAGAGGCGCCGCGGCTGGTGACCGGTGGGTGGGAAATTTCCACTTGGGATGGGGATTAGGGTTTGAGGGGGAGCGGTGAGAGTAGCCGCGTCGTGCTTCCCCTAGCTAGTGGGCTGGGGGAGTAGCCCAAGCACGGCCTGCTACCCTGGGTCGGGCCGACACGGGCACGAAGAAGGCCGGGCCAGGCCAAGCTCGGCCCAGGCTAAAAAGGTGGGCTTCGGGCCGAGCCATCGGGCTACGGGCTGCATATACATGTATACTGGGAGCTGGGCCAAGTAAGGGGTGTTTGGTTCCTCCTTCTAAACTTTAGTCGCTGTCCCATCGGATGCTTGGACACATGCATGAAGTATTAAATATAGACCGATTATGAAATTAATTGCACAGTTTACGACTAATTTGTGAGACAAATCTTTTAAGCCTAATTAGTCCATGATTTGACAATGTGGAGCTACAGTAAACATTGCTAATGATGGATTAATTAGGCTTAATAAATTCGTCCCGTGGAGTACCAATGGATTCTATAATTTGTTTTTTTATTATTATCCGAGCATTCTATACGATATATTTACGTGACACCTTCTAAATTTTTGTCACTCTAACCACCTTCTAAATTTTAGTCACTCTAAATACATTCTAAATTTTAGTGACTCTAAACAGGTCGGGTTACAGCTGGAAAGCGCAGGCCACCCCCTTGGCACGCCACCCTTGGCCCTACATCAAACAGGCTCTCAGAGACCGATCTCGAGAGAGCGCCGTAAAAGGCATAGGCAGATATAGGAGGCGTTCGGCTGGCTGGACGGCTCGGCTAGGGCTAGGGCGCGCATTCACACGGACTGTTCACATGAAACAGTGTTCACAGATAGAACCATACTTTTCTCTTACACCAATCAGCTGAAACAGTATTTTGATTGGACGCGTTTGGCGCTGCTCCCGGCGGCTCCGGCTCCTCACCTCGGGTACTGTAGCGATACTGTAGCAAGAGCCCTTTCGAAAATCGAGACGCAAAATGAACTGAAAAGAGGAGAAGCTGGCGAACCCACCGTTTCGAGCTCCGTCTACCGTGCATGAACAGTACCGGTCTGCCCAACACTCCCATAGCAGCTAGGAGCGATGGCCGTACGCGCATATACTAGTAGGACTAGGAGAGGAGCAGCAAATTAAAGGCATATATAGGCAAATAGTAGTAGTTGCGACCCCAGCGATAGAGGAAGCAGTGCTACTGCTACGACTAGTGCTCGTAGCCGCTAGATACAGGGTGACGAGAGAGAGAGAGAGAGAGGGGGGGGGGGGGGGGGGGGGGGAGGAGAGAGGGGATCTTGATCTAGTTCTAGTAGAGTGCTACTCCAGCAGTGAAGCAAGCTGAGCTAGCTGCTAGGAAGAGGGGAGGAGAAGGAAGGAAGGGAATCGAAGAAGCAGCAGCAGCAAGAATCGAAGCAGGATGGGGCGCGGTAAGGTGGAGCTGAAGCGGATCGAGAACAAGATCAGCCGGCAGGTGACGTTCGCCAAGCGCCGGAACGGGTTGCTCAAGAAGGCGTACGAGCTGTCGGTGCTCTGCGACGCCGAGGTCGCCCTCATCATCTTCTCCAGCCGCGGCCGCCTCTTCGAGTTCTCCACCTCCTCATGGTACGTCTGCGTCACCTGCCTTGCTTATTAACCCTACCTCCGTCCTAGCTCCCTTCTTCAAAAGCACACGGTCGCCGCTCCAAGCATCCATCATCGGATCTCCATCTCTAATCTCTACTAGCTCTTCTTGAATCTACAGGACCATCCATGCATGCGTGACATTTTGTGCCAAGAATTTCATGCATGTACGGAGTATGATGCTTGTTTGGAATTTGGTGTTCATCCGTGCCAACCTCAAGTTGTATACATTTCTTTTTTTTCCTTTGTGGATAGGGATATGTCCTGAAATTTCGCAGAAATGATATAATTGGTTTTGAGTTTGACGCTTTTTTTTTGTGGGATTTCATGTGAAGGCTAGCTGTTTTCTTTAGATCTGTCTCTGGCTCACACATGTAGATCATAGCCTCATACATACATAGCTCCTGTATGTATGCTTCTTTTTGCTGTTTGGGGAAATACCGGTTTGGTCATGTTATCATCTCAGCGCGCGCTCTCACCTTTCCTCTTTTGTTTCTAACTTCAGTTAAATAACGTTTGCTATAAAGGGTCAGTCAATAGAAGAGGACAACACAGATGATCTCGATCTCTTCACAATCCGTTTGATCTATCTATCTGTAGGCTGCAGCTCTAACCCTCCTCGTCTCCTTTTTAGCGCATGTCAGCAGGGGGTCATTAGCTTCTTCCTTCTTGCTTCCTAGTGATGTAGTACATCGAAGGAGAGGAGCTTGCACAGCTACCTGCTGGACTGGACCATTCTTTACATATCCAGATCTTGTTGTGAACATGAACACATCTTTTTTTTTCTCATGTGTTTATCATGCAATTTTTCTAGCTGTGTGCGTTATTATTACTGGTGAGTCCCTATTCCCTAATAATTCTTCCCTGTGTTTATTTCTCTTAGCTTGCTTGGATTTCACTGTTCCATTGACACCCAACCTTTCTCTGAGTGGCATGGCATCTCACGTCTGCTAGCTCTAGATTCTACTGTTCCATTGGAGTGTTGAGACCTCTCTCTCTCTCTCTCTACGTCTTGTCAAATGTCTAGGCTCCTCTGTCGTCGTGCAAGCAAGCGGCTGCAGCAGGAGGCAGTTACTGATGAGAGAGAGGCACATGTAGTACTCGTACTAGGTGTGCTGTATCGATTGGCCCGTCAGGAGTTATCCCCATACTGGCGTACTGCATGCACGCCTTTCACTCTTTTAGGCATGCAGGCAAGAGGGGCTATGCAAGGTGCATATGTATCCGGATCATATATGAACATCGTGTCATATCGTATGCAAAACAATATATACTACTCCTATAGTATAATCTGATGGAGAGAGAAAGTACCAATTCTTTTATGTGTGTTAGCTGATGCAGAGAAATCCAATGCAGGCTGACAATGCACATCATGTGTCAGTTTTGTTCCAAAAAGAAGCTGTACTCGGACTGATGATGAATGCGTCGGAGGGAGTTGTAAAAAAAATTACTGATTCCAGTTGTCGAAACTGTATTCAGTCAAGAATCCAATTTTGTATTGAGAGGTGTATGCATGCATGTGTTGGTCCAACCTTGTTCATTTGTCTATTTAAGTATAACTCTGAATATGATGACTAATGAATATATCTTTGCTAATTTCTATATGTGGTTCTGTGCATAATTAATATTTTGCCGTTAGTTAATAGGAGGGGTAAAAATATATAATGTGATGAAGATATATGATTATTAGAGATGATATGCTACTGGTATTAATTTGGTTTTACCTTTCTATTAAATATAAACACAAAGTATTGCATCAAACTTTTTAATTTATTTATATAAGCACATATCAATTGTATCAGTTTGTTGGTGTCTTGTCCTCTTGTTGATCCTCAATGCTTGCTTTCTCAACAGCATGTACAAGACGCTGGAGCGGTACCGCACCTGCAATTTTGCATCCGAAGCATCAGCTCCACTAGAGGCGGAATTAGTAATCTTATTACTGATTTATTTTCGCCACTTTTAGTGCATGTGTATGCATTTCATGTATGAACAGAAGCATGTTTTTTTTATAGGATAAACACATCTTCTAAGAACACATGGCTGGATAATTATTTCTGGAAATATATAAGAGATATGATACCGACAATAAATAATATGAAATAATGTAGGCAGATGTACGTGTGACTGGGTAGATAATGTTTTCACTATTACAAAATAATAAACACTATGTTTTTAAATAAAGTCTTATGAAAGCTTTATGGTTGAGTAATAAACACAAAAGATGATATTACACATTCAACTTTGCTGTGGTATATGTTGTATCTAGGATATTCTATCTAATAAATAATGAAATGCTGGCAAGAGGTACTGATGGACATATAATACTTTCTAATAATTGAGTGTGTATAGTATCTCTAATGTTTATATTTTACGCTTCGATCTTGTGTTTCATGTGCTAGCTACCTGTGTAATATATCAGCATGCACCTTATGCTAGATGCAACCAATCATGACATGCATACCGACTCCACTTTTGGTCAGTGCAAAGTCATGTACATAATTAACATTTTCAAAGTCAAATGTTATATATCTTAATTACTGCCGCCTACAGCTACTAACTCGCCGCCTCCCCACGTTAAGCTGGACTAGTAAGCTAGGTTTTATCTATGTGCGTGCACCAAAATTAGAGACACATTTCTGTATTTAATTAATGGTCACCATTTTTCTCAAACTAATTATTAGACCTGCTTTTCTTGTTCAACAGAATAATTATCAGGAGTACTTGAAGTTAAAGACAAGAGTTGAGTTCTTACAAACAACTCAGAGGTAAGACATTACTTTACAGTCAGTGAGCTATGTTGGTTGGAATTGGAATATATATCTACCACAAGTGCCAGGCTAATTAGGTTTGGTTATCTTAATCTGCAGAAATCTACTTGGTGAGGACTTGGGTCCACTTAACGTGAAGGAGCTAGAGCAACTTGAGAACCAGATTGAGATATCTCTCAAGCATATCCGATCATCAAAGGTAGCCAATGAAAATTGCATACATGCATTTATGCTCAGTACTTCAGTCAAGGTCAAATTTACCAAATTTCTAACCGGCCAGCAGTAAACAATGACATCATAAGATCAAATTTAGCAATTTCCTAACCAGCGACAACATTTACAGAACCAGCAGATGCTCGACCAGCTCTTTGATCTCAAGCGCAAGGTGATCAAATCATTTTCAATATTTTTTGTTTTTCGGTCTCTTCCTAAAAGACTCCCGGAAATACTAACCAACAGTGAGGTTTTGCAGGAACAACAACTGCAAGATGCTAACAAAGACTTAAGAAGGAAGGTAATGCATTGTGAATGATAAGGCTCAGCCTGTGAATACATTTTATTCCTAGTGATGTGTTTGCATATTTTTTTATATATATCTATATATACATGATCACTGTTTTCGCAATTAAATCCTCATTCATGAAACTGAGCTTCATTCTGCATATACAAAATCTGACACAATAAAATTATTCAGGGGAAATAAATCTACACCATTGTATAAACTACAATACACTTAAGATTGGCACGGTTTAAATACGTAGTGTTGCCTGGTGATACTGATGCAATAGTGATGCATACAAAGACACTAAAACCAAAAAACTCCTGTAAATGAATTCCTAACAAAGGAAGGTATATGTTGCTAAAATTTCATAGCTATAGATTTATGAATTTAGACAAGTATTGTTGTTACCTTCTGTACTCCATCTGTCCATCAAGAGAAGTTTTGTATGCTCTCATTTTAAGTCTTCTATTATTGTACCAGATACAAGAAACTAGTGAAGAAAATGTGCTGCGACTGTCTTGCCAGGACATTGGGTGTAGTGGATCTAGTGGGCATGGTGATGAAGCCAACCAAGAACTCCTTCACCTTGCTCTTGATCCTTCCCTGCATATAGGGTGATCATTCTTCACTTGTTTCAAGTACAGAATTTATACACTACCAAATGATTAAAAATTCAGTATATATTTCTTATTTTGAATAAATTATATAGTTTTTTTTTGTTTCTGTATTGTCAGAATAATTCAACAGATCACTACTGAATTGGTAATTCATAGTAAAGCAAACATGGAAATAACTAACCTTACAGTTTCTTAATAGGTGGTAGTATAATTAAAATAAGTTGCCATCGTGCAAAAAATGCTCTTGCATATTATCAGTGGAGTGTTAAAAAGCTGTAGTACCTGCAAAAAAATCCCCTGCAAAATGCTCTTCCATATTATCTGATCCTTTTACCCTCCTATGTAGGTATCAAGCTTACATGGACCACCTGAAAAATGATTAAGTTGCTTCTTTGTGCTCTGTGCTCTAGTGGCCATGGATCTTCTATATATATGTTGGACGTAATGCTTTTGACAAATCCTCTATATTTAACCATATCGGTCCTAGCTTTATGTACTGTATGTACTAAACTAAGAAGTCCTATGACTCTTTTGTTCAAGAAGAATGATCTGATCATGACTTTCTTGTTAAATAACCACCATATCTCATTTTGAATTGATCGTCTACTAAAAAGCAGTGCTTTTGTGAGTACTTAGCAACTAATATGTGATAAGGCTCTCTGATCATGTGATTAATGCCATGTTACGTGTTTATCTTACTAGTGTGAGATTCGTCATAATTTTAATTGATCTGCGTTGTAGAGAAAAAGGGAAAAATGAATCCACCTGATTCAGGCTTTTGTAACATAAAAAAATAGAAATAGTCAACTAGTAATAGAGGCACACAATAACAATGGAACGTATGTGACATGTTTAGAGCACTTATTACGACACATAATATAAATTTCAGAGTTTATATTAAAAAAAATAAATGCTTAATTTGAAGCTTTATTGACATAATAATATGTTCCCGGCCAAGATATATCCAAAAGGCCAATCAGCTATTTATGTGGTACCATACTACTGGAATACAATAGTTTATTCCCCCATCCACCACAATTTTGTTTTTGTGTGCGACCATGCTTATGAACTAGCTTAGTATAACCATTTCCTCTTTTTGCATGAATAGTTTTTTTTCCTTGGCATCAATCTATATATATAAATATATAGGCATCAATGAGAGTACACCGCCATATCATTTCCATATCTCTCTCAGGCATGAGCATACCATGTCACTTCTGGGGCCTAATCAACATCGTGGAATGTGTGTTGTTCTTGTGGACTGGATCAGCATCATTGTCTATTTTGTAATAACCTGGGAATCTGTTCTGTAATAAGCGTGGAAATGTCCATCATCCTGTGTTGTCAAATAAATCACCACACGTATGTCGATGGAAAAGTCATCACACACTACACAGGATTCAGACGTTTTTTTTTTTTTTTGAGAGAACAGGAGGAGCTTGCGCCCCTACTGGTAATTTATTAAGAAAACTAAAACAAACATATGGAAGTTAAGTACAGGAAGGGTTCAAGAGACCCAAAAGGAAATGAAAAAGATAAGATCAATTACATCCTTTGTTCTAGCCATGAACTAATTTTTTGGCTGTATTTTTTCTTCGCTCGAAGAATAAGTAGGCTGAAGACTTCTTTGAAGATAAACTTGCTCCTTTCTGTTGTTGCTTCTTCATTTCTGAAAATGAAATTGTTCCTTGAGGTCCAAATACTCCAGCACAAAATGATAATTATCTCCATGAAGAAAGGGACATTGAGCTGGGCCCTTACAACAACAACAACAACAACAACAACAAAGCCTTTAAGTCCCAAATAAGTTGGGGTAGGCTAGAGTTGAAACCCAGTAGAAGCAATCAAGGTTCAGGCACGTGAATAGCTGTTTTCCAAGCACTCATATCTAAGGCTAAGTCTTTGGGTATATTCCATCATTTTAAGTTTCCTTTTATCCTGGCTTAGGATTCCAAGTCAACTTCGGTCTTCTTCTGTCTCTCTTCATGTTACTATCCTGGCTTAGGATTCCACTACGCACCGGTGCCTCTATCCAAGTCAACTTTGGTCTTCTTCTGCCTCTCTTCATGTTACTATCCTGGCTTAGGATTCCACTACGCACCGGTGCCTCTAGAGGTCTCCGTTGGACATGTCCAAACCATCTCAACCGGTGTTGGACAAGCTTTTCTTCAATTGGTGCTACCCCTAATCTATCACGTATATCATCGTTCTGAACTCAATCCCTTATTGTATGACCGCAAATCCAACGCAACATATGCATTTCCGCGACACTTATCTGTTGAACATGTCCTCTTTTCATAGGCCAAAATTCTACACCATACAACATAGCAGGTCTAATCGCCATCCTATAAAACTTGCTTTTTAGCTTCTATGGTACCCTTTTCACATAGAACACCAGATGTTTGGCGCCACTTCATCCACCATGCTTTGATTCTATGGCTAACATCTTCATCAATATCCCCGTCTCTCTGTAGCATTGATCCTAAATATCGAAAAGTATCATTCCTAGGCACTACTTGATCTTTCAAACTAATATCTTCCTCCTCTCGAGTAGTAGTGCCGAAGTCACATCTCATATACTCAGTTTTAGTTCTACTGAGTCTAAAACCTTTGGACTCCAAAGTCTCCCGTCATAACTCCAATTTCTAATTCACTCCTGTCTGGCTTTCATCAATTAGCACTACATCATCCGCGAAAAACATACACCAAGGAATGTCCCCTTGTATGTCCCTTGTGACCTCATCCATCACTAAGGCAAACAGATAAGGGCTCAAAGCTGAGCTAGGCCCTTAAATCTTCTAAAATCTGAAAGGGATCTTGCAAGCGTGGAATATTCAATCCAACGAGATTCCAGTAAGCCTTTGCAAAGTCACACTGTAGAAATAGATGAGCTACTATTTCTTCCACTGATTCATTACTGAGTACGCAGTTATAAGACTGAAGATGCATATTCTTTCTCTTTAAAATGTTCCTGGTACTCATTATAACATAGTCCATTAAGAAATCCACAAGTCCACATGCAAAACAATCATTACAACATAGTACATTTGAAGCTTTATTGACATAATAATATGTTCCCGGCCAAGATATATCCAAAAGGCCAATCAGCTATTTATGTGGTACCATACTACTGGAATACAATAGTTTATTCCCCCATCCACCATATATATATATATCATTCAAATTCGAATCTGACCGCTACAAATATACATATATACATCCACAAACACAAGACCATTATTTAGAACATCATCACAAGTCATAATTCATAAAAGTCCATCATTACAACATAGTACATTATGAAGTCCATCATTATAACATAGTCCATTAAGAAATCCACAAGTCCACATGCAAAACAAAGTCCAAACCATTCCAAAGTCTGATCCAAACCATACCACAAGTCCACATTGTCATCAACGGCCTAGGGCTAGCCTATCAGTCTCACGAAGGTGTTGGTATAGAGGATTACTACCTAAGTCGGAAAGAAGATGATGGTAAGTGCCTTTATGGTACATAATCTGGTCCGTTATGAAGTTGCAAAGGTCGCCAACCATCTCTAAGAGCTCGTCATCCTTGTATGGGTTCCTTCTCCTGTCTTTATCTTTCTCCAACTACAAGAGAACAAGTTTAGGTTTACTATATCACAACATATGCGAACTTTTCATACTACGAGCGAAGAGGTTCAAACTTACCAGATTGGGGTTTCTGTTGTAGCCACCGATGATACTCATCATAATACATGTGTAGTATCCACAATGTAGACTCCCAGGCTTCTGCTTGGGGCACTGTGTGTTTTGCATATGAAGATGTTAAGTAATGCTATTGACAGATACGTAATATATGGAGTACCAAAGTAAATGACACTTACCGCACATAGAGTTTTGACATACAACTTTTCCTTCCTATTTGGATGATGCCTCCCCTTATGTTCCTGGACATAGTGCCTGAATGCCCTGTTCCAATGGTTTTAGCAAATACAACTTGTTAGTATCCCACATTGAACCTTACAAGTATGTATACAAACATAGTAACTAAAATGTGTCGATATGTATACATCTTAACAATCGCTATGAAGTCTTTGTATGTCTTGACTGGGAAATCCGTTGAATCAAAGACCCATTCCATGCTATGTGAGAGCCAGACGCCTATGCAAATCCAGTGATCGCTGCATGAATTTAGTCATAGAAGGAACACATAAGCTCTTTTGCATCGAAGTTGTCACCGTCATCTGCATCCCCCTCACGTGCTTCGCCATCATTGCTGGCACCACCAGCATTATCATCACCTTGTTCATTGCCAAAGCCACCACCTTGTTGATTGCCAAAGCCACCACCTTGTTGATTGCCATAGTCACGATCCATTTGTTGCTCAAGATCGTCTGTGAATCAGGACAAGTATGCTTGGGTTTCAGCTTCATCAGCTAGATCATCGTCGCTGTCATCAACAACCATTGTTTCACCATGATGAATCCACACTGTGTAGTCCGGAACAAATCCTCTCCTAATCAGATGTTTTTTGATGATACTCACATCTCAAAATGCAATAAGGTTCTTGCAATCTTTGCAGAGACAAATAATCGTGTCACTATTCTCTTTCAACGTCGCTGCATGCTTCTCTACGGCTTTGATGAATTTGTCCACCTCATCACGGAAAAGAGCGTCGTGTCTTAACGAACCATACATCCAAGAGTTCCTGTAGTCCATCTTATAGAAACAAAACAACCAAAGAAAGAATATTACTCGAGAATAATTATATATACCTGAGACACGCACCACGGTAGTAGAGGATAGTTAATTAATTGACTATTAATGCATAAATATTTTAAAATATAAATTAATTGGTTCAAATAGATAATTTCAAAGAAAACAATTAGCAACATTTAATATTTCATCCACTACCTTTCATGCAAACTTCATTCCAATTTCATGGTAGAGGATAATTAATTAATGGCCTATTTATCCATAACTAATTAAAAACACACATTATAGAAAGGAATCAAAATAAATATTAAATGATAATTAGTAGCCATGGTAGAGGATATTTTACACATTAGCAATAATTAAAATCTTACACATTCACCTACATGCAAACCCTAGTCACATAAAGAAAAATTTGGAAAAGAAAAAAAAAACAAAATCCTAGATCTAGATCTAGATATAGGGTTTCATGACACATGCACCAAACTTCACTAATACTACACTAAAATCAACAAAGATGTACTAACAAAGGGTGCAATCTTACTTCCCTACCTAATTTACCCTAGTATAGTGAAAATTAGGGTCCAATTTCACTCATAACTAGCTCAAGCTCTATGGAAGAGAGAGAAAACCAAAAATCAAATTATTCACTAACCAACGAATTAAACTTCAAATAAAGAGTTGGAGAAGTATTTTCTTACCTTTTAGAGCCTCTCACCAAAGGATTTGAGATCAAAACCTCCCCCTTAGTAGAGCAATTTTTAGGAGGAGCCTAAGGCCTCCTAACTTTTTTTGTGTAGAAGAGTGTGTCCCGAGGTGGAAGAAGGAGGTAGCTGCTATTTATTCGTGCGCCATCAGTAGGGGTGGCTGGTGGCAGCCGCCCCCTACAAATGGGCACTGCAGGTGCGGCTGGTGATTGAACCGCCCTTACATATCAGCCCCAACTGTAGGGGCGGCTCAGATTACCAGCCGCTCCTACAGTGCCATCTGTAGAGGCGGCTGGGCTGCTAGGGCCTGAGGACGCCCACTGTAGGGGCGCCCCTACAGTAAAAATGTCCCGTTCCTAGTGTGAGAATCTAGCGTAGTGAGTTTGCGACTAATTTACGAGACGAATCTTTTAAGCCTAATTAGTTCATGATTTGACAATGTGGAGCTATAGTAAACATTTGCTAATGATGGATTAATTAGGCTTAATAAATTCGTCCCGTGGAGTATTAACGGATTCTGTAATTTATTTTTTTATTAGTATCCGAGCACTCCATACGATATCCTTACGTAACACCTTCTAAATTTTTATCACTCTAAACATGTTCTAAATTTTAGTCACTCTAAATCCATTCCAAATTTTAGTGACTCTAAACAGGCCGGGTTACAGCTGGAAAGCGCAGGCCACCCCCTTTGCACGCCACCCTTGGCCCTACATCAAACAGGGTCGATAAAAGGCATAGGCAGATATAGCAGCTAGGAGCGATGGCCGTACGCGCATACCTATACTAGTAGGACTAGGAGAGGAGCAGCAAATTAAAGGCATATATAGGCAAATAGTAGTAGTTGCGACCCCAGCGATAGAGGAAACAGTGCTACTGCTACGACTAGTGCTCGTAGCCGCTAGATACAGGGTGACGAGAGAGAGAGAGAGAGAGAGAGAGGGAGGAGAGAGGAGATCTTGATCTAGTTCTAGTAGAGTGCTAGCAGTGAAGCAAGCTGAGCTAGCTGCCAGGAAGAGGGGAGAAGGAAGGAAGGGAATCGAAGCAGCAGCAGCAGCAAGAATCGAAGCAGGATGGGGCGCGGCAAGGTGGAGCTGAAGCGGATCGAGAACAAGATCAGCCGGCAGGTGACGTTCGCCAAGCGCCGGAACGGGTTGCTCAAGAAGGCGTACGAGCTGTCGGTGCTCTGCGACGCCGAGGTCGCCCTCATCATCTTCTCCAGCCGCGGCCGCCTCTTCGAGTTCTCCACCTCCTCATGGTACGTCTGCGTCACCTGCCTTGCTTATTAACCCTACCTCCGTCCTAGCTCCCTTCTTCAAAAGCACACGGTCGCCGCTCCAAGCATCCATCATCGGATCTCCATCTCTAATCTCTACTAGCTCTTCTTGAATCTACAGGACCATCCATGCATGCGTGACATTTTGTGCCAAGAATTTCATGCATGTACGGAGTATGATGCTTGTTTGGAATTTGGTGTTCATCCGTGCCAACCTCAAGTTGTATACATTTCTTTTTTTTTCCCTTTGTGGATAGGGATATGTCCTGAAATTTCGCAGAAATGATATAATTGGTTTTGAGTTTGACGCTTTTTTTTGTGGGATTTCATGTGAAGGCTAGCTGTTTTCTTTAGATCTGTCTCTGGCTCACACATGTAGATCATAGCCTCATACATACATAGCTCCTGTATGTATGCTTCTTTTTGCTGTTTGGGGAAATACCGGTTTGGTCATGTTATCATCTCAGCGCGTGCTCTCACCTTTCCTCTTTTGTTTCTAACTTCAGTTAAAATAAACGTTTGCTATAAAGGGTCAGTCAATAGAAGAGGACAACACAGATGATCTCGATCTCTTCACAATCCGTTTGATCTATCTATCTGTAGGCTGCAGCTCTAACCCTCCTCGTCTCCTTTTTAGCGCATGTCAGCAGTGTTGGAACTGGTGGTGACCACCGAGTTCACGATCTTGGAGCTGGCTTGTAGCCGGCCCGGCTCGTTACGAGCCTGCGCTCCCACAGGTCCCAGGTCCACCGGAGCTACAACATACAGGTCTTGGGCCTTCCCAAGCCAAAAGATTAGCCTGATAGGTGGGGGTTCTCCCGCATTATATGTTGTGCTCCCCCACCATCGCTACATGATGTGGGACTAAACCCCAATAATCTCTTCCTTAGTCACACATCAGGGTGCCCCCGCCATATGTGACGCTCAAGATTTTTTTATCGGGTTTAGCTTTTTCTGACCTCGGGTACCGGCTCTGATACTAATTGTTGGAACCGATGGTGACTACTGAGTTCACGATCTTGGAGCTGGCTTATAGCCGGCCCGGCTCGTTACGAGCCTGCGCTCCCATAGGTCCTAGGTCCACCGGAGCTGACAACATATAAGGCCTTTGGGCCTTACTCAACCCAAAAGACTAGCCTGATAGGTGGGGGCTTTTTCCGCCTTATATGTTGTGCTCCTCCACCATCGCTACACGATGTGGGATGAGATTTTTTTATAGGGTTTAGCTTTTCTTACCATGGGCTCATGATACCAATTGTTAGAACCGGTGGTGACCACCGAGTTCTCGATCTTGGAGCTGGCCTGCAACTGGCCCGGCTCGTTACGAGCCTGCGCTCCCACAGGTCCCAGATCCACCGGAGCTGACAACATATAAGACCTTTGGGCCTTACTCAACCCAAAAGACTAGCCTGATAGGTGGGGATTCTCCCACCTTATATGTTGTGCTCCTCCACCATCGCTACACGACGTGGGACTAAACCTCAATAAGCAGGGGTTCATTAGCTTCTTCCTTCTTGCTTCCTAGTGATGTAGTACATCGAAGGAGAGCTTGCACAGCTACCTGCTGGACTGGACCATTCTTTACATATCCAGATCTTGTTGTGAACATGAACACATCATTTTTTTTCTCATGTGTTTATCATGCAATTTTTCTAGCTGTGTGCGTTATTATTACTGGTGAGTCCCTATTCCCTAATAATTCTTCCCTGTGTTTATTTCTCTTAGCTTGCTTGGATTTCACTGTTCCATTGACACCCAACCTCTGCGTGGCATGGCATCTCACATCTGCTAGCTCTAGATTCTACTGTTCCATTGGAGTGTTGAGACCTCTCTCTCTCTCTACGTCTTGTCAAATGTCTAGGCTCCTCTGTCGTCGTGCAAGCAAGCGGCTGCAGCAGGAGGCAAAGTTACTGATGAGAGAGAGGCACATGTAGTACTCGTACTAGGTGTGCTGTATCGATTGGCCCGTCAGGAGTTATCCCCATGCTGGCGTACTGCATGCACGCCTTTCACTCTTTTAGGCATGCAGGCAAGAGGGGCTATGCAAGGTGCATATGTATCCGGACCATATATGAACATCGTGTCATATCGTATGCAAAACAATATATACTACTCCTATAGTATAATCTGATGGAGAGAGAAAGTACCAATTCTTTTATGTGTGTTAGCTGATGCAGAGAAATCCAATGCAGGCTGACAATGCACATCATGTGTCAGTTTTGTTCCAAAAAGAAGCTGTACTCGGACTGATGATGAATGCGTCGGAGGGAGTTGTAAAAAAAATTACTGATTCCAGTTGTCGAAACTGTATTCAGTCAAGAATCCAATTTTGTATTGAGAGGTGTATGCATGCATGTGTTGGTCCAACCTTGTTCATTTGTCTAATTTAAGTGGAACTCTGAATATGATGGCTAATGAA
Organism: Miscanthus floridulus; assembly: GCF_019320115.1. Taxonomy (NCBI): domain Eukaryota; kingdom Viridiplantae; phylum Streptophyta; class Magnoliopsida; order Poales; family Poaceae; genus Miscanthus; species Miscanthus floridulus. Next base: position 25,971,144 of record NC_089597.1, on the reverse strand, counting down.
TATATCTTTGCTAATTTCTATATGTGGTTCTGTGCATAATTAATATTTTGCCGTTAGTTAATAGGAGGGGTAAAAATATATAATGTGATGAAGATATATGATTATTAGAGATGATATGCTACTGGTATTAATTTGGTTTTACCTTTCTATTAAATATAAACACAAAGTATTGCATCAAACTTTTTAATTTATTTATGTAAGCACATATCAATTGTATCAGTTTGTTGGTGTCTTGTCCTCTTGTTGATCCTCAATGCTTGCTTTCTCAACAGCATGTACAAGACGCTGGAGCGGTACCGCACCTGCAATTTTGCATCCGAAGCATCAGCTCCACTAGAGGCGGAATTAGTAATCTTATTACTGATTTATTTTCGCCACTTTTAGTGCATGTGTATGCATTTCATGTATGAACAGAAGCATGTTTTTTTATAGGATAAACGCATCTTCTAAGAACACATGGCTGGATAATTATTTCTGGAAATATATAAGAGATATGATACCGACAATAAATAATATGAAATCATGTAGGCAGATGTACGTGTGCCTGGGTAGATAATGTTTTCACTATTACAAAATAATAAACACTATGTTTTTAAATAAAGTCTTATGAAAGCTTTATGGTTGAGTAATAAACACAAAAGATGATATTACACATTCAACTTTGCTGTGGTATATGTACATGTTGTATCTAGGATATTCTATCTAATAAATAATGAAATGCTGGCAAGAGGTACTGATGGACATATAATACTTTCTAATAATTGAGTGTGTATAGTATCTCTACTGTTTATATTTTACACTTCGATCTTGTGTTTCATGTGCTAGCTAGCTGTGTAATATATCAGCATGCACCTTATGCTAGATGCAACCAATCATGACATGCATACCGACTCCACTTTTGGTCAGTGCAAAGTCATGTATATAATTAACATTTTCAAAGTAAAATGTTATATATCTTAATTACTGCCGCCTACAGCTACTAACTCGCCGCCTCCCCACGTTAAGCTGGACTAGTAAGCTAGGTTTTATCTATGTGCGTGCACCAAAATTAGAGACACATTTCTGTATTTAATTAATGGTCACGATTTTTCTCAAACTAATTATTAGACCTGCTTTTCTTGTTCAACAGAATAATTATCAGGAGTACTTGAAGTTAAAGACAAGAGTTGAGTTCTTACAAACAACTCAGAGGTAAGACATTACTTTACAGTCAGTGAGCTATGTTTGTTGGAATTGGAATATATATCTACCACAAGTGCCAGGCTAATTAGGTTTGGTTATCTTAATCTGCAGAAATCTACTTGGTGAGGACTTGGATCCACTTAACGTGAAGGAGCTAGAGCAACTTGAGAACCAGATTGAGATATCTCTCAAGCATATCCGATCATCAAAGGTAGCCAATGAAAATTGCATACATGCATTTATGCTCAGTACTTCAGTCAAGGTCAAATTTACCAAATTTCTAACCGGCCAGCAGTAAACAATGACATCATAAGATCAAATTTAGCAATTTCCTAACCAGCGACAAACATTTACAGAACCAGCAGATGCTCGACCAGCTCTTTGATCTCAAGCGCAAGGTGATCAAATCATTTTCAATATTTTTTGTTTTTCGGTCTCTTCCTAAAAGACTCCCGGAAATACTAACCAACAGTGAGGTTTTGCAGGAACAACAACTGCAAGATGCTAACAAAGACTTAAGAAGGAAGGTAATGCATTGTGAATGATAAGGCTCAGCCTGTGAATACATTTTATTCCTAGCTAGTGATGTGTTTGCATATTTTTTTTATATATATCTATATATACATGATCACTGTTTTGGCAATTAAATCCTCATTCATGAAACTGAGCTTCATTCTGCATATACAAGATCTGACACAATAAAATTATTCAGGGGAAATAAATCTATACCATTGTATAAACTACAATACACTTAAGATTGGCACGGTTTAAATACATAGTGCTGGTGATACTGATGCAATAGTGATGCATACAAAGACACTAAAACCAAAAAACTCCTGTAAATGAATTCCTAACAAAGGAAGGTATATGTTGCTAAAATTTCATAGCTATAGATTTATGAATTTAGACAAGTATTGTTGTTACCTTCTGTACTCCATCTGTCCATCAAGAGAAGTTTTGTATGCTCTCATTTTAAGTCTTCTATTATTGTACCAGATACAAGAAACTAGTGAAGAAAATGTGCTGCGACTGTCTTGCCAGGACATTGGGTGTAGTGGATCTAGTGGGCATGGTGATGAAGCCAACCAAGAACTCCTTCACCTTGCTCTTGATCCTTCCCTGCATATAGGGTGATCATTCTTCACTTGTTTCAAGTACAGAATTTATACACTACCAAATGATTAAAAATTCAGTATATATTTCTTATTTTGAATAAATTATATAGTTTTTTTTTTGTTTCTGTATTGTCAGAATAATTCAACAGATCACTACTGAATTGGTAATTCATAGTAAAGCAAACATGGAAATAACTAACCTTACAGTTTCTTAATAGGTGGTAGTATAATTAAAATAAGTTGCCATCGTGCAAAAAATGCTCTTGCATATTATCAGTGGAGTGTTAAAAAGCTGTAGTACCTGCAAAAAAATCCCCTGCAAAATGCTCTTCCATATTATCTGATCCTTTTACCCTCCTATGTAGGTATCAAGCTTACATGGACCACCTGAAAAATGATTAAGTTGCTTCTTTGTGCTCTGTGCTCTAGTGGCCATGGATCTTCTATATATATGTTGGACGTAATGCTTTTGACAAATCCTCTATATTTAACCATATCGGTCCTAGCTTTATGTACTGTATGTACTAAACTAAGAAGTCCTATGACTCTTTTGTTCAAGAAGAATGATCTGATCATGACTTTCTTGTTAAATAACCACCATATCTCATTTTGAATTGATCGTCTACTAAAAAGCAGTGCTTTTGTGAGTACTTAGCAACTAACATGTGATAAGGCTCTCTGATCATGTGATTAGTGCCATGTTACGTGTTTATCTTACTAGTGTGAGATTCGTCATAATTTTAATTGATCTGCGTTGTAGAGAAAAAGGGAAAAATGAATCCACCTGATGCAGGCTTTTGTAACATAAAAAAATAGAAATAGTCAACTAGTAATAGAGGCACACAATAACAATGGAACATATGTGACATGTTTAGAGCACTTATTACGACACATAATATAAATTTGAGAGTTTATATAAAAAATAAATGTTTAATTTGAAGCTTTATTGACATAATAATATGTTCCCGGCCAAGATATATCCAAAAGGCCAATCAGCTATTTATGTGGTACCATACTGGAATACAATAGTTTATTCCCCCATCCACCACAATTTTGTTTTTGTGTGCGACCATGCTTATGAACTAGCTTAGTATAACCATTTCCTCTTTTTGCATGAATAGTTTTTTTTCCTGGCATCAATGCAAGTTCAATATATATATATATATAGACGGTTGGATGGCCTGGCTACAGAATACCCTATTTTGTGGCCGGCTACAGAGAAATAGGCCTATGGGTGAGTATACTCCGGCTATAGAATAGTTATTCTGTAGCCAGGCCACCTGTCACCTTCTGATTAGTCACCAGGAGACCCCCTAGGTCCACGCATCCCAGGCGGTCTGGACTGTAGCCGAGCTCACGGAGCGAGCGAGCCGAGCTCACGGGGCGAGGGAGCCTTTAATTACTTAATTAGCGCCAGGTTTACAGCTAGGGTTATTACGATCCGATACAGCTCCGTCCAGAACACGTGCAACTGCATCGTACATTCGTACATGCAGGTTACGTCCTTCTAATCAAAACAGCTCCATCCAGATTACATGCAGGTTACGTCTTTCTAATCAAAACAGCTCCATCCAGATTACATTGTGTATCGTACGTACAGATTACGAGAATACATGACTGGTATTCTCTAGAGAAAAAAAACAACTCATTTACGAGAATGGCGTATACAAAACAATACCCGGTTTACTAGAATCTAATTTACTACACTGCTTTCAGTATTGTACCAGAACTCATATGATGCCACAACGCGGCATCATCGTTTTACCATAACGGTGAATCAAACAATACAAGGTATTTATCAATATGGCATGATCAAGTGACTAAAAAATTGTGATGGCCAGTTTACTAGAAGTCAATATAACGTTAGTACAGCAGTGCCTTAGAATGATATGTGACACAAACATAGGTTTTCTACTATGCTTTTCCTCTAGGCTGAAGCTCTTTGGAGCACATTCCATTTTCCCTGCCTCATTCATGTGGTGATATAGCAGGGAAACAGTTCCAGTCCTTCTTGTCCAACGAGACGCTGATTGCAGCACGTCGTTGGCATCTTCAAATGCACCGGCAGCTGCATGCCGCCCAGCAGATAAATTCAAGTCAATGCAGAGTGTTTATTTGCTGTCATGCTGCACGGAATATTGAACTCGTTCAGTTGTAGCTGGTAGGCCAGATATTGAATCCACCCTGTTGGCTGCTTAATTGAGCGCATCATGCCCAGAACTTGGCAGAAGGTTTCATCCCCTGCAAACCTCAAAAGTCCGGAGATGCTTCGTCCATATGTTCCGTTGACAACGTGAGGTAGCCGAGGATGGGGAGATGCGCGGGACTAATCCATGATGGCAATATATAACATTGACCAAATTGTGGCATAATTCAAAAAGTTTAGTATCACGCTACTTATAGAACCCAGATCCAGATAAATAAACTACAACCCTATAACCTGGTATTAATATAATTCAAAAAACTAGTAAATGATATAGTTAATTTACCACATAATTGATCAGTCAAAATTACAATAACACAACAATGGCAGACGTATTTTCTGACTGTGATTTGCGATAAAGAAAGTGCTTGACAACGGAATGGTAGTAAAGTATTTGGTTAATTTACCGCTGTGCAGGGTTGGAGGCCTAGTAAATTACGAGAATTATTTACTATGAAGCCTGATAATTTACTACAAGAGCGATAAATCATCCAAAAAATTATTTGTACCTAAAACCTATGCAGCCAGCTGGTAAATGGTGTTCATAGAAAGAGAGGTCTAACTTGCCAAAAATAACGTGGTGACCAGAATAGCGCTCGTCGTTTTTTAGCACAGTGGCTACACTAATTGAAAACTGAGAAGTATAATAGAAGTTAATAAGGACATGAGCACATACGTACGACATACTTCATGGGTCAAAATTGCAGTAACACAATGTTGATTGAAATAATTTTTTTACTACGATTTATGAGAAAAAAAAACATTCTGATAAGTTATTAACAGGAAACCATGAATTTGCCATAACATTGACAAGGTTCCATCGTAATTCAAAAAAAATAGTTTTGTGCTACATAAGACCCAGATTTTAGATAAATCAAACACTACTCTAAAACCTGGTGAAATAGGCATACTTAAAAAATAGTAAATTATATGGTGATTTTACCGCTGCCAAGGATCAACGAAGCTGCTAATCTAGAGGTAATCTGCTTCTAATCCAAAGGGAATCTGATCTTAGTAAAGTGGATTTTTTTTGGGTGGCTCACCACGCACCATGGAAAAGCGCTAAAAAATTGGACGAACAGTGAGCAAATAAGCTCACGAGCACCAATGAACCACATATATAGTAACACAACAAAATTGAACGTAAATTACTGACAGTGATTTACGAGAAACCCACTTCCTGATAAGTAATTAACATAAACCTACGAATTTACTATAACATCGACCAAGTTCCGACATTTCACAAATTTAGTAGTAATTCAATCACAACTCCAATGTATTTAGTAGTAAATCCGTCATTCAAAAATTTTGTCCATACATTATATATTATATGAGGACAAGCAGAGATAAGGATTCCTAGGACAAGCAGAGGCAATGTATTTTGTTCACAACCCACTTCCTGAAGACCATGGAATCTCACTGAAAAATTATGCACGGTCATCTGTGCTATATGTTCAGGATTAAAAAAATTACCAGAATTGTCAGTTATATGTGCAAAATTTCTGTGCGACAACTAATGAATGAAGATATTAGAGAAGTGGATTTACAATATATCTCATGAATGTTTTAAAATATTATCGCATAGTTACAGTATACCCCAAACTAGATGAAATTGGACAGATCCTAGTGACAACCGTTGTGCAATACACTTGTTTGACCAATTAATCTGCTAAAACAATCTAATTTCAATCTGCAGTGAGGGTGAGGAAAAGATAAAAATAAGGGCACGTGGTGCCAATCAGACCCCAAAGCTACTTCGGATTTGACATTCCCCAATGAAAAAATTAAAATTAGTGATGATGGAATCGATCCAATCAAACAGCTTAATCAGCGGGGGCTTTTCAGGTTCAATTCCTACAACGCAACTAAATCGGAGAAATAAACAAAACGAGATAGATTTGCCTTACCAGAATCGCTTGACAGACTAATCCGCGAGACAGCACGACCTGGCCTCCCGTGCGCGGGTCGGTCCTCACCATGGCTGTCCTGCCGCCGGGATCTGCCGGTCCAGACGAGGTCTGTTGAGAAGAGGAAAGGGCCCAGCCAGGCCGTTGCCGGGCCGCCGCCGCTTCCACCTGGATCTGACGCCATTGCCGGCAGGCAGCAACCCGCTCCAAATGAGGTCGCCAAATCGGGAGGGTGCTGCCGGCGCGGATCGGAGGGGTCGTCGCCGGGCCGTTGTTAGGCCGCCGGGACTCCCACCGACGACGTAGCGGCAGCGGAGAAGAAACAGGGCGGCGACTGTGTGCGTTGCGCAGCCATGACGAGCGGTCCATTACGACTGTGTGCCTAAAGACTCGTTACTCCCGGCTCGCGCTCGGCTCCTCCGCTAGGCTCGCCGGCTCGGTCGACTGGGAACCTGGAAGTGGGGCGGATGATCTCGATATGGACGGTTGGATGGCCTGGCTATAGAATACCCTATTTTGTGGCCGGCTACAGATAAATAGGCGCGCGTGCGTGTATATATATATATATATATATATATATATATATATATATATATATATATATATATATATATATATAGAACTACTACTCTATCTGGCTACAAAATAGCTTATTCGGTAGCCACTTTGAGTTACGATAATTACTATGTTAATTTACGAGAATACAGTAATTCCTTACTAAGTGGTTTACTATAATGTTATGGTAAATACCCCATGTGTTATAGTAACCCAACTATCGTAAATATGTATTGACATTATCGTAAATTAGTATATAAAATTATCGTAAACGGAGGTGACTACAGAATAACTTATTTTGTAGCTGGCTACTGAATATACTCTCCATATATATATATATATATATATATATATATATATATATATATATATATAGAGAGAGAGAGAGAGAGAGAGAGAGAGACACCATATCATTTCCATATCTCTCTTTTCCTAGGCATGAGCATACCATGTCACTTCTGGGGCCTAATCAACATCGTGGAATATGTGTTGTTCTTGTGGACTGGATCAGCATCATTGTCTATTTTGTAATAACCTGGGAATCTGTTCTGTAATAAGCGTGGAAATGTCCATCATCCTGTGTTGTCAAATAAATCACCACACGTATGTTGATGGAAAAGTCATCACACACTACACAGGATTCAGACGTTTTTTTTTGAGAGAACAGGAGGAGCTTGCGCCCCTACTGGTAATTTATTAAGAAAACTAAAACAAACATATGGAAGTTAAGTACAGGAAGGGTTCAAGAGACCCAAAAGGAAATGAAAAAGATAAGATCAATTACATTCTTTGTTCTAGCCATGAACTAATTTTTTGGCTGTATTTTTTCTTCGCTCGAAGAATAACTAGGCTGAAGACTTCTTTGAAGATAAACTTGCTCCTTTCTGTTGTTGCTTCTTCATTTCTGAAAATGAAATTGTTCCTTGAGGTCCAAATACTCCAGCACAAAATGATAATTATCTCCATGAAGAAAGGGACATTGAGCTGGGCCCTTACAACAACAAAACCTTTAAGTTCCAAGTTGGGGTAGGCTAGAGTTGAAACCCAACAGAAGCAATCAAGGTTCAGGCACGTGAATAGCTGTTTTCCAAGCACTCATATATAAGGCTAAGTCTTTGGGTATATTTCATCCTTTCAAGTTTCCTTTTATTGCCTCTACCCAAGTCAACTTCGGTCTTTTTCTACCTCTCTTCACGTTACTATCTTGGCTTATGATTCCACTACGCACCGGTGCCTCTAGAGGTCTCCGTTGGGCTTGTCCAAACCATCTCAACCGGTGTTGGACAAGCTTTTCTTCAATTAGTGCTACCCCTAATCTATCACGTATATCATCGTTCTGAACTCGATCCCTTATTGTATGACCGCAAATCCAATGCAACATACGCATTTCCGCGACACTTATCTGTTGAACATGTTGTCTTTTCGTAGGCCAACATTCTACACCATACAACATAGCAGGTCTAATCGTCGTCCTATAAAACTTGTTTTTTAGCTTCTGTGGTACCCTTTTCACATAGAACACCAGATGCTTGGCTCCACTTTATCCACCCTGTTTTGATTCTATGGCTAACATCTTCATCAATATCCCCATCTCTCTATAGCATTGATCCTAAATATCAAAAAGTATCCTTTCTAGGCACTACTTGATCTTCCAAACTAATATCTTCCTCCTCTCGAGTAGTAGTGCCGAAGTCACATCTCATATACTCAGTTTTAGTTCTACTGAGTCTAAAACATTTGGACTCCAAAGTCATCCGTCATAACTCCAGTTTCTAATTCATTCCTGTCCGGCTTTCATCAACTAGCACTACATCATCCGCGAAAAACATACACCAAGGGATGTCCCCTTGTATGTCCCTTGTGACCTTATCCATCACTAAGGCAAATAGATAAGGGCTCAAAGCTGAGCTGAGCCCTTAAATCTTCTAAAATCTGAAAGGGGTCTTGCAAGTGTGGAATATTCAATCCAATGAGATTCCAGTAAGCCTTGGCAAAGTCACACTGTAGAAATAGATGAGCTACTGTTTCTTCCGCCGATTCATTATAGAGTACGCAGTTATAAGACTGAAGATGCATATTCTTTCTCTTTAAAATGTTCCTGGTACTCAATTTGTCATGTGCTAGCAGCCAAAAGAAAACCTTGTGTTTGTGTTGGCAACAGGATTTCCAAATCCACTTAAAGGAGGGGTGTACCTGACTTGATCTCGACAGATGTCTATAGGCTTTTCTTGATGAGCACTCAGCCCTTCCCCAAATGTAGCTCCAATTATCATCAACATCCCCTGGGATGAATTTATGCAAGATCTCTTGTACTTCTAAGAACTGATCAAAGGTTTCCACAAAGAGAGGAAGGTTAAAAGTGTTAATGAGAAAAGGGTTCAATTTAGCAGAGGTCAAAGTCATGTTGGGCTCACTAGTAGAGAAACGACTTTTGATCCGCTTCGAAATTTGGCTTTAGTCCCGGTATTTTTCATGCCCGGGACTAGAGAAACCTTTAGTCCAGGTTAGTAGCTCCAACCGGGACTAAAGGTCCCTGCCCAACGACTACTGCGGCAGGCTTTTGCTGCAAGGGACCTTTAGTCCTGGTTGGAGCTACCAACCGGGACTAAAGGTTAACTTTTACTCCCAGTTGGTCCCTCCAACTAGGAGTAAAAGTCTACTCCCGGCTGGAGGCTCTGTCCGGGACTAGAAAACCCTAGATTATATTACCCATTCCTCTCTCTCTCCCTAACTTCCCTCTCCCTCCCTCAGCCGCACACCTCTCTCTCTCTCTCTCTCTCTCTCTCTCTCTCGCGAGCGTGCGTGGATCGAGCGCGGAGGCGCGACACCACCGACGGCGCACGAGGGCGCGACACATCCGGCGGTGGTGCAGGGCCTAGAGCCCGGATGGACGTGGGGCGTGGCACCTCAGGTGGCAGCGCGGTTGCGTAGGGTTCCTCCGATGGCGGCGCGGTTGCGTAGGGTTCCTCCGGCGGCGGTGCAGGTCTTAGAGCCTAGATGGACGCGGTCGTCCGCGGTAAGTCAGCTGCTGCTGCCATCCCATCTGCTGCTGTAGGCTACTCGCTGTTGTTGCCCTGTTGGTGTGCTTAGGTTGCTGGGTTAGCGGCTGGTGTTTGAAGGTGCTCCAGTTAATCTATTACAGCCACGCTTAGCAGTGAGTTGGACCTCTTAATTTGCAGTAGTTCTTAGTCAATCGATTAGAGAATTTTGTTTAGCAGTGAGTCCCTCCTGTAGGCAGGTTGCCTTAGCGCTCAAATTTGCAGAGAGGGAGATAGTAAGCTGGCAGAATTCGAGCTGTGGTCTGATTTTTTTTTCTTTTTTCATCAGTTAATGGATCACACTGTATAGCTCTACATATCCTAGTCATTATCATCTTTTCCACATCCCAAGTTGATTCACTTTGATCTGTTCAAAGAACAGAAATAAATAAATAAAATTATAGGCTGCAGCAACAGCTTTCGCATAAATTATTAAATACATGTTCGAGCCACTTTCGGCTCAAAATTCTTTCTAGCAGTTTTTGAGAGTGAACATGGTTATTCAGGTGGCGGTGAACAAGCGAGCATATAACCCAATCTTCAACTCGACGCGCTGCCATTGACAATCTCAGTGGCCAGGGAGCTCCTCCGGCTGTGGCCAGGGAGCTCCTCTGGATGTGTTAGGGCATGAATGTACTTTAGATATGTTAGGTACTTGGATTTACACTTGAGTTCCTAATTTCTATTGATCCTGTTCTTAGAACTTTTTACTTCTAACTATATTCATAGTTGAAATTGTTATTATGGGATGCTTCAGTTCTATTTAGTTACAATATTTGTTCTGTTGCTATAGAAGACACTTTTGGTGCTTAAAGAAATTAGGTGAATTTTGATCGGTAGGGCGCTGCGAAACACACTTTATTTTCTAGTGTGTGTAAAGAAATTAGGTGAATTTTGATCGGTATGCTACATCTGAAATAAATTTCACGTGTACTATTTTCATAAAATGGTGATAGTTTCTAAAGCATATACATAAGCATTATTCATGAATAATTTTTCTGGAGTTGCATTATTCATGATAGTTTCTGAAGCATTTACAGAAATTGCACGTGTTCTATCCATGTGCGTGTTACTGGATTATTCTTGTGGTAGCTCTACTGTTGATTTTTTCTAGCCTCAGATTCAATGATTATTCTGAATCTGAAGCTATTCAAAAGATTTAGTGATTAAATGGGCAACATATAGAAGCAAATGTTAGTATATTATTCTATTATTTAGCAGTTCGCACTATACATTATTCTCATTTTTCAAGCGGGGAGGCGAGAACATCTTCTGGCCTTCTGCTAGTAGCTCTGAGATGTCTCCTAGTAGCAGCTGGCGTTGGAAAGGATTCCTGTGTCGCTTGCTATTCCTCCCTGCTTGTCAATGATCATAACAAAGCTGGTTCATTAACGATAGAATAAGGTGTAGAATTGAAAATAGAAAAAAAAAGAAAATCTTTAGTTCCGGTTGGTTACCAACCGGGACCAACCGGAACTAAAGGGTCGTCCCATGACCTTTAGTCCTGGAAGAGAAACCGGGACTAAAGGAGAAGCCCTTTAGTCCTGGATTCGTACTCCCGGTTGGGAAACCAGGACTGAAGGGGTTTCCCAACCGAGAGTACAGCTTGTTTCTGTACTAGTGGCTTTTTTGAAAAGGAGTGAAGTTCTGGGAAAACTTGCTTTGGGATTTAGCCTAACCAAATATCATCCTAGAAAAGGCATGTACTACCATTTTGAACAGATACCGTGGCCATGTCCTTGAATTTATCTAGTAACTTGAAAACATTCATCCACCAAAATGATCCCTTTTTTACTTGGCCTGGCAATTTCCCATTATTGTAATACTTCTCCAACATGAGTTTCACCCAAGGAAGGTCCAGTTTATTGAAAAACTTGTGTAGATTCTTGATCAAGAGGGCTTCATTCTGAGTCTTCATATCCAAGACTCCCAACCCTCCTTCCTCTTTGGGAGTTGTCACCAAAGTCCAAGCAGCTTTTGCATTAACTCTATTGTTTTCATCAAAACCCCTCCACAGACAATATTTTCTATATTTGTCAATCTGCTCTCTGATGGTAACATGGAGGGAAAAAGTGCACATATAAAATGTTGGCAAGGCAGTAAGCACAGAGTTTACCAATTGTAGTCTCCCAACCAGTGATAGATATATGGAGGTGCATAGCAGTCTTCTCTCACATTTACTAACAATAAGCATGAACTCTTCCACTTTTGGCTTAGTAAGACCTAGAGGTAGCCCCAAATAGGTGAAAGGCAGATTCCGAGTTGAGCATCCGAAAGCCCTGGCAAGATGATTAAATTTCTCTGGAGATACATTAATTGGTACCATCATGGATTTCTGAAAATTCACTTTTAGGCCTATTGATTCAGAGAAAGAATGAAGGAGGGCCTTTAGAGTGAAGGGCTGAGCTGCACAACCATCCATGATGATCAGTGTGTCGTCAGCATTTTGTAGGATTGGGAAGTCACTGGAACATTGTAGGGGTATTGGCAACTTGAGCAGACCTAGGTCCTTTGCTTTATTGATGATGGACTGTAGCAGATCAGCAGCTAAGACAAACAAAAGAGGGGAAAGAGGATCTCCTTGCCAAACTCCTCTCTTACAGTGAACAACTTTTCCAGGAACTCCATTAAGCATCACAGAAGAAGTACTAGAGTTGAAAATTGCTTGCATCCAAAAAAATCTAGTTTGGGCCGAAGCCTTTTGCCCTCATTATTTCTATCATTGCCCTATGTTCAATCTTGTCAAAGGCCTTCTCAAAGTCCAGCTTGAGGATAATCATTTCCTTTTTGGATTTATGGCAGATGTGGAGATACTCAAAAGTCGAAGCCAAACTATTCTGAATGGTTCTGGATTTGATAAACCCATATTGGTTCTTGTGGACAAGACTTGTGATGAAGGGCTAGAGTCTATTAGCAAGCAACTGTAACACCCTGGGTGTTACATTGTACCGTTTTGCTAAAATATTGCATGAGCATCTTACTTATGTGCAAATGTGTATGACATGAATTACAAATCAATGTTCGGCACTGGAAACATTTATATGAAACAAGAAACGAATGTTACGTTTTGTGTCGCATAATATTGTTTAGTATTCTAATCGAATGTTTGTCGAAACAAAAATGCTATAGAACGTTTTGCGAACGGCGATAAAACATGTGCGGTCGAGGACAAGGATGGCTAGCTAGTACATCCCGTAGGTCGGATTTGGGATTCGACGCAAAATCGTTTGAATCGACGTCATTCCGAGTAAGTTTTAAAAGGGGTCGACGAAGCCGCTTTTGGCAAGTTTTGTAGGGCGATCGGCTTAGGAGGTTGTGCGATGTCATGACTTCGGTGGATAGCTTGATGTACCCTCTTGCGCATCGAACAATTAGTTTGGCGTTTGGAGCATTGTGTACAAGTTTTCTAACTGCTTTAAAAAGTGTGCACGGCACATGGCCGAGCCCTAGGCGCGATCACCACCTGCTGCTGGCCTAGCACCGCTGTGGGCTGGCCAGCGCATGCTGCCACGCCGGCTGCGTCCCGCTGCCACGCCAGTGCATGCGCACGGCCCTTGTGCTGCGTGCCAAGGCCGCCTGCCACCACGCGCTGACTGCGACCACCGCTGCTGCTCGCCTACCGCCACTGCTGGCCTGCCCAGCACGCTAAGGCGCAGTCCACATCTTCGTGCCGCCATGATTGTGACGCGCGTAGGCCCGGGCGCTACGGCCTTGGCTGCCTGCTGCCACTTGCTGGTGCGCGGGTCACCTCGCCGTGCCTAACGCACTGCGTCTAGGACGTTGACCATGTCCTGCAGCGCCGGTCACGTCCCACTGCCATGCCATGTCTTGCCCTGCTTTGGCCGGAGGCGCACTGGGTCTCGCACTGCACGCCGCCAGCAGCCACGCCCGGCACTGCTCCATTGACTCACCTTGGCTGCTCGCGTGAAGGATGACAGCCTGCTCCACCATCACCTCCGCGTCGCATTGCACTGTATTTCCCTTGTCTGGCGCTGCCCGCTGCGACGCCGTGTCGAGCCTCGTCGGTTTACAGCCACGGCCATGCGGATGGCCGCCTGGAGCACGTCCCGTTGTCCCCCATTGCTATGCGTGCATGTTTGTTGTGTTGACATCCGCAGCCGGACCGATCCAAGCCGCGCTAGGACCCTCCCCTACCTCCGCTGTCGCCATGGCCGCTGGGACTGTTCTTTCAAATTCACCGTAGTGGCAGTGCCGTGATTCAAATTGACTACGTCCTCGACTTCGCTAGGTAGCCAGCAGCCCTACCGACCCCACATCGCTGCCTGTAGCTCCGTCCTATGCTTCAATTTTGAATCGCCGCCCCACCAGGTCCATAAGACCGGACGGACGCGTGTCGTCGGCTAACCACGCAACCAAGGCATCCCGTTCCAATTCCTTGCTCTACTAGCCTCCCCTCTAGCTGGTCATCACCATGCTCATCACAGTCTAAGCCCTACCGCCATATAGTAGTCCCTGGCATAGCCGTGCCATCGCCGTGCGCCGTCGCCTCGTTGGTGCCCCATAGCTAGGCCTTGGAGGCTCGGGTGACGCTGGCGTGGCCGCCCAGTGCCCGCGCCATCGCGCCAGTGTGTGCACGGGTGCTGGGGGACATCATCATGGTAAAGAAGGAGAAAGGGGAGGGTGCAGCTGTAAAACCATAGACTAGAGAAATAGTGCCTTGGAGCTCGTTGTAAATATCGAGTAGTTCGGGGACGTTTTTGCAAGTTGCCGACGCACACGGGTCTCTCTTCTGTCGTGGGCCATTGGCCGGCTAGGCCGCGCTATGCTGGCACGCGCCTCGTGCCGTGGTGGGCCAAGCCGTGCGTGTTGGGCCACGAGCCATGATTCGGTTTCTCAATTTCCAGAAGAATAGAAATGCTTATTCAAATTAGTTTTCAAGCTTTTAAGAATTTGTAGTAAATTGGGTAGTGATCCTAAAATAGTGAGACTAATTTTGTTAGGTTCGTAAAAATACCGTCTACTTGATAGTATAGTTGGATTGCAGTTAGTTGTGATGAGTATTGGGTCATAAATTCAAAACTAGAGAACTAATATTAGGTAGGTTAATACTTGTAGGAATATTTGTGGATAATTGGTGATAGATATAGCCACAAAAATTTTACAGTAGGTCCACTAGGTTGTTATGTACTTACTATAAATTTTGTAGCCTTAGAATGTGTTGTTAAATAAAATAGCCATTAATCTTGTTTTATCGTATCTAGATTAAATCGGTATTAGGAGTAAGAATACATGTAGTTGCTATAAGAATGTATGTCATGTTTTATACTTGTTAGTGGTGATGGTACATAGCTTAGCCTTTAGTGGGTAGACCTCGCTTAGTAGTTTAATAGATGTACTTTCAGGATAAGAGTTGCTGTTGTCATATTATTAAACATTGTATCATCATTTCATGTAGATCACGAACTGGTAGACTTCGTACCCGTCGGCGAGCCGGAGTACGATGAGGTGATCGAGGAGTACGAGAGGAGATCCTCATGCAGGAGGGAGCCTAGGAGCCTGTTGGTGCTGACCCTGCTGACCCGACGCCTACCCAAGGCAAGCCCCGAAGCATAACCCATATTTTTATGATCACTAAATATATATATGTGATGTGCATTTAAGTTACAGGCATTTTATGAAAACTACCTGCATAAACATACCCACCCATGAGTCCTACTAGTACAGGCTGAGTAGCTACTATGCTCAGGATACCGGTAGCGTGAGTAGCCTGCCGTTACTCGCAAATAGATAATAAAATATGAACACTCATGATAAAATGGTGGAAAGGAAAATGGTGGCCGGGCAGAGATATGGATTGGGTACTGGTGGGTGTAAGGGGTTGTGTCCTGCGGCCAATAGGGCATGACTTGGTTACACTTTTTTCCTTGTCCGTGTCGATTAAGGACCGGTCGTTGCATATGGCTCTAGGCAAGTCATAGATTCATTGTCCTGAGCGCATACTTGGGTATGGGCGCAGGGAAGACTTGTTGCTCTCTTGTCGTGGATCTAGCTCTTTTTGGACTGACTGATGGGAAGAGGAGGTGGTGGAGGTCCTTGCACCACACTAAGTCTGGGACTCAGGATGTGGGGGCTTGGAGTCCAAGTTTGGACAGGGACCTAGACACCCAGGACGGGAGAGTGATGGGTTAGTCATGCTTGTGCCTGGGGTACAAGCGAGTGAAAGGGTCGAGATGGCAACTAGAGGGGGGTGAATAGTCCTTTTAAAATTTAATCACGTTGACTAACCGAAACAAGTGCGGAATTAAAACTATCAGTCTAGCCAAGACTACACCCCTCTATCTGTGTTCACTAGCACCTTGCAAAGATACTAATCAAGCAACAAAGGTGCCGGGCTATTTAGAGCTCACCTAACCAATTCTAGAAGCAAGGTCACACAAACCTATGCCACTAGTACTTTATGCAACAAGGGAGCTCCTACACATGCTAGTAAGCAAAAGCACAAAGCCACCTAATGCTCACTAGTAATGCTCAATAACAAGGCAACCAATGCCAAATTAGAGAGCGCAATTACTTAGCTACACAAACTAAGCAATGTGACTAATAAGATTACACAAACTAAATTAGCCACGCAAAGGAGCTACTTCTATGTTATACAAGCAAGAAGGTAATTAGCAAGCTACACAAGCTAACTAATTACAAAAGCAACAACACAAGCTCAATGTATAAGAAAGTAATCGCGAGCTTGTGTAACGGGGATGCAAACCAATGGGAAGAACAAGGTTGACACGATGATTTTTCTGCTGAGGTTCACGTGTTTGCCAACACGCTAGTCCCCGTTGTATCGACCGCTCACTTGGTGGTTCGGTGGCTAATTGGCATCACCCACCAAGCCCGCACGTCGGGCGCCGCAAGAACCTACCCTGGAAGTGAGGGTAGCTCAATGACACGCTTTACTAAAGTTGCTCTTCGCGACTCCCACGGGGCGAGCACAATGCTCCTCACAAGCTCTTCTCTAGAGCGCCGCACAAGCTTCTTGCGAGCTTCGACGGAGACCACCACTAAGCCATCTAGGAGGTGGCAACCTCCAAGAGTAACAAGCACCACCGGCTTACAACTCGATCACCTAGTGCCACTCGATGCAACCTCACAATGCAATCGCACTAGAATCACTCACTCACACAATCGGATGATCACTATCAAGTATGTGTGAGATGGAGGGCTCCTAAGCACTCTCAAGCATGGACACAAAGTCCCCCAAGGTGCTCAGCACCAGCCGTGGCCGAAGGCCACTTCTATTTATAGCCCCAAGGGCTAAACTAGCTGTTACCCCTTCACTAGGCAAAAGTCGAGCTGACCGGATGCTTCGATCGTGTTGACCGGACGCTGGACCTCAGCGTTTGGTCGCCCAATGACAGCCACATGTCACCTGTGTTCAATGGCATTCTTCTGATCTCAATGGTCATCTTCTGACTGAACGCAGCAGCTTCAACTGATTGGACGCTGGACCCTCAGCGTCCGGTCATTTATAGTAAGGTACCGACCCTGACCGAAGACGTCTGGTTGGACGTGATCGGACGCAACCCTAGCGTCTGGTCACTCTCTAGTGACACTACTTCGTCTGACAATAGGACCGGACACTGCCTCCAGTGTTCGGTCACTTTCAGAGCCAGCGTCCGATCAACTGACCGATGTTGCACACTGACTGCCACCACTGACCGGACACTGAGCCTCAGCATCCGGTCACTGCATGACCAGAGTTTGATCCACTCTGTGGGACCTTTCTCATCTCCGTTTCTCCACCGAGTTGATCCACATCAACTCCAACTTCATCTCCTTTGTAAATGTGCCAACACCACCAAGTGTACACCACCATGTGTATGTGTGTTAGCTTTTCACAATCATTTCTCAAAGGGTTAGCCACTCAGCTTGCCACACCACTCAATCCTAGTGATGATGCAAAGTTAGATCACTCGAGTGGCACTAGATGACTGATATGCAAACAAGTTTGCCCCTCTTGATAGTACGGCCATCTATCCTAAACCCGGTCATAAACTTCTCTACACACCTATGACCGGTGAAATTAAATGGCCTAGGTTATACCTTTGCCTTGCGCATTCCATTCCATCTCCTCCAATGTCGATGCAACACATGCACCAACATGATCAACAATGATATGATCCACTTCATATCATCATGTGATCATTTTGGTTCATCGATCTTGACTTCACTTGCTCTTCACCATTGCCTTCGTCCATCGATGCCAAGTCTTGCTCAAGCTTCACCGCCACGCGGTCCATCACTCTAAAGCCTCCGACTTGCCCTTCACGCTTGCAACTGGTCCATCAAGCCAAGTCATGTCTTAATCTTCTCCACCTTGATCACATGACTCAATGTCATGTCTCATGTGCAATAAGCTCCTTCATCATCACATGTGTGAGCTTTGCAACATCTCCAAGCCATTTTCACCTTCATGGCATATGTTGCTCACACATATATACCTATGGACTAATCACCTGTGTATCTCACATAAACACAATTAGTCCACCTACATTGTCACTCAATTACCAAAACCACACAAGGACCTTTCAACGGGGCATGTGTTTCTGGGGCACCTAGCTGGGCACATTGATTCGTGAATCGCCGAGAAATCCGGTACGGCTTGTCTGCGGTTTAGCACCATAGTAAGAACTAGAAGTTGAAAGGAGAAGAAATGGAACTAATTGCTCAACTCTTGCTTGAAAGTAGAACAGGTGCTTATATAGACTGGCTAGATGATAACTTAATATGGCTAATAATAAGACATGAATAAGGACTCACTATTAGCGTTGCTTTCTGCTAAAGAAAACCAGCAAACCATAAAGCCTATCATATTCCTTGGAGTCGGGAAATTATTCCCACTAGTTGGATAAGTCTTGTGAGTACATTGTGTACTTAGGGTTTATTTGCCCCTGTTGTAGGTGATGCTTGAGAAGTACCTTGTGTGGAGGATTCTTCTGGTGGGCTCAGACAGATCCTCGTCCCTATCGCTAGATGTATATTTTTAAATTCTATTGTTTATTATTCCACACTCTGGTATTTGGTATTGTAATAATGTACTTTTTAAGAAACTCTTATGTATGAAATGGACTTGTATTGTACTTGTTTCCATTATTGGATCCTTGGGAAAAATGTGGATCTTTTGGGTTCTCCCTTGGGGTGTGCCCGACGGATACCACCCGATGTAGCTGGCTTTTGGGGTACTTAATGTCTGGTGGAAGACAAGCGCCTCTGTAAGTGTGCTATTTCAGGCAGTTCTGCCATAGTTGGTACCAGAGCCAATAACGGTTACGAGTGCATCACCTTTTTTTCAAAACTTAAAAATTTGACCAACAAAAGTTTTGCAAAAAGTAGGATGCGATTAAGTTAAGTTATATAAGTATAAGCCCTAGCAATATGGTCTATCTAGGATAGCGGCACTGGTTTTATCTAATCAATTTTCTGCAGGTACACTGACTTACGTTGCGTAAGAAATCGCTTGTATACGGAAAGTGAGTGTGCGATGTGCCAAAAAGTTTTGCGAATGCCGCTATATTCTGGCTTGAGTGAACGTATAGGTCGAAGCATGCATCATGATAATAGCACCTTACTTTAACTGAAATTCCCCCCCCCCCTTCACGTATAATGGAATTAGTAAATTGATAGGACTAACTAAATGGATGCTTTAATAAATGTGCTATCATTTCTCTAATCCCTTGATTCTGATCGGAAGGGTGTTCTAATGGATGGTTCCTTTCTCTTACAGATGAACCTAAGGTCAGGACATGGAAGCACCAATGTTGGGGTAGCTCACGAGCTTGGTGAGGGCCTTGGCGATAGTGGCCAGGCCCATGAGCACAACGGGGAGAGCCATGAGGCTCCGCTTTTGGCTCCTCCTCCACCGCCACCATCACCTCCGATGACCCACGCTAAGATGATGGCTGAATTGTTGGCTACTCGCCAGGAGTCAGCTCATGCCATGGACATCATGGCACAAGCTGTCGCGGGCCTCGCCCATGGAGGCCACGGGGGCAACGGTGGGAACGGGGGTGGTGCCCGTCGTCCTGAGAGACCGTCCTCCTACCAGGACTTCCTCAAGACTCACCCCCACCTTCACCCTATCTGATGAGCCCCTAGAGGCAGAGCACTAGCTTCGCACTCTAGAGCAGAAATTTTGGCTCCTCGGAGTGGCCGACAAGCAGAAGGTGCACTTTGCAGTGCTACAGCTTTTGGGGTCCGCAGGTGCATGGTGGGACATCTTCTAGGCCATGGAGTAGCTAGATCATCTGGCAACCTAGCAGGAGTTCACTACCACATTCCAAGAGTTCTTTATCCCTGCTGGTGTCATCAACCAGAAGGTGACTGAGTTCCTAGAGCTGCGCCAGGGGAACAGAACAGTGATGGAATATGTGAACAAGTTCAATCACTTGGCTCAGTATGCTGGCAGTTAGGTGGATACTGATGATAAGAACAAGGACCGCTTCTTTCATGGTCTAGCTCCCCTCCTTCAGGAAAAGCTATACACGGCAAACTATCAGACCTTTAGGGCTCTGATGAACGCCGCCATTGCCATGGAGGGTTTTCAGCGGGAATCCTAGGTTGAGTGGAAGAGGAAGTGGGTGGCAGCTGGATCCTCTAGCTACCCTCACACATAGAAGATATAGGTTGTCCGATGGGGGTCATATCAACCATCTGGTGGGCCTTCATTCCGACAGCCCCAGTAGACTTCGCAAGCTTCCTCTACACAGTACCGTGCACCTCCATAGCAGGTGCAGCCTTAGCAGTCTCGGGGACAGCAGGTCCCACCTTATCAGGGGTTTAGGAACAAGCCAGGTGCTTATTTCAAGTGTGGCAAAGATGGCCACTATGATCAAGCTTGCCCCCTGAACTAGCCAGCTCAACCCGCTCAACCGTCAGCAAATTCCAGGCTTATCAAGAGGACCATAATCAAGAAGAAAGTGCCCAGCAGATCTGGCCAGGTGCATTTCATAAATGCTGAGTAGATTCTACAGTAGGAGCCGGTGATGGCTGGTATGTTTACCATCTACTCCCATCCAGCTTTGGTGTTGTTCGATTCTGGTGCATCACATTCTTTTATGAGCATGGGGTTTGTAGAGTGGCACAACTTATCACTTATGGCTATATTGTATGCCTATAAGATCTATACTGTGGGTTCACAATTGTTCATCAATACCCGCACAGATACAGTAAGTTTGGTATTAGCCACCCACACTTACCGCCTATTGTTCATGGTCATGCCTGGGCAAGGCATTGATGCTATTCTTGGAATAAACTAGTTGCGGGTGTATGGGGTAGTATTGGATATGAAGAGAAGTGCGGAGTTACAGCTTCCTTCTTCTGAGGATAGGATGTCTCTTGTGGTACCCTCAGACCTAGTCTTACCTGTTGCTACCCATGCTGAAGCCTCTCCTGATCTTACCTCCATTCCGGTAGTATGTGAGTTCCCGGATGTTTTCCCTAAAGATTTTCCTAGGTTGCCACCGGACTGAAAGGTAGAATTCTTCATTGAGCTTAAACTTGGTACTGCCCCTATCTCTAGACACTCGTACCGCATGGCTCCAAGGGAACTAGTAGAAATGAAGAAGCAGCTGGAAGAGTTGATGGACAAAGATTTCATCCGTCCTAGTTCTTCACCATGGGGTTGCTCGGCTATTTTCGTGAAGAAGAAGGATGGTACCTTGCGGATGTGTGTGGATTACCACCCCCTTAATGTGGTAACAGTTAAGAACAAGTATTCCTTGCCCCGCATAGATACCTTGTTTGACCAATTAGCTAGTGCTAAAGTGTTCTCAAAGATAGATCTCTGATCAGGCTATCATTGGGTCAAGATCAGGCCACATGATATACCAAAGATAGTTTTCTCTACTAGGTATGGGTTGTATGAGTACCTAGTGATGTCTTTTGGTCTTACCAATGCTCCTGCCTTCTTCATGTACCTGATGAATTTAGTTTTCATGCCGGAGCTAGATAAGTTTGTGGTAGTTTTCATTGATGACATCCTAATCTATTCCAAGAATGATGAAGAGCATGCACAACACCTTTGGATAGTACTAACTCGACTAAGGGAGCACAAGCTATATGCTAAATTCAGCAAGTGCGAATTTTGGTTAGATCAAGTGCAGTTTTTGGAGCATGTGTTGACACCTAAAGGTGTTTCTATAAATCCCAGCAAGGTGAAAGATGTATTGGATTAGAAGTCTCCCAAGTCTGTGCATTAGATTTGTCAGTTCCTTGGTCTGGCTGGATACTATCAGCATTTCATTCCCAATTTCTCTAAGATAGCCCAGCCAATGACCAAACTGCTCCAAAAAGAAGCTAAGTTTGACTGGAGCCTAGCCTGTGAAGAAGCTTTTCAAGCTCTGAAGACTTTTCTGACCACCGCTCCTGTGTTGGCCCAACCAGATATTGATAGGCCCTTTGATGTATATTGTGATGCTTTGAAGATAGGGTTGGGGTGTGTGCTTATGCAAGATGGGCATGTGATAGCTTATGCTTCGTGCCAACTGAAGAAGCATGAGGTGAATTACCCCACTCATGACTTAGAGCTAGCTTCTATTGTCCACGCTCTGAAGATTTTGAGGCATTATTTATTGGGCAATAGAGTGCACATCTTTAGAGACCACAAGAGCCTCAAGTATATTTTTACTCAGTCTGAGCTGAACATGAGGCAAAGGAGGTGGTTAGAATTGATAAAAGATTACAATTTGGAAGTCCATTATCACTCAGGAAAGGCCAATGTTGTAGCCGATGCTTTAAGACAAAAGTCACACCAGGTTGAGGAACCACCTTTATCTCTCAACCATGCAGAGATATTGGCTCACATTGCATTGACCTCAGAATTGCTGGAGCAGGTTATTCGGGAGCAGAGGGAAGACCCCAAAGAGATTCCTCACATCAGGAAGTTGATGGCTAAAGGGCGTAGCCCTCACTTTAGTGTTGATGAGCATGGAGTGGTGAGGTATAAGGATAGACTGGTGGTTCCATCCAATGAAGAGCTAAACAGAAAGATTTTGAATGAAGCTCACCATTCAAAATTATCTATTCATCCTAGCAGTAACAAGATGTATCATGATCTGCGCCACTTGTACTAGTGGTCTAACATAAAGCATGACATCACCCGGCACGTCGCGGAGTGCGACACTTGTGGTAGAGTTAAAGCAGATCATATGCGTACCCTAGGATATTTATAGCCCTTGCCCATTCCTGTTTGGAAATGGGAGGATATTTTCATGGATTTCATTGTGGGTTTACTCCGCACCTCCACGGGCTTTGATTCTATTTGGGTCATTGTGGACCGCCTCACCAAGTCTGCTCACTTTATCCCGGTGGACACAAGATATACAGCCAAGAAGCATGCTGAGATATATTTCGATTAGATTGTGACCCTTCATGAAGTTCCCCTTACTATAATCTCTGATAGAGGGTCGATCTTTGTCTCTTATTTCTGGGAGCAACTTCAGCATTGTCTGGGAACTCATCTTCTTAGAAGCTCAGCATACCACCCACAAACGATGGTCAAACTGAAAGGGTGAACCAGGTGCTTGAGGATATGTTAAGGGCTTGTGCCATCTCTTTTCCTAAGAAGTGGGACAAGTGCTTGAAGTTAGCAGAATTTTCTTACAACAACAGCTACCAAGAGAGTATCCGCATGGCACCATTTGAGGCTCTATATGGGCAAAAGTGTAGAACACCACTGAATTGGGTTGAAGTGGGAGACCGTGGGTACTTTGGGCCTGATTTCATAAAAGAGGCTCTAGAGAAAGTGAGTATTATTCGGAGTCACTTGAAGGCAGCTCAAAGCCAATAGAAAGCTTATGCTAATAAACAGAGAAGGCCCTTAGAGTTTGCAGCTAGAGATTATGTATACCTCAAGGTGTCTCCTATGAGAGTGGTGCATCGATTTGGCATTCATGGCAAGCTAGCCCCTCGATATATGGGTCCATATCAGGTGTTGGAGCAATGTGGTCTAGTTGCTTACCATCTACAACTTCCAGATATTCTATCTATAGTGCACAATGTGCTCCATGTATCACAACTGATGAAGTGTTTGCGGCTTCCTGATGAAGCGGTGGAAATGGAAGGACTTCCTCTCCAGCCAGATTTAACGTATCTGGAGCACCCTATCAAAATCTTGGATGAGAAGGAGAGAGTGACAAGGAATAGAGTGGTAAAATTCTACAAGGTGTAGTGGCAAAATCATTTAGAGGCTGAAGCCACCTGGGTACAATAGAGTTACCTATTGCAGCATTACCCTCACCTTCTCGTCGGCTTGGATAGTTAGTTGTTGCGCCAAAAATGTATCCCCTATCTCTTTCTCACCCTAGGCACACGAAATCTCGGGTCGAGATTTTGTTTTAGGGGGGTAGATTTGTAACACCTTAGGTGTTACATTGTACCATTTTGCTAAAACATTGCATGAGCATCTTACTTATGTGCAAATGTGTATGACATGAATTACAAATCAATGTTCGGCACTGGAAACATTTATATCAAACAAGAAACAAATGTTACATTTCATGTCGCATAATATTGTTTAGTATTCTAATCTAATGTTTGTCAAAACAAAAATGCTATAGAACGTTTTGTGAATGGTGATAAAGCATGTGCGGTCGAGGACAAGGATAGCAAGCTAGTACATCCCATAGGTCAGATTTGGGATTCGACGCGAAATCATTTGAATCGATGTCATTCCAAGTTTTAAAAGGGGTCGATGAAGCCGCTTTTGGCAAGTTTTGTAGGGCGATCGGCTTAGGAGGTTGCGCGATGTCATGATTTCGGTGGATAGCTTGATGTACCCTCTTGCGCATCAAACAATTAGTTTGGTGTTTGGAGCATTATGTATAAGTTTTCTAACTGCTTTAAAAAGTATGCACGGCACATGGCCGAGCCCTAGGCGTGGTCACCACCTGCTGCTGGCCTAGCACCGCTGCTGGCTGGCCAGCACACGCTACCACGTTGGTTGCATCCTGCTGCCGTGCCTATGCACGCACACAGCCCTTGCGCTACGTGCCAAGGCCGCCTGCCACCGCACGCTGACCGCGACCACTGCTGCTGCTCGCCTGCCACCGCTGCTGGCCCGCCCAGCGTGCCGAGGCGCAGTCCATGTCTTCGTGCCACCATGATTGTGATGCACGCAGGCCCAGGCACTACTGCCTTGGCTGCCTACTACCACTCACTGGCGCGTGGGTTGCCTCGCCGTGCCTGACGCACTGCGTCCGGGACGCCGACCGTGTCCTGCCATGTCGGTCGCGTCCCACTATCGTGCCATGTCCTACCCTGCTTTGGCCGAAGGCACACTGGGTCCCACGCTACATGCCTCTAGCGGCCATGCCTGGTATTGCTCCATTGACTCACCTTGGCTGCTCACACGAAGGATGACAGCCTACTCCACCATCACCTCTACGTCGCATTGCACTCTGTTTCCCTTGTCTGGTGCTACTCGTTGCGACGCCATGCCGAGCCTCGTCGGTTTATAGCCGCGGCCGTGCGGACGGCTGCGTGGAGCACATCTCGCTATCCCCCATTGTTGTGCGTGCTTGTTTGTTGCGTTGACATCCATAGCCGGACCGAGCCAAGCCACGCCAGGACCCTCCCCTGCCTCCGCTGTCACCATGGCCACCGGGACTGTTCTTTCAAATTCACCATAGTGGCAGTGCCGTGATTCAAATTGATTATGTCCTCGACTCTGCTAGGTAGCCAGCAGCCCTACCGACCCCACATCACTACCTATAGCTCCGTCCTATGCTTCAATTTTGAATCGCCGCCCCGCCAGGTCCATAAGACCGAACGGACGCGCGCCGTCGGCTAACCACGCAACCAAGGCATCCTATTCCAATTCCTTGCTCTACTAGCCTCCCCTCTAGCTGGTCATCACCATGCTCACCATAGTCTAAGCCCTACCACCATATAGCAGTCCCTGGCATAGCCGTGCCATCGCTGTACGCCGTCTCCTTGTCGGTATGCATTTGGCCAACTCAGCTCTGGCCTTCTTCGGCCAGACCGTCACCTCAAGGGTCTCCATGGGTAGTGCCTCGAGCTCGCCAGCTATTTGGTATGTTCCATTTTCACTGAGGCTCACAGGAACACACCCGCCATCGCAAGTCAAGGACCACCATCGAGGAGGGAGCCTAGGACGATGCCCCTGTTCACCGTATCGCTTCCAGACGCTACGCGTTGTCGTGGAGGTAATCATCGGCCCCGTAGCTAGGCCTTGGAGGCTCGGGTGACACCGGCGTGGCTGCCCGGTGCCCGCGACATCACGCCAGTGCACGCACGGGTGCCGGGGGATGTCACCACGGTAAAGAAGGAGAAAGGGGAGGGTGCAGCTGTAAAACCATAGACTAGAGAAATAGTGCCTTGTAGCTCGCTATAAATACCCAGTAGTTCGGGGACATTTTTGCATGTTGCTGATGTGTGCGGGTCTCTCTTCCGTCGTGGGCCATTGGCCAGCTAGGCCATGCTGCGCTGGCATGCGCATCGTGCCATGGTGGGCTAGGCCGCGCGTGTTGGGCCACGAGCCAGGATTCGGTTTCTCAATTTCTAGAAGAATAGAAATGCTTATTCAAATTAGTTTTCAAGCTAAACTTTAAGAATTTGTAGTAAATTGGGTAGTGATCCTAAAATAGTGAGACTAATTTTGTTAGGTTCACAAAAATACCATCTACTTGATAGTATAGTTGGATTGCAGTTAGTTGTGACGAGTATTGGGTCATAAATTCAAAACTAGAGAAGTAATATTAGGTAGGTTAATACTTGTAGGAATATTTGTGGATAATTGGTGATAGATATAACCACAAAAAATTTTATAGTAGGTCCACTAGGTTGTTATATACTTGCTATAAATTTTGTAGCCTTAGAATGGGTTGTTAAATAAAATAGCCATTACTCTTGTTTTATCGTATCTAGATTAAATCGCTATTAGGAGTAAGAATACCTGTAGTTGTTATAAGAATGTATGTCATGTTTCATACTTGTTAGTGGTGACAGTACGTAGCTTAGCCTTTAGTGGGTAGACCTCGCTTAGTAGTTTAATAGATGTACTTTCAGGATAAGAGTTGCTGTTGTCATATTATTAAACATTGCATCATCATTTCATGTAGATCATGAACTGGTAGACTTCGTACCCGTCGGTGAGCTAGAGTATGATGAGGTGATCGAGGAGTATGAGGAGGAGATCCTCGTGTAGGAGGAAGCCTAGGAGCCTGTTGGTGCTGACCCTACTGACCCAGCGCTTGCCCAAGGCAAGCCCCGGAGCATAACCCATATTTTTATGATCACTAAATATATATATGTGATGTGCATTTAAGTTACAGGCATTTTATGGAAACTACCTGCATAAACATACCCACCCATGAGTCCTACTAGTACAGGCCGAGTAGCTGCTATGCTCAGGATACCAGTAGCATGAGTAACCTATCGTTACTCGCAAATAGGTAATAAAATATGAACACTCATGATAAAATGATGGAAAGGAAATGGTGACCGGGTAGGGATATGGATTGGGTACTGGTGGGTGTAAGGGGTTGTGTCCTACGGTGAACAGGGCATGACTTGGTTACACTTTTTTCCCTGTTCGTGTCGATTAAGGACCGGTCATTGCATATGGCTCTAGGCAAGTCATAGATTTATTGTCCCAAGCGTATACTTGGGTATGGGCGCAGGGAAGACTTGTTGCTCTCTTGTCGTAGATTTGGCTCTTTCTGGGTTGACTGATGGGAAGAGGAGGTGGTGGAGGTCCTTGTACCACACTGAGCCTGGGACTCAGGATGTGGGGGCTTGGAGTCCAAGTTTGGATGGGGACCACCACACCCGAGATAGGAGAGTGATGGGTTAGTCCTGCTTGTGCCTGGGGTACAAGCAGGGTGTGTGTTTTTGGGGCACCCAGCTGGGCACATTGATTCACGAATCACTGGGAAATCTGGTACAACTTGTCTGCAGTTTAGCACTATAGTAAGAACTAGAAGTTGAAAGGAGAAGAAATGGAACTGATTGCTCAACTCTTGCTTGAAAGTAGAACAGGTGCTTATATAGACTGGCTAGATGATAACTTAATATGGCTAATGATAAGACATGAATAAGGACTCACTATTAGCGTTGCTTTCTGCTAAAGAAAATTAGCAAACCATAAAGCCTATCATATTCCTTGGAGTCAGAAAATTATTCCAACTAGTCGGATAAGTCTTGTGAGTACATTGTGTACTCACGGTTTATTTACCCCTATTGTAGGTGATGCTTAAGAAGTACCTTGTGTGGAGCATTCTTCTGGTGGGCTCAGATGGATCCTCGTCCCTATCGCTAGATGTATATTTTTAAATTCCACTATTTATCATTCCACACTCTTGTTTTTGGTATTGTAATAATGTACTTTTTAAGAAACTCTGATGTATCAAATAGACTTGTATTGTACTCATTCCCATTATTGGATCCTTGGAAAAAATATGGATCTTTCAGGTTCTCCCTTGGGGTGTGCCCGACGGATACCGCCCGATGTAGCTGGCTTTTGGGGTGCTTAGTGTCTAGTGAAAGACAAGCGCCTCCGTAAGTGTGCTATTTCGGGTGGTTCTGTCACAGCAACTTTGTTAGGATTTTGACAAAGGAGTTTAACAGTGAGATTGGTCTAAAATCAAAAACTTTTGTAGGTCCATCAAGAGGCGGGCAAAAAGAGTTAACCGAGGTGAAAAGGTCATGGTTAATCTGGCCTTAACGGAGGTGGTTGGTTGCCCACCGTGGTTAATCAAATAAAAAAACAAAAAAATAAGAAAACTTGTGGACAAGCCTAGCAAGCCCATCTACACATCGTTGTCGTCGTAGCTGCTCATCGGTGTGAGCATCCTCACCAGACCACACATAGAATCGGGATCCGGCCACCCATCGCCAAATCCATAGCACCCTCGTCGGAGACATAGGTCGAAGATGCTAGATTCACTACACCCAGGCTAGATCTACTGTGTCCTCACTGGAGACATTAGATCCACTGCATCCTTGCCAGAGATGTGGGTCGGAGGCGCCAGATCCACTGCACCCACGCCGGATCCACTGCGTCCTCACCGGAGACGCAGGTCAGAGACACCAGATCCACTACACCTAAGCTAGATCCACGTGCAGCCCATGCAGCCCATCCATGGTCACCGAATCTAGGAGAGGAAGAGGAGAGGGTCAGCGGTTGGGGAGAGGGAGAGGGCACCAAATCCACACCGGCCGCCCAAGCGCGCCCCGCCTTGGTCGGTCGCCCACGCCCACGCCTCCCTCACAGGCTACCCGTGCATGCCCTGCCCTGGCTAGCCGCCAGCACCCACGCCTCCCTCGCTGGCTACCCATGTGCGCCTTGTCCTGGCCAGTCGCCCACTCCCGCGCCACCCTTGCTGACCGCCGACGCCACCCCAACTCCTTGTATTGGGTGAGGGAGAGAGTGGAAGAGAGAGATGGATCAAGTGAGGGAGAAAGGGAGAGACAGCTGAGGGAGGGGGAAATGAGTGAGTGAACCCTAACTCCTTGTATATATATAAGCCTAATAGGTGGGTTGGTATGGGTTTTTGCTGGCCCCTAAACCCTAAACCCAAAAATGACCTGATTTTTTAGGCGAGCCTTAGGCGGCGCCTCTGCAAATAGATTTTGTGAGGCGGTTGATTGTGACCGCCTTGGTTAATAAAAAACAACTACATTAGTTAATCTCAGTCATTAACCGAGGCAGTTCAAAAGCCCGCCCGCCTCCGATGCCATTTTCAAAACGCCTCGCATGATGTTTTCTGTAGTAGTGGATTGTACAAAATAGTCATTTGTAGTACCAACATTGGGACGCTGAACCATGGTGGCCGGTCATCACGCCATCGTGACATCAGACCCTCATGCCCCCAACTCCCAAAGCCTACGACTACCATATGATCTATCGCTATATTTTTTTGATTACTGAGCGGGGTTAGATCACCCATCGCCCATTGACCTCACATATATCTACTTCAACATCGGCGTCGACTACACCAGAATCTACCTCCTCAACCATATGGCTAGCCTAGGCACATGATGTTGAGGGGTCATCACCTTCCCACATCACTTCTTGGTTATCTCGTTCGCATGTGTTCGTTATCTGAAAGCTCTAGTTTTGTTTTGGTGAATTGATGAAACCCTTAGTGCTAACCTAGTTTATCAAAGTGATTATGAGACAAGTAGCACTACTCCAACTGATGAAGCAATTGAAGATCATGACATGATGATGATGATGGCATGGTGATGATCAAATGCTTGGACTTGGAAAAGAAGAAAGAAAAAACAAAAAGCTCAAGGCAAAGGTGAAATTGATAGAAGCTTTTTGATTTAGTGATCAAGACACTTAGAGAGTGTGATCATATTTAGGATTGATAGCCATCCTATTAAGAGGGGTGAAACTCGTATCAAAATGCGGTTATCAAAGTTCCACTAGATGCTCTAACTCATTGCATATGCATTTAGGATCTAGTGAAGTGCTAACACCCTTGAAAACATTTGTGAAAATATGCTAACATATGTGCACAAGGTGATACACTTGGTGGTTGGCACATTTAAGCAAGGGTGGAGAAGTTGGAGTTGATGTGGATCAACTCGGTGAAGAAACTGAGGTGAAAGGAGGTCATTGTGAGTGACCAGACGTTGGGCTCTACTGGACTGGTGCATCCAGTTAGTGGCAGCAGTGAAGGCGTAGGCGTTGGTCTTCAACCGGATGCTGGGTTACTTCGTGATCGGACTTAGTAGAGGTGCGGAGAAGAGGAGAAGGACTGGACGTTGGTGTTGCGTCCGATCATGACCTACTAGACATGTCCGATCATTGTTGAGCAGCTCTGGGAGCTCTTTGGACTTGACCGAACGCTACCCCTCCTATGTCTGGTCGTGATCGAACTGACACGTCTGGTCATCATTTGGCTCTCTCAGGACCTCTCTAGAAACGACCGAACTCGGTAGAGGTGCGTCCGGTCTTGGCACTATGCTGTGTCCGGTCATCACTTGACCATTGGCATGTGGCATCTGACCATTGAGATCAAGCAACTGAGGTTGAATGGAGACGACGCATGGTGTGCATCCGATGACCGGATGCTGGACCGGGTGCGTCTGGTCAATCTGATCAGCACATTCGGTCACCCTAATTTCTCAGTGAACACAGAGCCAACGGCTCTATTCATGGAGGCTCTCTATTTAAGCCTCATTACTAACACTAGCTCACTCTCTTGGCAATTTGCATTGGCATAGCAACCTTGTGAGCTTAGCCAAAGCCTTCCCACTCATCTCCATCATTGATTCATCATCTTTGTGAGATTGGGAGTGAATCCAAGTACATTGCTTGAGTGTTTGCATCTAGAGGCACTTGGTGTTCGTATTTCGCTATGGGATTTGCTTGTTACTCTTGGTGGTTGCTGCCAACTAGATGGCTTGGAGCATCGAGGATCATCGAGTAGAGGTTGGTGATTGTCTTCGGCTCCGATCTTGGTGATTGTGAGGGGTTCTTGACCTTTCCTCGGTGGAGAGCCAAATGGTACTCTAGTAAATTGCTCATGGCTTGTGTGATCATCATCTTATGTTGGTTATGCGGCACCCTATTGAGGGTTTGGCGTGTGATGCCAATTAGCGTATGAACCTCTAAGTGAGTGAATCACCATAACAAGGACTAGCTTGCCGGCAAGCAAGTGAACCTCGGTAAAAAAATATTGTGTCAACATTTGATTCCAAGGTGATTGGTCTTCATTGGTATTCATTCTTATGATTGATTGGTTCATTCCTTGACTCGGCGGTATAACCATCTTGCTATATCTCTTTACATTACCGCAAACTAGTTGTTAAGCTCTTTAGTGTAGCTAGTCGTGAGAGCTTGTTAGTTTGGTTAATGTGGCTCTTTAGTTAGCCTTTGAGAGCACACTAATTTAGTGTAGTGGCATAGCCATTATGTGGATAGAGACTAAATACACTAGAATTGTAGTAGGTGGCTTGCATTTTTAGTAGGCTAGCGCAACACTTGCTTTGTCTCATAATTGTCTAACCGCAACACTTGCTTCGCCTCATAATTGTCTAACCGGTTTGCTAAGTGTTGTTGTAGAAATTTTTAATAGGCTATTCACCCCCCTCTAGCCATTAGGACCTTTCAAGTGGTATCAGAGGTGTGGTCACCGTGATTTGAGGCTTAACAACCTTTAGTGTAAAAATGGCTCAAATCAACAACACTAAGAAGCCACCCTAATTTGATGGCACAAATTATCCATATTGGAAGTCAAAGATGACCACACATATCAAGTCAATCAATAGAAAGGTGTGGAAGGTGGTAGAAACCAAAATTGAGGTTGCCGATCTAGAGAATCCCACCATGGCCGAAGAAGTGCTTCTCAAAAATAATGACATTACTCTAAGTGACATTCATGATGCAATTAATGAGAGAACATTTGAGCAAATCAAGAATATTAAGATGGCTCATGAGGCTTGGAAGAAGTTGGAAGAATCATTCAAGGGCACCAAGGCAATGAAGGGTGCAAAGGCATATATTCTCAAGGAGAAATTTGCTAGCTTCAAGATAATGGAAGATGAGAGTGTGTCGGACATGTTCCATCAGATGGAAGTGCTTATCAATGATATCAAAGCACTTGGTGAGAAGGTGGAGGACAAGGACTTCTCTCATAAGTTCTTAAAATGCTTACTCGCAAGATTTGGCATGTTGGTCACCTTGCTAGTGAGGACCAGTTTGGACACAATGATACCAAACCAAATCTTGGGAGATATCATGACCGATGATGCTTATAGAGATGATGATGAGAAGGAAGAAAAGAGGGAGAAGAAGGATGACAAGAAGAAAAGTGTGGCATTCAAGGCCACATCATCCAAGGGACAAAGCAAAGTAAGAATCATCAAGTGAAGATGAAGACTTGAGCTTTGATGAGATGGATGATGAGAAGATGGCTCTCTTTGTCAAGAGATTTGGCAAGTTCATGATGAAGAAGGGCTACCATGCTAGAAGAAAGAAGTCTTCATCAAAGAACAATGGAAGAGTCAAAAAGGTGCTTCAATTGTGGAAGCAAAGATCATCTTGTTGCTCAATGCCCATACAATAGTGACAAAGATGATGACAAGAAGAACAAGAAGGACAAGAAGGAAAAGAAAGAGAAGAAGGATAAGATGATCTTCAAGAAGAATAAGAAGGGTGGTTCATATGTGGTCACTTAGGATAGTGATGCTTCCTCAAGTGATGATGATGACAAGACCACCAAGAAGAAGGCACTTACAAGTATTGCTATCAATGAGAAGCCCTCTCTCTTTGACACTCCATCATGCTTTATGGCTATGGCCACTAAGGTACAAACTTGTGATGATGGAAGTGATGAGGAACATGAAAATGAAAATGAAAGTGATAGTTATGATGATGAACCAACTAAGGATGAACTACTTGACATGCTAGATGATGCTAAAGAACAATTTGACATTAAGAGAAGGGAAATGCAAAAGCTTGCATAAGGAAATAAAAGCCCTGAAGCAAGCCTTTGATGAGCTCAAGGGATCTCATGAGAGGCTAGAGGAAGCCCATGAGAAGCTTGGCAAGGCTCATAAGAATCTTGAAAAAGCTCATTCCTCTTTGCTTGATGAGCAAAATGAGAAGAAGCATGTTGAGACATGTAATGTAGGCTTAACTTGTGACCTAATTGATGGATCATTATATATGTCTATCATTGTTGCTCCCACTAACCCTTCTTGTAGCACTTCTACTTTTACCTCATCTAGTAGTGATGGTTTCACTTGTGATGCCTCACTAATGGTTGAGAATGAGACCTTCAAGAAGGAGGTCAATAAGCTCACTCACACCTTCGCTAGGCCTATGGTGGTAAGGACCGCTTGCTTATGTGCTTGGGTAGCCAAAGAGCTTCTCTCTATAAAGAGGGATTGTGCTATATCCCCAAGAAAGATAAGACAACCTTTGCTCCTCATAAGACTAGTTTTGTAAAGAACAATGGTCGGTTTTACACTATATGCAAGCACGTTGGTCATAAAGAGCATGAGTGCAAGAACAAGAGCAAAACTACTAATGTATCCTCAATTAAGATTAATTCTTTCTATGTGCTTACTAAGGGTGCAAATGGTGTAAAGGCTAAGTTTATTGGTACACCATGGATGGGCTTAAAGAAGAAAGTCATTTGGGTGCCAAAGAGCTTGGTCATTAACTGTGGCAGAATCGCCCAAAATAGCGCACTTACGGAGGCACTTGTCTTCTACTAGACACTAAGCACCCCGAGAGCGAGCTACATCAGGTGGATTTTGTCGAGCACACCCCAAGGGAGAGCCCAAATAATCCACCTTTTTCACTCAGGATCCAATAATGAGAACAAGTTTACATTACTTAGTCCATTTCATACATCTAGAGTTCTTAGAAATATATTATTACAGTACCAAATTCAGAACATGGAAATTTAATAATGGAATGAAAAGAAACATCTATCGACAATATACAAGGATCTATCTATGCCCACCAGAAGAATCCTTCACACAATGGCTACTCCTCAAGTAGTACTTGCAACAGGGTAAATAAACCCTGAGTACATAATGTACTCACAAGACTTATCCGACTAGTGGGAATAATTTCTCGACTCTAAGGAATATGATAAGCTTTATGGTTTGCTGGGTTTCTTTTTGCAAAAAGCAATACTAATAGTGAATCCTTATGTATGTTAATTATTAGCATTCATGATTAGTTCATTATCTAACCATTCTATGTAAGCACCTGTTCTAGTTTCAAGCAAGAGTTGAGCAAACAGTTCCATTTCACCACCTTTCCTCTTTCAGCTCTTACTACGGTGCTAGAGTGTAGACAAGCCATACTGGATCGCCCAGCGATTCATGAATCAATGTGCCCAGCTGGGTACCCTAAAACACACTGCCCTGCTTGTACCCTAGGCACAAGTAGGACCAACCCACTACTCTCCTGTCACTGGGGTCTAGGTCCCCATCCAAACTTGGACTCCAAACCCCCGCTCTTGAGTCCTAGAATTAGTGCGGTGCTTAGACCTCCACCATCCCTGCCTCCAATCAATTGGTCCGGAAAGAGCCAAAACCCACGACAAGAGAGCAACAAGCCTTCCCTACATCCATACACTAAGTATGTGCTCAGGATAATAAGTCTATGACTTGCCTAGAATCCAATGCAACGGTCGGTTCCTTAACCGACATAGACAGGAAAAAAGTGTAACCAAGCTATGCCCCAGTTGGTCGTAGGATACATAACCTCTTACACCCATCAATACCCAAACCATATCCTTGCCCGGTCTCCATTTTTCCTTTCCACCATTTTATCATGAGTGATCTTAATAATCACCTATTGTGAGTAACGGCAGGTTACTCACTCTACTGAAATCCTAAGCATAGCAGCTACTCGACCTATACTAGTAGGACTCATAAGTAGGTATATCTATGCATTTAGTTTCCATAAAATGCCTATAACATAAATGCACATCATATACATATTCAGTGATCATTCAAAATAAGGGTTATGCACTGGGGCTTGCCTTGGGCAGGCGGGGTGTCAACAAAGTCAGCAACTGATGGCTATGGGGCTCCCTCCTAAATGAGAATCTCCTCCTTATACTCTTCAATGATCTTCTCATACTCCTATTCACCCACATGCATGAACTCTACCAACTCATTATCTACATGCATGAAATGATGATGTAACACTTAGTAATACGACAACAACAACTCTTAAAATAAGAATACATCTATCAAGCTACTAAGCTAGCTCTACCAATGAAGATGCTAAGTTGCCTATCATTTCCACTAAGCAGGTATGAAACATTTCATGTATTAACTTAGCAACTAAAGGCATTCTCACTCTTAATACTGATTTACTATATATATAATAAAACAAGAAGTACTAGCTACCATATTTATCAACCCATTCTAAGGCTACAAAAATTACAGTAAGTGCCTAATAATCTAATGGACCTCCTGTAAAAATTTCATATCCAAAGCTATTACCAATTTGCCACAATAATTCCTACAATTATTAACCTAAATGATATTAACACTTCCAAATAATTTTATAGACCTTAGCATCAACACAGACATACATAAACCAATCACACTATCAGGTAGACCACATTTTTAGGAACTCAACAGAATTTATTTCACAATTTTTGGTTGCCTGTGTGAATTGATATTAATTTCCAAAGTTCAACTTAGAATATAAATTATAAAGCTAATTATATCCTTTATAAAATGAAAAATAGATTCTAACTCGCGCGGCCCATGAGCGAGCGGCGTGGCCCACTCCCGCGTAGCGTGCGCGCACGCATGACCCACTGACGTGGCCCATGTGAGCGCAGCCCAACCGCGTAATGATGGCCCATGACAGGGAGGCCCGCGTGCATCGGTCTTTTTGCGAAAACGACCTTGAGCTACTTGTGATTCCCTCCAAGGTTCGCAGCACTATTCTTACAGTCAGCGTTTAAGCAAACTAGCCCTTGGAACATCCTATCTTTATCATGGCCAGGTCATCGGGCACCCGCACGCGCACCGGCGTGGCGACGACAGCACTGGGCGGTCCCACCAGCTAGCTTAGCCCCTCCCCGTCCCCGATAGCGAGCCGATGCTCACCTAGATGCGAACATGAGGCAGTGGGCGGTGAACGGTGACGCTGTCTAGAGCTCCCTCCATGGTGGCAGACCTCCTATGGCGGCGGCAGCCATGTTCCCATGAGCCAAGGCACAAACGACATGAATGGACCAAGAAATGGGCATCAACATCTCACCCAGAACCTACCCGACATGGTGGCTTGATCGGGTATGGACCGGGTGCGTCCGACCATGCGCACACGGCAAGCACAGCGACGGCCACAATGGCATGACTGCATCAATAGCGCTGGGCAGGTAGTAGCAGTGCAAATGGGGGTGCGCACAGGGTGAAGGACTACAAGGTGAGGCTAGGGGTGCAACCAATTGGGCTCAGGAGGACCAAGCAGGTAATGCCCATGGCAGCGGCGTCTAAGCCTTTAATGGCACGGCAGCAGACGCTGGCTCCAAATTGGAGCTTGCCAAGGCACGATTTGACACGGTGTGGGGGTTAGTTGGCTAGCTGGCTAAAAGACGGAGTTGGGAGCGCACTGAATTGACTGGACATGACCTATCCAAACCAAATTGGTGGCGTGGCCTGCCTGGACCGGTAGTAGAGGAGGGAGGGGAAAAGAAAGGAATGGGGTCGGCTGCTTGTCCAAGCTCTGGCAGGACATGGCTGACGTACATGCGCAAGCACTGTGAGCCAACATAGCCAGGAGAGGGGGCATACCTGCATGTGGGTGGTGGCAGCGCAGCAGCGTGGTCATGGCGCCATTAATGGCGAATGACAAGCGGGTGGCCTCGATAAGGCCACGTGCACAAATTCAGCGACAACGACGTAGAGACATAGGCGGACGCAACGCAACGCTATGGCGTGGCGATGATAGCATGGTGTAGCACGGTGATGGGATGATGGTGGTGCAGTGGCTCGGACAGACGCGACATAATGCAAAGCAGTAGCAGTGACCCGGCGAGGGCAGGCGGCCAGGGCATCAGGCCCACTGAGCACGGCGGTGCACGGCGTGAGAGTGTGTGTGCTCTGCTCATTCAACATGTGCCTAGGTTTGATAGCGGCGATGCCACTGCACCCAAGCAGAATGGCGGCAGCGCCTGGTAGAGCAGAGCTGGTAATGGAGCAACACGAGCGGTCCCAAGGCACCAGCAGCGACATCAGCGGTAGCGCACCTCACAGTAGTGGGAAGGAGAAGCTACATGCCCCAGCAGCCAGCCATTGTGACCAGCCAGGCATGGCTACACACGCGCACGTGCATGGCCGATGCGCCACCACCGGCACAGGAGCACAGTGACCGCATCAACGTGAGGAACTCGGCCCAAAACGTGCCATGCACACTTTTTAAAGTGTCCCAAAAATCCAATTCGATTATTCAATTGCCAAACCACCTATGCTATACTTAAGAGGGCATGCTAGGCTACTAAAATAAGCCTTAACACCCCATCACTCCTTAACCCAATTCTTCTACAAAAACCAACAAACCTAGCTTTGTCAAACCACTTTTCAGACTTACAAAATCGACTAAGTCTCGATCGGATTCGTGTCAAATTCAATTTCCAAGCTATTCAATATGCTAGCTAGTGAATTCATCTCTTGACCATAGGTATTTCATCATCATCTACAATGTCCATACTTCTAACTTTACTAAAGTTCCATATATACGTTCTATAGTGTTTTTGTTCAATAAAAATTCACGAACATCCGTACTTGATAATTTTATACGTCACGAACGGCCTTTCGTTAAGCATTTTTGTTAGTCATTTTAAGTTACATAAATTGATTCGCACACTATACTACATACATTGACACATAACTATGATGCTCATGACATGTTTTAGCAAAAGATTTTAAAGTGTAACACTGAGGGTGTTACACTAACCTTCAAGGATCCAAGCAAGTTTGGGTACCTAAAAAGAATTGATCTTCTTTTGTAGGTCAATTACAAAGCCAGAGGAAGGCATTGAGTTTTTGATAGTGGGTGCACTCAACACATGACCGGTAATGCAAGAATGTTCAACTCAATAAATACCAATGGCAATGATGGTTATGATAGTATCACATTTGGTGACAATGGCAAAGGCAAGGTCAAAGGTCTTGTTAAGATTGCAATATCCAATGACATGAGCATATCCAATGTGTTGCTAGTAGAAAGCTTGAACTTAAATTTGCTATCAATGGCTTAATTGTGTGATCTTGGATTCAAATGCATATTGGGGTAGATGATGTAGAGATCATAAGTGTAGATGGCTCTAACTTGATCTTCAAAGGCTTTAGATATGAGAATCTATACTTGGTTGATTTCAATGCTAGTAAAGCTAAATTATCTATATGTTTGTTCACTAAGTCTAGCATGGGTTGGTTATAGCATAGAAGGCTTGGTCATGTTGGAATGAAATAATTGAATAGATTAGTTAAGCATGACTTGGTTAGAGGCTTGAAAGATGTTGTGTTTGAGAAGGATAAGCTTTGTAGCTCTTGTCAAGCCGGCAAACAAGTTGGAAACACCCATCCTAAGAAAATCATAATAAGCACTAGTAAAGCATTTGGGTTATTTCACATGCATTTGTTTGGGCCAACACAATATACTAGCATTGGTGGTAACAAATATGGCTTTGTGATAGTGGATGATTATACTAGATACACTTGGGTATTCTTTCTAGTGGACAAAAGTGATGTGTTTGCAACATTTAAATCATTTGTCAAAGGCATTCACAATGAGTTTGAAACAACCATCAAGAGAGTTAGAAGTGACAATGGTAGTGAATTCAAGAACACTAGAATTGATGAGCTATGTGATGAATTTGAAATTAGACATCAATTATCGGCCAAGTACACTCCACAATCAAATAGCCTTGTTGAGAGGAAAAATAGAACACTCATTGATATGACAAGGTCTATGCTTAGTGAGTATAATGTGAGTCAATCTTTTTGGGTTGAAGCTATCAACATGGCTTGCTATTGTAGCAACTGCCTCTATTGTCACCCATTGAAAGAGAAGACACCATATAAGCTCTTAAATGGTAGAAAGCCTAACATTGCATATTTTTGGATCTTTGGTTGCAAATGCTATATCTTGAAGAAAGGCACTAGATTGGACAAGTTTGACAAGAAATATGATGAATGATTTCTACTTAGATACTCAACTACTAGTAAAGCATATAGAGTTTAGAATTTGGATAGTAGTACTCTTGAGGAAGTTCATGATATTGAATTTGATGAAACCAAGGGTTCATAAGAAGAAAATGAGAACTTGAAAGATGTTAGAGGCATTCAACTTTCAAATGCCATGAAGAACATAGGTGTTGGTGAATTGAGGCCTAGGCAAGTGAATGATGATGAAGATGATCAAGTGTAAGTGCTCTCTAACTCAAATGTGCAAGATGATACAACTCAAGCTAGTACAAGTGGCTCTCATGACAATGAACAAAATTAAGTGGCTAGTACATCATCTCAACCTAATGATCAAGCAAGTGCAAGCAATCAATTTCCAATCCTTCAACCAACTAATATTGCAAGGGATCATCCATTGGACACTATCATTGGTGATATTTCAAGAGATATGCAAACTAGATCAAGATTGGCTTTATTTTGTGAGCATTTCTTATTTGTGTCATCCATTGAACCAAAGATGATAGATGAAGCATTGAAGTATGTTGATTGGGTGAATGCTATGCATGAAGAATTGAATAACTTCACAAGAAATCAAGTATGGAAATTAGTAGAGAGACCAAAGAGACACAATGTGATTGGAACCAAATGGGTCTTTAGAAACAAGCAAGATCAAGATGGGATAGTAGTAAGGAACAAAGCAAGATTGGTAGCACAAGGATATACACAAGTTGAAGGTCTTGACTTTAGAGAAATATATGCCCCGGTTGCTAGATTAGAAGCAATTAGGATCTTGCTAGCCTATGCTTGTGCCCACAACATTAAACTCTATCAAATGGATGTCAAGAGTGTATTTCTCAATGGTTACATAAATGAAGAAGTATATGTTGAGCAACCTCTCGGTTTTGAAGATGAAGAGAAGCCCAACCATGTGTACCAGTTGAAGAAGGCATTGTATGGCTTGAAGTAAGCACCTAGAGCATGGTATGAGAGATTGAGGGACTTCCTAC
The DNA here is from genome assembly GCF_019320115.1 of Miscanthus floridulus. Taxonomy (NCBI): domain Eukaryota; kingdom Viridiplantae; phylum Streptophyta; class Magnoliopsida; order Poales; family Poaceae; genus Miscanthus; species Miscanthus floridulus. The sequence continues at coordinate 25,930,473 of NC_089597.1, read as the reverse complement.
TCTCTAAAGGGTTCATGATGGGCAAGGTTGACACCACTCTTTTCATCAAGAAGATTGGAAAAGATTTATTTGTGTTGCAAATCTATGTTGATGACATCATATTTGGATCAACCAATCAAGACTTTTGTGAAGAATTTGGAAAGATGATGGCTAATGAGTTTGAGATGTCCATGATTAGAGAGTTAAGTTACTTCCTTGGTCTTCAAATCAAGCAATTGAAGGATAGCACATTTGTGAGTCAGGGCAAGTATATCAAGGACATGATCAAGAAGTTTGGCATGAGTGATAGCAAAGCCATTAGTACATCAATGGGAACAAATGACAACTTAGATAGTGATACAAGTGGTAATATGGTGGATCAAAAATTGTATCAGTCTATGATTGAAAGCCTACTCTATGTTACCGCATCAAGGCTGGATGTCATGTTTAGTGTATGCATGTGTGCAAGATTTTAAGCCTCACCAAGAGAAAGTTATTTGAAGGCCATAAAGAGAATATTGAGGTGTTTCAAGCATACACAAAAGGCAACGTATTAGGTGCAAACCAACCAACCTATGAAAACTTAAAAACTACCAATCAAGACCACTAGATACTGATCCAATGGATGGGGCGAGGGGGCTTAAGTGCAAAAAAAATACCGGCGGGTGGGGGGCTTAAGCGCAAAAAAATCCCACCTCTTACCCCATCCATTGGATCAGCATCTAGTGGCCCTGATTGATAGTTTCCAAGTTTGCACAGGTTGATTGGTTTGCACCTGATACATTGCCTACACAAAATGTTGGTTTGTGGTATCCCAAAGGTGCAAAGTTTGAGCTAGTTGGTTACTTCGACTCGGATTATGCGGGATGCAAGGTTGAAAGGAAGAGCACCTCGAGCATATGTCAATTATTAGGAAGATCACTTGTTTTATGGTCATCAAAGAAGCAAAATAGTGTTGCATTATCAACCGCCGAAGCCGAATACATATTCACCGGTAGTTGTTGTGCACAAATACTTTGGATGAAGGCCACCTTAAATGACTTTGGAGTCAAGTCAAAGAAAGTACCATTGCTATGTGACAATGAGAGTGCAATCAAGTTAATCAATAATCCGATTCAACATGTAAGAACAAAGCACATTGATGTCCACCACCATTTCATAAAAAAAACTCGACCTACGGAGGGTTATGACGGCCCCCGGGTTTTCCCTTTAAGAAGAAGATCTTTTCACACAGATCCTGACGCAGGAGGTACCGTTACCCTATGAGAACTGGGCCAGGGCCTTCCACTGCGCTTTGGCACATGGGGACGGGTGAGGGGATTTTTTTAACCTCGGCCTAAAATCCGCTCCCACGGGGAGTCGAACCTAGGACCTAAGGAGTGCCGCTGGGTCACCTAACCGTTTGAGCTAGGTGCCCTTTGGCATAAGAGATCACCAACAAGCCATTGGATGAGAAAAGGTTTTGCAAGCTAAGAAATGAGTTGAACATATTGGATTTCTCAAATATGTGTTGATGCACCTCCTCACTTATATGACATGCCTCTCCTTCGAGCAATTCAAGGTAAAAGTTGATTGGCATGGCATACATCCTTGCTAAGGACATGTTTAGTGCATCTAGTCATTTTTCACATTTAATAGGCTCATTCATGAAAATCAAATTATTTTGATGTTTGTATGGTACCACTATTGCTTCTCTGCTTAATTTGGTCTAGTGGTAGCATATGACATATTTGTGGGCTTTTAAACCTAGTGTTTGATCTAGAAAATGAGCTCTAAGTGTTTAACTCAACATGGTACAAGATAACCCTTATTTGGAGGTGTGAAGAAGCTTGTTCTTGGATCAGACCAAGTTAAATTTCTTTGGCAAGTATTCTAGATTGAACCAAATTTAGGAAAAAAATCCTCATCCTATTGATTGACATTGATAATCTCAACCTATCTATGTTTTAACCTTTGTGGTCATTGATGACAAAGAAGGAGCAATAGTGTACAAAGATAGTGAAAAGACAACAAAGATAGTGAAAAGACAACAAAGAGGGAGAGAAACAAAGATATAAGTGATAGGGGAGAATTTGACATAGGGGGAGAGATATGATAAAGGAAATGGATCAATTAAAATTTTGAGCAAACAAGTAGGGGGAACAAGCTCATAAACTTGGTGGATGCATTTGAATGTGCATTTCATATGCTTGCTTGCATGTCACAAGTTTTAAATTTCAATATCCATGCTTGTGTGGTGTATGCTAGTTGTAGGTTTGAATGATGAAATGAAAAACTAGCATGCATAGGTTAAGTAACTAGACTCAAGCTCACATTATGAAAAAACTAGACCCTTACTTCTAATGTCGATCTCATGGGGTATTATAGTTTTGTGTATGTCTAGTTACTAATGGTGCTAAGGATGGTATATTGGTGCACTCCGATTGATATCATGCTTCAAAGGTCCATCTTTTATACCTTAGCATCATTTGGTAGATATTGTCTCCTATATTTCCTATCTAAGCATATGTGCAAGCTACAATCCAAACTCTTAGCACATATGTAGGAGGAGCAATTGCTACCATATGGGATTCATGAAACTTGTCCATATCCTTTTACACATGGTAAATATGCTTGGGCAAGCAACATGGATTTAATTTAAATTTCAATTCATATCTTTGTGTAAGGGTTATCATCAATTACCAAAAAGGGGGAAGATTAAAAGCTCTAGTTTGGTTTTAGGTGAATTGATGAAACCCTTAGTGCTAACCTAGTTTATCAAAGTGATTATGAGACAGGTAGCACTACTCCTAAGTGATGAAGCAATTGAAGATCATGACATGATGATGATGATGGCATGGTGATGATCAAATGCTTAGACTTAGAAAAGAAGAAAGAAAAAACAAAAAGCTCAAGGCAAAGGTGAAATTGATAGGAGCTTTTCAGGTTTAGTGATTGAGACACTTAGAGAGTGTGATCACATTTAGGATTGATAGTCGTACTATTAAGAGAGGTGAAACTCAGTATCGAAATACGGTTATCAAAGTGTCACTAGATGCTCTAACTCATTGCATATGTATTTAGGATCTAGTGGAGTAATAACACCATTGAAAACATTTGTGAAAATATGCTAACACATGTGCAAAAGGTGATACACTTGGTAGTTGGCATATTTAAGCAAGGGTGGAGAAGTTGGAGTTGATGTGGATCAACTCTATGAAGAAACGGAGGCGAAAGGAGGTCATTGTGAGTGATCGAACGCTGGGCTCTACTAGACTGGTGTGTCCGGTCAGTGGCAGCAGAGAAGGCGTAGGCGTAGGTCTTCGACTAGACGTTGGATCACTTCATGATCGGACTCGGCAGAGGTGCATCCGGTCCCGCTGATGTGGCGGTGCAGAGAAGAGGAGAAGGACCGGACGCTGGTGCTGCATCAGGTCATGACCTATCGGACGCGTTCGGTTGTTGTTGAGCAGCTCTGGGAGCTCTCTGGACTCGATCGGACACTGCCCCTCCTGCGTCCGGTCATGATCGAACTGACGCGTCTGGTCATCATTTGGCTCTCTCGAGACCTCTCTGGAAATGACCAGACTAGGCAAAGGTGCATCTGGTCTTGGCGTTGTGCTGCATCTGGTCATCACTTGACCGTTGTCGTGTGGCAGTTGACCGTTGAGATCAAGTGACTAAGGTTGAATGGAGGCGACGTGTGGTGCGCATCCGATGACCGGACGCTGGACCGAGTGCGTCTAGTCAATCCGACCGGTGCATCTGGTCACCTCGATTTCTTAGTGAACAGAGAGCCAACAACGCTATTTGTGGAAGCTCTCTATTTAAGCCCCATTACCGGCTCTAGCTCACTCTCTTGGCAATTTGCATTGACATAGCAGCCTTGTGAGCTTAGCCAAAGCCCTCCCACCCATCTTCATCATTGATTCATCATCTTTGTGAAATTGGGAGTGAATCCAAGTGTATTGCTTGAGTGTTTGCATCTAGAGGCACTTCGTGTTCGTGTTTCACTGTGTGATTCACTTGTTACTCTTGGTGGTTGCCGCCACCTAGACGGCTTGGAGCAGCGAGGATTATCAAGCGAAGGTTGGTGATTGTCTCCGGCTCTGATCTTGGTGATTGTGAGGGGTTGTTGACCTTTCCCCGGCGGAGAGCCAAAATGTACTCTAGTAAATTGCTCATGGCTTGTGTGATTCTCATCTTGTATTGGTTGTGCAGCACCCTATTGAGGTTTTGGTGTGTGATGCCAATTAGCGCGTGAACCTCCAAGTGACTGAATCACCACAACGAGGACTAGCTTACCGGTAAGCAAGTGAACCTCGGTAAAAATCGTTGTGTCAACATTTGATTTCGAGGTGATTGGTATTCATTCTTGTGATTGATTGGTTCATTCCTCGACTCGACGGTATAACCATCTTTCTATATCTCTTTATATTACCACAAACTAGTTGTCAAACTCTTTAATGTAGCTAGTTGTGAGAGCTTGTTAGTTTGGTTAGTGTGTCTCTTTAGTTAGTCTTTGAGAGCACACTAACTTAGTGTAGTGACATAGCCATTGTGTAGATAGAGACTAAATAAACTAGAATTATAGTAGGTGGCTTGTATTTTTAGTAGGCTAACACAACACTTGCTTCGCCTTATAATTGTCTAACCAGTTTGCTAAGTGTTGTTGTAGAATTTTTTTAATAGGCTATTCACCCCCTCTAGCCATTATGACCTTTCATCATCGTCACCACAGATATTAGGACAGCCTCTTGCTGACTTCCATCATTGTCTTGCCTCGCACATACTAGGTATGATTAGCCGATTGTGCGCAATCCACCCTAGCTCCTGTGACATCTAGGTCTCCAATGGTTTTGTCGTCACTTCTAGAAGTCCAAATTGCTTTAATGTTTTTCAACTCTTGTAGCTCCACCTATACAATGTGAAACCACTTTTGTTAGGCTAAACTGCCTGACAAATATTAGGGCACATTTTTTTTTCAATTTCCCCATCCAGAAGTTCATGTTGAGCGACCGATATTTCTCTCTCTCAAATGATACAAAAAGATCAACGCTTGCCTTAGGCCAGTCTCGACTAGGAGTTTCATGGCTTCAAATAGAATGAAATGAAATATTGATGAAACACCTACTCTCAATGAAAAGTGTTATTCTATAATTTTATGACTCATAGAGAGTTGATAATCAGTCCCAACAGAGTTCATCTCATTTCTTCTCTCTTCTTAAAAACGTTATCATGTCATAAAAAATACATGTGTGACAACCTATTAAATATAAATAAAACTCACATGAAACTGCCTTACCTACACCGTTGCTCAAGAATGCCACCTCGCGCGTGGTGGTTGGTCACGGCATCGTGGACATGGTGATTACGTGAGGAGCTGGTGGCTAGACTAAACTAAACAACCAACGAACCTACGCGTCGAGGTGGCAAACAAAAAAGTCTTCAGGAAGGGAGACAAGGATGATACAGATGTGCCTAATTGATAGAGCTCATTTCTTCTTAAACTCCAAAACCAAACATCTTACCCATCAATTCTCAATATAGTTTAATTTACCTCCCTCCCCAAGTTAGAAATAGTTTTCAAGGCAGTTCCATCCTTTTTATTTTAAAAATATGCTAAATATCCGATAAGGTTTTCAAACCTCATAAAAAAACCTATACATAAGCTTTCAAAAATTATGAGAAAACCTTAGTGATGGACTTAGACACAGAAAACTCAAATAAAATATTTATGGGTCATGAAAATATCTCTAAATGTTTCCAAAAGATATATTTAGCTCTAGAAAAATGAGAAAATATCCAAAAAATCAGGGAATTCCAAAACATTATAATTTATGTCTAGACATGTTTTTCAAAACTATTCACAGCAAAAAATAAGATGAATTTAGCATTAGCTTTATGTTGCATTCTTTCTGGTTGCATCTCATATTTTTGTTTTAGAAAGTTTTAAAATTCATTATATATAAATTACAATGTTTTGGGAATGTTACATATTTTTCTAGATATTTTTTCTATTTTCTTAGTGCTAAATCTATTTTTTGGAAGATTCTAGATAATTTTTTACCCTGAACATTTAAAAGCTTAGAGACATTTTTCATGGTTTAAAAACCTTATTATCATTTATAAGATTAAGACTTTATTAAACAAAAAAATGATGCAACCACCTTGGAACTACTTCCAATAGAGGTAGAGAGGTAATTTAAATAATTTTTATAGATGCCAGTTTTGGAGTTTATAGGCCCTCGTTCGCTGGTTTGAATCTTGGCTGAAACTGACTGAAAAATACTGTTCTGGCTGAATTGTTGCGAGAGAAAAACACTAGTTTCGGCTGAAAAAAACAAGCCGAACAAGCCGAATATGGGATAAGCCGAACGAGGCCTATAAGTGGAAAAAAAATCAGATCATTACCCAAGGATCTTTTGCTTGGTTTTTTTTAGGAAAAGGACCTTTTTCTTTGTTTTTTTTGGAATCATGCTTTTTTTTTTGAGAAACAGGACCTTTTGCTGTTTTTTTTAGCAACAGGACCTTTTGCTTTGTTGGGATCGGTTTTTCAGTCCGCTAACAGTACAGCCCATTTACTATTGATGTCAAGGCCCAATCCGAGAATTCTGGCCCTAAAAAACACTGCGCGCCCTCGGAGTCAGAGGCGCCAGTGTTTCGCCGTCTCGCCTCGCCGTCAGCAGCAGCAGCTCCACCTCCATTCCACGGCGTCCGTCGTGCGCTTCGTCTGCACGGGGACAAAGGCAACGGCGACGGCGACGGCAACGCGAGGGGGAGGAGATGAAGCTGAAGCAGCTGGAGGGCCTCTTGGGTGGCCTGACCCAGTTCCCCGACCCCAAGGTACTGCGCCACCGCCACCGCCACCGCCGCCACCTCTTGGGTGGCCTTTCTTTCTCCTTTCTCGTCTTCTGCTCGATTTCGCTTGGCCCCACCCCGACAAAGGGAGGGGGAAAGGCAGAGGAGTATCTGACTTTTGCCACCGACGGCGTTGTTGGGTGTAGGTGGAGCTGGAGCAGTACCCGACGGGCCCTCACATCGCGTCGCGGATGCTCTACACGGTTAGTGCTGCCACTTGCGTCCTGCTCCGATTCCGATCCCTTCCCGCTTTGCTTCAGGATGCTATGTATCTTTCTTTTCTCGGGATAGTCTTGGGATGCGGCGCCGGGCTTTCTTGTGACGGTAGTGGGATTATGGAATTGGGTGCCACAAAGTGTAGCTTTGATTCTGAATCAACTGAGCTGCTAAGCAGTAGGTTTACGGCTGGAGTTGGGTGGCTTTGTTCTAAGAATCGTAGCTGCTTCAGAGCCCTGTCACAGAGAAAAAAAATCACCCTTGTGACCTTGCGTATTTGCCCCTTCTGATCTTTAGTTTTGGCAAAACATAGCACTTATACTTTTCACCGTGGCTGGCAAGGTTCATCAATGGAGCTTTGGGGGGACTTCCATTGAAGCCCAAGCTTGGGATTATTCCGATTTTTATGTTTTGATCTGTTTCAACCTATGATTCAACATTTGGTAATGTTTTGCTTGTTAGTCTCCTAAAAGTGTATGCAAAAAACTTCAGTGGACAACTAGTTCGAGTAGACTATTCCTTCTCTATGGTTGTCTTGGTCTGATGCAAGTGTCAATTAGATACTGAAATTCTACTACTTATGATTTGATGTTTACTTAACTTTATCATATTAATGTTGATTTGATAAACAATCAGGCGGAGAATAGTTTCGATGACATTACTGGGCAAAGTGGTAGCTGACTTTGGCTGTGGCTGCGGCACTCTGGCTGTGGCGAGTGCTCTACTGGATGCTGAGTGAGTATGTTTAACTTGGTAATTTTAGGCAATCGTGGTCTTCTTCCCCTGACAATCCCTCTAGCAGTGTAATGTCCACTTCGGTATTTTTTTTAAAATAAACTTCCTGTTTAGTGCTTATGTTTGTAATTTTGCACAGTTCTTTTGTACGCTGATCGATCTGACAAAAAGTTATTGCCTCTGCAATTGTGTCCTGATAGATTGTGCCTAAGTTCTTGCTTGCTAGTAATTGTGCACGTGTCTTGTGTTGGTAGGAGAATTCTTACTCTCATCGAGAGAGGATGACACTAGGAGTTGGGGCAATTTTCTTGTCTATTTCTCACACAAGCTCACACAAATGCCATACCAACCTGAGGGGTTGGGGTTACATATTTATAGGCTGCTAGCCAGCCAAGCATATGCCAAGATGCTAGTCTAAGATGCTAGTCTAAGATGCTAATATGCTGTCCTAGCTAAGATGCTGTCCTCTAGTCTAAGATGTTATCCTCTAAGATGCTGTCCTCTAGTCTAAGATGCTGTCCTAAAAACAGAAAAACAGTCACAAGGACCATGACCATGTGAGCATCATAGCCCCACAAAGACCAGCCACACATGAGACTTATCCATCATTCTCCCCCTAAGTCTTGTGCGTCGTCTTGTGGGAGAGTTGAACCATCCCGGTCCTGGAGCAGAGCTCAAGGAACTTGATCCTCCCAAGGGGCTTGGTGAGCAGGTCCGCAAGCTGGTCCTTGGTGTTGATGTAGCTCGCCTTGATGCTCCCTTCCTCCAAACAGCCTCGGATGAAGTGGTACCTCACCCGGATGTGCTTGCTGCATTCGTGGAACACGGGGTTCTTTGCCAGGGCCAGAGCGGACTTGCTGTCCACCCTGAGCTCCACCGCTCTAGTGTCTCTGCCGAGGAGATCACCAAGCAGTCGAGCAAGCCAGAGCGCCTGAGTCGAAGCGGTGGAGGCCGCTATGTACTCGGCCTCGCAGCTGGACAGGGCCACCACCTGCTGCTTGACCGACTGCCAGCTAACGAGGCACTTGCCGAGGAAGAAGAGGATCCCGCTCGTGCTCTTGCTGGTGTCGATGTCGCCGGCGTGGTCGCTGTCGTTGTACCCGACGAAGTGTGCCGCCCCAGGGCACCTCGGGTAGTAGAGGCCGTGGTCGAGAGTCCCCGCAACATAGCGGATGATCCTCTTCACAGCCTGCTGGTGCTCCGTCGTCGGTCGCTGCATGAACCGACTAACGTAGCCGACGGAGAATGCCAAGTCCGACCGTGTGTGGGCGAGGTAGCGAAGGCTCCCCACAAGACGCCGGTACTGCGTAGCGTCCACCTCCTCCGTCGTGCTGTCGCGGCTCAGCTTCAGCCTCTCCTCCATCGGAGTGAGAGCTGGGTTGCAGTCGGTGAGCCCAGCTAACTCAACGACGCGCTTGGCGTAGGCGGTCTGTCGAAGCGTGATCCCAGAGTCATCCTGGTGTACCTCGATTCCCAGGTAGAAGGAGAGAGGCCCCAGGTCACTCATCTGGAAGGTGGCCTTCATCTCTTCCTTGAATGCCGCCACCTCCGCGTCCTTGGTGCCGGTGATCACCAAGTCGTCGACTGTAGACACCCACCAGCAGGGCATTACCTCCATTGCCCCGTCGGTAGATGGCCGCCTCGTGCGGGCTTTGCTCGAAACCCATCCCCTTTAGCGTGGAATCCAGCTTGGCATTCCACGCCCTCGGTGCCTTGCCGCAAGCCATAGAGGGCCTTGCGCAGGCGGAGCACCTTGCCCTCCTTGTCGGGGATCGCAAATCCCGGCGGACTGGTGCACGTAGACCTCCTCCTTCAAGTCGCCGTTAAGGAACGCCGACTTGACGTCCATGTGATGAACACGCCAGCCCTCCTGGGCAGCTAGCGCAAGGAGGAGTCGCACGGACTCCATCCGTGCCACGGGAGCAAAGGCGTCGTCGAAGTCGACCCCCTCCTGCTGCACGAAACCTCGTGCCACCAAGCGAGCCTTGTGCTTGACGATGGCGCCGGCTTCATCCCTCTTCAACTTGTACACCCACTTAAGGGTGATCGCGCGGTGACCACGAGGAAGGTCAGCAAGCTCCCAGGTGCGGTTCTTCTCAACCGCATCCATCTCCAACTGCATCGCGGCGCGCCATGCCGCGTGTCTCTCGGCCTCTGCAAACGACCGAGGCTCACCGTCGTCACACGCAAGGTGCAACTGCGCCTCCAGGTCGTGAGGCACCGGTCCCGGCACCGGCTGGTCGCCGAGAAGGTTCTCCACCGTACGGTACCGCAACGGCTCGCCGTCGTGGTACGCGTCGACGCGCTCCTCGTCGTGAGAGAGCGGAGTAGCGAGCTCAACCGGGCCGTGCTCGACACGAGCTGGTGGTGGAGTAGACGTGCCCGGAGTGGTGCCTGTCAGTGCTGGAGTGCGTGGCGTTGCCGGCTGTGGTGGAGCCGGCGAAGAGCTCATCGCAGCCGAGGTCCTGGCTGGAGAGCGTGGTGCTGTCGGAGTAGCAGGTGCCGGGGTCGGTGGAGGCTCGGAGACTGGGGTAGACGCGCTCGCCGAAGAAGAACTGCCTACTCCCCCAGCTCCCTCGAAGTGGACGTACTCGACAGTGAAGTCGTCGTACGTCGGAGCCGAGCCGTCGTCCACTGCCTTGTCCCACGCCCATCCTCGCCCTTCGTCGAACACAACGTCGCGCGCCGTGCGCACACGCTGTGTCTTCGGGTCGAGGATGCGGTAGGCCTTCGAGCCCTCCGCGTAGCCGATGAACACTCCCGGAGTGCTCCTGTCGTCGAGCTTGCTGATGTGGCCAAGCTCCTTGGCGAACGCGAGGCAGCCGAAGACCCGCAAGTGGGAGACCGCCGGCTTGCGCCCATGCCAAGCCTCGTACGGCGTCCTGCCGTCGAGCGCCTTGGTAGACGAGCGGTTGAGGATGTAGACGGCCGTCACCACCGCCTCTCCCCAGAAGACAGCCGGCATCCCCCTCTGCTTGAGGAGGGCCCGAGCCATCCCCACAACCGTCTGGTTGCGCCGCTCGACGACGCCGTTCTGCTGCGGGCTGTACGGCGCGGAGTAGTGGCGCTGAATGCCCTCGTCAGCGCAGTATGACGCGAATTCAGCCGCCGTGAATTCGCCGCCGTTGTCGGTGCGCAGCACGCGCAGCTTGCGGCCGCACTCCGCCTCCGCAGCAGCCTGCGCGCGTCTGATGGTGTCCGCAGCCTCTCCCTTGCTGCCGAGGACCATCACCCACATGTAGCGGGAGAGGTCGTCGACGAGCAGCAGGAAGTAGCGTCGTCCTCCCGGTGTGGCCGGTGTCACCGGGCCACACAAGTCCCCGTGCACGAGCTCGAGCCTCTCCTTGGCTCGAAAGCTCGCCCGCTGGGGAAAAGGGAGTCGCCTCTGCTTCGTCAACACGCAGACGTCGCAGAGCTGCTCCACATGGTCGAGGCACGGCAGGCCTCGCACCATCTCCGTGGCACTGAGCCGCTTCAGGGCCTCAAAGTGAAGGTGCCCGAAACGCTCGTGCCACTGCCACGCCTCGTCGTCCCGACGAGCAGCGAGACAGAGGGGTTGTGCCACCTGCACGTTAAGGACGTAGAGTCGATTTGCGCTTCTGGATACCTTGGCAAGAAGGCGACGACGACGATCCCAAATCCTCATGACTCCGTCCTCAACCACCACGCGCGAACCGTTCTCATCCAGCTGTCCCAAGCTGATGATGGAGTTCCTCAACGCGGGGATGTAGTAGACTCCGGTGAGCAGCCTGTGCTCACCAGACACGGCGGTGAAGATGATGGAGCCGACGCCCTTGATCTCCACGCCGGAGGCATCCCCAAACTTGACGGAGCCTCGGACGCTAGAGTCAAGCTCGGTGAAGAACTCCCGTCGACCGGTCATGTGATGGGTGGCGCCGGTGTCGAGGCACCACCCGTCAGTCTTGTCGTTGCCGGAGCTGTCGCCGAGGAGGGCGTGTGCTTTTGGCTCGTCAAGGTGGAGGAGAGCCGCTACGGCCGGTGCCGCTGGAGGTAGCTCGATGCTGGCATGTGCCATGAACAGAGCCGGCTCCTCCTCCGCCTGTGCGACGTGGGCCTGGCCGCGTCGTGGCTGTCGACAGTCCTTGGCCCAATGGCCAAGCTGGCCGCAGTTGCGGCAGGCGTCGTCTCGTGCCGGCTTGTGCCTGCCGGCGGCGCCGCCCTGGGCGCCTCCGCGGGCATCACCTTCGGCACGTCCTCGCGCCCCGGCCTGGGCGTCTCTGCGCGCCTTGCGTGGCTTGCCACGCTTGCGGCCGCCTGTCGCGGAAGAGGGCTCCCCCTTCCTCCGGTCACCTTGGCTGGCAAGCCACTGCTCCCGAGTGAGGAGGAGCTTCCCGCCAGTGGTGATGGGCCCCGAGAGGGACTATGGCTCATCGCTGTCGACGACCTTGAGGCGACCTATCGCCTCCTCGATCGACATCGTGGAGAGATCCAGCAGAGACTCGATCGAGCGAGCCATCTGCTTGTACTTCTCGGGGACGCAGCGGAAGAGCTTTTCGACAGCTCTCTCCTCGCCGTAAGTGTCGTCGCCGAACTGCACCATCTTCTGCAACAGAGTGTTGAGACGGAGAGCAAAGTCATCAACGTCCTCACCTGGCTTGAAGGCCAGGTTCTCCCACTCCTTGCGAAGTGCCTGCAGTGTGGACTTGCTGGACGCGGTCGCTGCCGATGCGTGCCGCAGCGATGGCGTCCCAAGCCTCCTTGGCAGTCCGCTTGCTGGTAAGCGAGAACTGCATCTCGGGCGGGACTGCAGCAATGAGAGCATCCAACGTCCGTCGATCTAGGTCGTAGTCGACGTCGCCATACCGGACTGCCTCCCACATGTGCCGCACCTGGAGCTTTACCCTCATCACCGCAGCCCACTCGACGTAGTTGGTCTTGGTGAGGGTAGGCCACCCACCGCCGGGACCGACGTCCCTGACAACAGCCTGGAGCCCGTGGTAACCACGGTACCGATCCGGGGAGAGAGAGCCACGCTGCCTGTGAAGGCCGCGCTCTCCATCGACCCGTCGGTACCGATCCGGGGAAGAGAGAGCCACGCTGCCTGTGAAGGCCGCGCTCTCCATCGACCCGTCCGCCACCGTTGCCGTGCGCGCCTCCTCCAGGAGCGCCGCCGCCGTGCGCGCCTCCTCCAGGAGCGCCACCGGCACGTCCGCGCCTGTCTGGGCTGCCGCCGCGCTCGTGGGCGTGCGGCGGCTGCCCCAGGAGCGCCCACCGCCGTGCGCAGCCTCCTCCAGGAGCGCCACCGGCGCGTCCGCGCCTGTCTGGGCTACCGCCACGCTCGTGGACGTGCGCGGCTGCCCACTGCGCCGCCCGCGCTCGCGCTGCCTCCCTCCCTAGCAGCTCGAGGGTCCGCGTCGGCGGTGTCGTCAGCGGAAATAGAGCTGCCGATGCTGCCGCGCAGAGCCTCGACCTCCGCTGCCGCCGCACGCGCTGCATTCGCCGCCGCGCCGCCTCCGCCTCCGATCTGGCTGCTGCCAGCTCCGCCGCTGCCAGCCTCGACGCCCTTGCCGCCGCCGCAGCGGTCTCTGCCGCCGCTCGCTCGCGTTCCTCTGCCGCGGCAAGTTCGGCCTCCTGCCGACGCCGCGTGCTCGAGGCGACCGAGCGCTGAGACTGCCCTGCGGACATGACGCGCTACCGGGGGCTGCTGCGTGGGGAGAGGGCTGCTTCAGACGAGCTAGGAGAGGAGTGAACAGGAGCGGCCGGAGGAGCTGCTGCTGCCAACAGCTGGGGCTGTTGTGGGGCTGGGAGAGAAGATGAGCAAGAGATGCTTAGGCTACAGGATAATACGGCTCTGATACCAGTTGTTAGTCGCTGAATTCTCACTCTTGGTAGTAGGAGAATTCTTACTCTCATCGAGAGAGGATGACACTAGGAGTTGGGGCAATTTTCTTGTCTATTTCTCACACAAGCTCACACAAATGCCATACCAACCTGAGGGGTTGGGGTTACATATTTATAGGCTGCTAGCCAGCCAAGCATATGCCAAGATGCTAGTCTAAGATGCTAGTCTAAGATGCTAATATGCTGTCCTCTAGTCTAAGATGCTGTCCTCTAAGATGCTGTCCTCTAGTCTAAGATGCTGTCCTAAAAACAGAAAAACAGCCACAAGGACCATGACCATGTGAGCATCATAGCCCCACAAAGACCAGCCACACATGAGACTTATCCATCATCTTGCAGGTGAAGCTAAAACAACGAACAGTATTCCATGTCATAAAATGATTTTAGATACTGTAGTATACTTTTAAATACACCTCATTGATATATGTAACCATAAATTAATGGGTATCTCCAGTACAGGCTTGTTTTTGGTTTCTAGTTTTCTAACTTTTCTTATTGTTCATTTCTAATGTGAATTTGCTATGGTTGTGATTCACAGACATGTTCTTGGTATTGATATTGACCCACAGTCACTGGAACTTGCTCAAGAAAATGCTGCTGATCTGGAGGTATGACAATGTTTTGTTTCTTTAGTGTTCCACTTCAACCATTCTTTTATTCTAAAATGGAGAACCATTCACTTTATTTTCCTGCTTGTGTTTTCACCTGTTAATGGTTTATGACTTGTATCAATTCCAAACTCTGTATAATATTTTAATTGTTTAGACAATATTCTCACATATACGTGGTGCAAAATGCTAACCTGCATCTTTATTTCAATGGCTTGTTAAATGTTCTAAGTAACTACAATGCTAAATCACCTGTTAGTGTGATTTTTAAGCAAAGCTACCAGTCTAGTTGTTATTTACTCGGCCTTCTTTCTTTGTAGTAGTATACTAGCAATGTTGGATAACTATTTGCATTGACTAAATAAAAGATATCAAAAGGTGATAGGTAACATTAGATGTCCTTCAATTTCAAAGTTCCATTGTCCTGGAAAACTGCACATATTTACATGCTTGCTGCCTGTCCGCCTTGCTTCAAAATCAGCATGTAGTTTTGTAAGCTGAGCTCAGATGCCACATGGTTGAGTTATTCCATAAATTGAAGTCTTCCTTCCAGATAACAATATCATATAATCTGAAGCCAGTGGTAGTTGATTATTGCAACTAATAAAGCTAAAATCATCTGAAAGCTGGATCATTGGGTACACCCAAGCTATGCCATACAACCCTGAGCAGCATTAGTGAATGCAGTTTGTTTATAGTTGACAAAACTAATGTTTGTGCTTGTAGAAATTAGTTGTCCTATGGTGGAGGCATGGGGCCATCTAAATCTTGTCATATAACTTCTGTGTTTAATTGAGTGCACCTAAGCAATTATAATTTCGCTTTTATTGGCTTCTCTGATGTTCTTGCATGAAGCATAAAAATACCATGGTTATGTTAAAACACATGTTCATGAAGCAGAGCTGAAAGTAGTATTTGGTGACTCTTAACTAAAACTTAAATAATTATTTGTACCTAACTTTATTTTCTCAAACTTGTGAATGACATGTATCTTTTTATTAAATGTTTGATTGTGCAGCTGGATATCGACTTAGTTTGGTCTGACATAAAGAACTTAAATTTGAAAGGTATTGTTCTCAAGTGCTAACATATTCTAACTAGTGAGGCTGAACCTCTAGTGTTTTTTTTTGGTTACCGTAAAAACTATATATGCTAGTCTCTCATCTTTCTAGAACTTTTTCCCAATATTATCTGTAACTGTAATAAGTAGTCCATGTCTAGGAACTCATTTTACAGTCATAGTTTCAGTGTCCTCACTGAACTTGCTGCAGATTGATCTCCAGTACAAATTGAACATCAGTCGCTAGTGAAGTAGCGATTCATACTTGTGTAACATTAGCAATTGTCAGGCTAATAAAGTTGATGAAACAGCATCGCACAGAGCAAATAGAACACTTTTAAAAGTATTCTTCTTTCCCTAACTGAACTTTATGTTTATGCATTCAGTATCCCAAAACATTCCCCAGCCTTGTGGCTGAATAGAAAGCAATTTAGTGCAGGCATCCATGTTGATACTGGTGCTTGTTTGCAATGGCAGTTTCCTTTGAAAGATGATATTGATGTTTTAAGGTGCCCATTTGCTATTGACAGGTTGCTTCTTCTCAAGTTGTCTATTCTCTACACAAGACTTCCACTAGAGAAGTAAGTTTTTTTTTTTCATGGAACAAGTACAAAAATATAACTCATGAGATATCCTGGCAATACCAAATCTTCGTTTATTTCTCTTTCCTCATGTATTTCATAGTTTTTTTTTTGTCTTTGATTGTTCACATTTGTTTTCTTTTTTTGAATTGTCAGCATATCAAGAAGGCAGCCTTGCGTGGCTGCAACGGCCGCAGTGCGGAGGTTCTATGCGAGGTAAATATATTATATAAACACCAGTCGCTTTTCCTTGTTACCAGGAATGTGTTTCAGTACTTTGTTCCATATTCCTAACAAGGCATAGAGGTCCCAAAGAAAGCAACTTGACTTTTGTTCATCAGATCATTGCCCTAGAGCCCCGAGTTTTGCTGGTGGTTTTTAATCTACCCTTTCCTCTCCTTTTTTCCTGAAAAATTGCAGCTGCGTTACGATCTACCGCAGACGTACAAGTTCCACAAGAAAAAGGAGGTCGACATTGCCTTCGACTCGTGGCGCTTTGTTCCTAACGCCCCACAGCAGCAGCTAGCGCGCTATGCGCCCAGCGGCCCAGGTGATGGAACAGCAACATGAACGAAAAAGGAAAATGGTCAAATGGAGATGTGTGTCTCAAAAGGCCGGACCTGATCGAAGATACCCCACGCGTGGTGTGCTTATCGTCGTCTTGGGTTGACAGTCCCAGTAGCGGGAGCTCGGAATTTGACGAACTGAGTAGAGTTTTGTGGGCACAGGTGCTGTTTCCCTCTCTGTACTGTAGTGTGTACAATGAATGCACGGCGACTCGGTTCTTGAAGTTCCCGTCTGTATGTGTTGTGCTCACATTACTGTATCTCACGATGGATTTGGGTGCCTGTGGAGGACATGGGTGTCTTGGCAGAGCATTCTGGGTTGGCACGTTGCACTCATGCTTCCTGCCAATGATGCACAGCAGCTCCCCCAGCGCTCTGCCCCTTAGCAGCCTGGGAACGGGAACATGGCCCACGTTTAGGTTCCCATGTTCCACTTTCCGTGAACGTCTACGTTCCGGAAACGCGAATGCTCCCGTTCCCACGTTATAAAATGATACCCCAGGTTTTCGTTCCGGAGGAACATGGCTGCTAAGCCCTGCCCACCACGACGCGCTGGCGCCGGTGCTGGTGTGGGAGGCAGCGCAGCGAGCCGAAGGGTGCGCGGGCTGCTACCTGAGCTGCCCGTGCATTCAGGGTTTCAGGCACGGCGCCACACGCGTTGCACGCGGACTTTGCAGCTTTGCCGCTGGCTGGCTATACTACCCGCGGCCCGCCTGACGTGCGCGCGCACGAGCCCGGGGCCAACGCCAAGCGCAGCACCGCCGGCCCCCGGCGGAGGCCGGCGTGAGCGTAGTCGCACCTCGAGGGAAGCAGCGAAAAATCCCCACGCTCAAAAACAAACACGCTGGGAGACGTCCGCAGCATCAACAAAAACGGTCAGACCCAGTGATGAGACGGTGACCGAACACATGACGCGAGTGGTGGCCCTGCGCCGGGCTGGGCTCGCGCCATACGGACGTTTCAGTGACCGAAGAAATGACGCGAACTGCACAGGCTCTAAACCCGTCTAGGCCCCGTTTGGCCGGGCTCCCGTGTGCTCCGGCTTCTACACTGTAGCCGGAGCCGGAGGAGAAAAAAAAACGACTATGTGAGAGAGGAAAAAAAGAGAGAAAACCGGCTCTGATAAACAGTATACGCACAGTACATGAACAGCGTCACGCCTAGGGAGCCGGAGCCGTCCGGAGCTGCATCAAAGGGCAAGTTCACTGATCGAGTCGTCGCGCGGGCGGCAAACAGCGACCCCACATCACACGATGCCACTAGTCGGTTGTCCTGCCGCGGCGGCAGCTAGCGCCGGCCTTTCCACAACGGGGCTCGATTTCTCACTGGTCTCACTCATAACCCTAATAAACAACATAATAATATAAACGGCGACAAATCTGCCACCTCGAGGCTGCACTCCAGTGGCCATGCCCTCGCGACCCATGTGGTTAAACCAAACCCTAGTTGCATGGTTGCTGAGTTGGAACACCCTATTTTATGTGTTTTTTTTCCATGCCCTAGTTGCATTTGTGACGCCCACTATGTTCGTTCGTTCGACCCAGGCCGACCAATGAGGCCGTGTTATTCCTCTCCACGGCCGGGACGTGAGACGGCATAAGCCATGTTTGTCACGGCTAGCTCCTGCCTCGTCTATATAGCCAAGGCCACGGCGCCAAGCGGCATGGGCATCGATCGATCTCACGAGCCTTTGTTAATTGTTATCTTATCCCTGAGGCTAGCTAGCTACGAACGACTACGACGACGCCATGTTCAGAGATGTCCTGAAACCAACGGCCACCGCCAGCAGGTGCAGCCACAGGGCTCCAGATCATGCACTCCCCTTCACTCCGCCAAATGCCATCAAGGTATCATGCAGTGATGATGATGCAAATAAACCTGTTGTTTAACCTTGTCTTTGTCAGCTATGTATGTATATTTAGGCTGTACTCCTAGCTAGTATTCCTGCACTGCACATGGCTGCGTGGCAAAAAAAAAGAGCTTCAAGCCTGTCAGTTCTGAAACTCCCTGTTACCAGATGAACGAGTGCATGCAGGATGCATTCCACACACTGGAGATACTAGTATATACATCTATAGTACGTAACAGAATAACAAGTAACAACGAGGGGCCGTACCATCCTACTGCACAATTTAGCAATATTCCAATATATTCCTTGAACAACAGTAACTTGGATCTTTGCGTATTGCAAGGTGGTGTTCTATTAATTTAGATTAAAAAAAACATAATAATTTCTCGTCGGTTTAGGTGCCACCATCTCCTGGATTGAAGAAGCAGGCCCTCCTCATACAGGGAATGTCGCAAACTCTGAAGTCAGTCTCTTCAAATCTCCTTGAGCAATTCATAGACAGGGCTTACAGATTCTCTGAGCAGCCTTCTCTGAATGAGGTAAGAATGTAAAGATGCATGATTTTATTTGCTATTTTAAGTTTCAACTTAAAAATGTTATCATTACTCGTGTCTCGTGGCATTTGGGAAAAAGAAAGAAAGAAAATAAGTGTGAAATTCATAACTGGCCTATAGGCTGCACTGGCTCTTTCCAGCATATTTTTGTTAGTCTGTTTTACTTATGCAGTACTTTCTCCATCTACTGACAGTGTCAAAGGTGCTTCTTTTAATACCCAATATGCAATGTCTATATATGAGCAAATCTTCCCAGCTCTTGACATTACTACTCATGCATATTATTACTCACTACAATTAGACAAATAAAATCGACCAAGTCCTCTACAGGGGAATTTTCGACCTGTCAACGAAATCGACGAGGCAGTTTTACTCAACAATCTTGACGGGGAGGTCCCTGGAGATTTTCCTGAGGGTGTCTACATCAGAAATGGTGAGCTATACACTTAAGCCATGTAAAATACAGTATGAATTACTCCTCACAGTTGCATCGATGGGTTCCACATTCAAAACACAAAACCTGTAAAATGTTTAGGAAGCTATCATCCAAGTAACTGATGTATAATTTTTGGACCTGCGTCGAAACTCAAAGGGAATATCCATGTCTTGATGTATTGTACTACTTTAATTAACAGGTCCGAACCCTCTCAACCCAACACAGACAATCGCAGATTCCATATTTGGTTCAACATCATACATGTATTATGAAGGTCATGGCATGTTACATGCTGTGTATTTTAACAAGAGCAGTCTAGGAGAATGGAAGATATCGTACAGGAACAAGTATGTGAACTCAGACACCTTTCAGTTGGAGAGAAAAAAAAATCAAGTGGCTTTTGTGCCATCTGCTGATGGACAGCCCTATGCAACACTAGTTGCATTTCTTCTTAATATTGTAAGTCTTACAGAACTTGACGGTAAAGGGTAAATTCAATTTTAATTGGTAAACTTAGTTGTGATAAACACTAATTTCTATGTCAGATATTCCAGTGCATTTTGTTTTCTTGGAAATTATAATCTAATGAAGAAAGGATGACACAGTATGAGTAGAAGATAATCTGCTTCATTAATCTTTTAGAACTCAGAAAGCGAATGATGGAACTCTTTATTTGTAGATGTAATTGCTATATCGGTTCTTCTGCAATGCTGACAGAAGTTTTATGCATGGCGTAGTTGAGATTTGGAAAGGCTGTGAAGGATAGCGCAAATACTAACATATTTGAGCACGCTGGACGAGCTTTTGCTATCACGGAGAACCATCTGCCTTACGAAATCGACATCAATAATCTCAACACACTAGTACTTTATAACATCAATGGAGCTTGGAACCAACCTTTCACTAGTCATCCAAAGGTATGAAATGGCAGCTGTCAATTATTTCTCCTACAAACTCCTTGCAAAGAAAGAAAAAATTGAGTTCATTAATTCTAACCTTCATTTAATAAGCACAAGTTCACACTATGGTTTACCAATCCACGGGCAAATGATTTTCAACCCACAAGTTCTCACTATGGTTCACAATTTAATAAGCACACAAGAATGGAGCATTTTAAATGCTATTTAGAATGTGCATAGGAACTAACTTATTCAAGATTCTTATTAGATAACTGTAACTCTTCAACAACACATGCTCACATTATGACTTGTTTGTACAGAAAATTCATGGGAGTGGAGAACTGGTGATAATGGGGACAAATACTGAAAAGCCCCACTATGTGCTTGGAGTAATTTCATGTAAGTTGTTGGGAAATGTTAATCAATCCGCCATCTAACAGCTAAAATAATATACATCAAGATAGAAGTAACATTATTTAGGTTAGTAGCTGAATTAACTGATCAAGATAAACCATTCCAAATATGAATGTGAAAAATAAATAAATAGATACATTAATATCAAGTTTTCTTCTCTCTCTGGCATTACCTTAGTTGCTCACTGATAGCATACACCACCAAAATTTGTGAAAGAAAAGAAATGTCTTTCAAATTCTATTACAACTGCATTTAACTATTGATCCCCTTTCACATGAATTAGCTGATGGTGAGAGGCTTGTTCATAAGGCTGATCTCAAATTTGAGGAAGGGAAACTCATTCATGACATTGGAGTAACTAAAAGGTATATGCTTTATTTTTGTTTAGGAGTCATTATAGCTTTCTTTTAAACATCACCTTTTCTTAAACAATTCTTTCATATTATAGGTACAATATTATAATGGACTATCCTCTCAGATTCGACATATCCAGGACATTCTTACGAAAGTCGTGAGTGAACTCCGCATGTATCATCTTTACCGTGGGAATAACCTTTTGGAGGGTATATACACTACAAATTCTGCCATAATAACATGTACATATTTATCTTCAGATTTATTGAAAATGATATGAATGGAAAATCACGTATCGGGGTAATGCCTCGTTTTGGTGATGCTGAGTCCATCATATGGTTTGATGTCGAGAACCACTGCAGTTACCATTTATTTAACTGCTTTGAGGATGGAAATGAGGTAATTCCTACAAAATCTAAACATACCATGAAAAATATACACAAAAAGCATCATGATCCAAACTGCCCATATGAAAACATTCCTCCTTCTATATATGGATGATACTAATAACATGTATCAGGAGTTGTTCATATTTTCCTCTTTTGCTTACTTTGATAAAAAGCCTATTAATAGGTTGTTATCAGAGGATGTCGACTACTTGGTTCTATTATCCCTAGTGGACGCCATAGAGTTGACAAATCAAAATGGTATGGAAGGGCATTTCTCCAACCAGATAAGGATTCAGAAGATTTTGATCCTTCACTAGATGGCACTCTCTTTTCTCGCCCATACGAGTGGAGATTAAATTTGGAAAACGGCAGTGTACATGAAGGTTATATTACCTGTGAGAAGGTTGCAATGGATTTCCCTGTCATTAATGACAAATTTATAGGTATTCAAAACAAATATGGATATGCTCAAGTTGCTGACTCATTAGCCACTAGTAAAACAGGTAACATTCTTACTGTATAGAGTTCTGAAATATTGTAAAATTCTTGTTGTCCAATCTTAGCATACACTTCGTGGCATGTTTTCATGTTGTTCTAAGTTATTTGAATCATCTCTAATGCTGTATGTAATTAGTTCTGTATAATGATACAGGCTTGTTTAAGTTCAAGATGATAGCAAAGCTACACTTCGACCTGCCAGATAAGGTTAGTGGTTATTAGTACCAGATATATATCTGTTAGTACATACTAAAGTATCAGCAAAATCTCCAGGAAAACAAACAATTGATCTCAGTAGAGTACCACGCTTTGCAAGAGAAACAATTCTGCTCTGGAGTTCAGTTTGTTGCAAAGGAAAACGGAATCGATGAAGATGATGGATGGATAGTCACTTATGTCCATGACGAGGGAACAAACGTCTCTCAGGTAGTTAAACTATCTACTTAAAAATCATACAACACTGCATCATCATTTCTATACATTCATTAATTTATCAGATTTCTTGTCTTCTGCAGGTTCATATTATCGATGCAAAGAGATTTTCAGAGGAGCCAGTAGCAAAAATTACTTTGCCTCAGAGAGTTCCATATGGTTTCCATGGGAACTTTTTCTACACAAGTAATCAGAGATGATGCAATGTTTAGGCCTGGTGTATGAATTGTAACAAGCCATTACACTGTTTGAATAAAATATTTCATTTTATGGTTGAAGGATCAATAGACTACTTATTAGGTGCTAAATTAGGAAGGGCATGGATCGATCTATTGATCCCAAGGGTATCCGTTGATCACCCCATGCTCATCCTTAGGTTAAATTAATTACAGCCAGGTTCATGTAGCAACTTCAAGAATGGATCGATAAGTTCAGAGATAATGCTCTGAATCCGTCTATGATTCCCCTTGGTTGATGTAGCACTATTAGTTAATACTCTAAACTGTTTGTCGCTGCCAAACACAAAGCAATCCATGTGCGCGCGTTCCAGTTCTGCCGACTCGATGCCAAATGAGATCACCTAGCAGAGCAGGAGTGAGTATATTCCATCCTCGATATTTCTCACTGGCGTTGCTATCACTCATCGTCACCATCCTAAAGAACAAAACATAGCAGGGACAAATTTAAACCTGCCACCTCGAGGCTGCGTTCCATTGGGCAATGGCCATGCCCTCGCAATCCATGCATGTGTTAAACAAAACCCAAGCTGCATGGTTGCTGAGTCTGAGATGGAACACCAGCACCTACTGCCTATTTTATGTGTTTTATTCCCACACGTCTCCACAAGCCATGTTTGTCACGGCTAGCTCCTGGCGCGCCTTTATAGCCAAGGCCACAGCGCCAAGGCATGGGCACATCACTAGCCATTGTTATCGATCCCTGCGGCTACTAGGCCACCGCCGCCGCCGCCGCCATGTTCAGAGCTGGCCTGAAGCCGACCACCAGCAGGTGCAGGTGCACCCACAGCCACGGGGCTCCAGATCATGCACCCCCCTTCACTCGGCCAAATGCCATCAAGGTATCATGCAGTGATGCAAACCTGTTTCTGATCCTTGTCTTTGTCAGCTATATACTTGTATAGGAGTGGGCTGTATAGTTAGCATTCATGCAGTGCGACAGAGCTGAGTGGCAAAAAGAGCTTTAAGCCTCAGTTCTGAAACTCCGTGTTATCAGATGAATGAGTGCAGGATGCAAATGCATTCAACACACTGCTAGATACTATACTATATACATCTATAGCAACAGAATAACAAGTAACGAGGCCGTACCATTATACAGTTTAGCAATATTCCAATATATATTTATATATAGTTATATATACCTTGAAGGCTTGAATAAGTAACTTGAATCTTTGCGTATTGCAATGTGGTGTTCTATTCATTTAGATAAAAAAATATAATAAGATGGTATATGTACGATAAGAATGCCACAACACTAATTCATGCCGTCGGTTTAGGTGCCACCATCTCCTGGGTTGAAGAAGCAGGCCCTCATACAGGAAATGTCGCAGGCTCTGAAGTCAGTCTCTTCAAATGTCCTTGAGCGATTCATTGACAGAGCTTACACATTCTCTGAGGATCCTTCTCTGAATGAGGTAAAAATGTATGTAAAGATGCAAGATTCAATTTGCTCTTTTTTCTCGCTTGCATTTCTTACTATAACTTTTAGGTTTCAACTTAAAAACAAATGAAATAAGCCTGAAATTAACTAGCCCATGGGTTGCCCTGGCTCTTTCCAGCATATATATTTTTGTTAGTCTGTATTACATATGCAGTACTTTCTCAATCCACTGATAGTGTCAAAGGTACTTTTAATAATGGAAAATGCAAATGTCTATGGGCAAACTTTCCCAGCTCATGATGTTACTGAACTCATATTACCACAATTAGACAAAAACATAAAATCGAGCAAGTCTTCTACAGGGGAATTTTCGACCTGTCAACGAAATCGACGAGGCAGTTTTACTCAACGATCTTGACGGAGAGGTCCCAGGAGATTTTCCTGAGGGTGTCTACATCAGAAATGGTGAGCTCCAGCGTCGCGGCGGCCTCGGAACGGGCCGACCCCGGCTGATACGGCAGGATGGGCGGCGGAGGGCGACCGTAGACCACCTCGAATGGCGTGGCACGCAGGGCCGTGTGGAATGAAGTGTTGTAGCAGTACTCGGCCCAAGACAGCCAATCCACCCATGCGCGCGGACGATCACCTGTGATACATCGAAGATACATGGCGATCACCTTGTTAACCACCTCGGACTGGCCGTTAGTCTGGGGGTGGAAAGCCGTGCTCATGCGCAGCTTGATGCCGGCGCATCGGAAGAGGTCGCGCCAAACATTCCCGGTGAACACCGGTCCCTGTCGCTGACGATGGAGGAGGGGAACCCGTGCAACCGGACGATGCCGTCGAAGAAGGCGCGGGCGACGGACGCGGCGGTGTAGGGGTGGCCGAGCGCGATGAAGTGCGCGTACTTGGAGAAGCGGTCGACCACCGTGAGAATGACGGATTTGCCGCCCATCTTGGGCAACCCCTCGATGAAGTCCATGGAAATGTCCGCCCACAGTTGGGAGGGCACCTCCAGCTGTTGCAGCAGGCCGGCTGGCTGCAACGTCTCCATCTTGTTGCGCTGACAGGTACTGCAACGGCGCACCCAGTCCTGTACCAGCGCACGATCGCCCGGGATGTAGAAGTCGGTGCGCAGGAGGTGGAGCGTCTTTTGGACACCCTCATGGCCGGCCGAGTGAGCCAGTAGCAGCGCCTGTGGGCGCAGGTCGCCGTGGTCGGGGACGAAGATCCTGCTGCCATGTAGCAGCAACCCACCATCCAGGCGCCAGGGGGCAACCAGCGCCCGGCGGCCAGCTGCTGGAGCAGGTGCTGGGCGTCCTCGGCCTCCCTGGTGGCGCGGCGCACGTCGTCGAGGAAGGCGAAAGAGGGGCCCGAGAGAGCACACGCTGCACCCTCCGTGCCCTCAGCCACCCGCTCTGTGTCGCGGCGAGACAAGGCGTCCGCCACGGTGTTGAGGCGGCCGGGACTGTACTCCACCGTGAAGTCGAAGCCGAAGAGTTTGCTGATCCACTGATGCTGAGGCACGGTGGACAAGCGCTGATCCAAGAGAAACTTTAAACTGTAATGGTCAGTGCGAATAAGAAAGTGTTGTCCCAAAAGGTATGGCCGCCAGTGGCACACGGCCTGCACCAAACCGATGAGCTCGCGCTCGTAAGCTGCAAGCTTGAGATGTCGAGCCGCGAACGGGCGGCTAAAGAAGGCGAGAGGTCCGGCGCCCTGGTGAAGGACAGCGCCGAACCCCACACCCGAAGCGTCGCAGTCCACCATGAACAACTTGTCGAAGTCGAGCATCTAGAGCACGGGCCCGGTGGTGAGGGCGCGCTTCAGCGCCTGGAAGGCCTCCGCAGCCTCCGTGTCCCAGTCGAACGCGTCTCGCCGCAAGAGACGCGCCAGGGGAGCCGCGATGAGCCCGAAGTCCCGGATGAACTTCCGGTAGTAGCCCGCCAAGCCCAGGAAGCCACGAAGTCCCCGGGCCGAGCGTGGAGGTGGCCATGCCGCGACTGCGGCCACCTTGTCGGCGTCCATAGCGACGCCGTCAGCGGAGATGACGTGACCCAGGTAACGAGCACTTCGAGCGCTTGAGGTGGAGGTGGTGCACCCGAAGCTCGTTGAGGACGATGGCGATGTGCTGCAGATGCTCCGCCCACGACGAGCTGTAGATGAGAATGTCGTCGAAGAAAACCAGCACAAACCTCCGCAGGTAGGGGCGAAGCACGTCGTTCATCAGCGCCTGGAACGTTGCCGGCGCGTTGGAGAGCCCGAACGGCATGACCAGGAACTCATAGTGGCCATGGTGCGTGCGGAAGGCAGTCTTGGCGATGTCGTCGGGGTGCATCCGCACCTGGTGGTAGCCCGACCGCAAGTCGAGCTTAGTGAAGAAGCGAGCCCCATGGAGCTCGTCCACCACCGGGATCGGGAACTTGTCCTTGGACGTCTTGGCGTTGAGGGCGCGGTAGTCGATGCAGAAACGCCAAGACGCGTCCGCCTTGCGGACCAACAACACCGGTGCGGAGAACGGCGAGGTGCTCGGCCGGATGATGCCCTGGGTGAGCATGGCCTCGCACTGGCGTTCCAGCTCGTCCTTCTGCAGCTGGGGGTAGCGGTACGGTCGGACGGCAACCGGGGCCGTGTCGGGCAGCAGGTGGATGCGGTGGTCGTACGGCCTCGCCGGAGGGAGACCGCGCGGCTCGTCGAAGATGGTCGCGTGCTGCTCGAGGAGATGATCTAGCAGGGGCTGCTGGACGGCGGCGGCAGCTGCCGCAGCCTGCTGGGAAGGCTCGGGTGGGTCAGGGCCGCCCACGCCCTGCCACTGGATCCGGCGTCCGCCACGCCAGAACGCCATGGTCTTGGCCTCCAAATCCCAAGTGATGGGGCCGAGCGTGCGCAGGTAATTGTAGCCGAGGATGAAGTCGAAGCAGCCCAAGTCGATGCCGGCGCACGTGATGGTGAAGGTCTCCCCTTCGATGGTGATGGGACGTTCCAGGCGAGCCCAGCGCAGCGAAGTTTGTCCCCATTGGCCACCGTGACGCGGAGGTGTTCCCCGCCATCCGGAGCGAACCCAAGGCGCCTCATCGTCGCCCCACTGAGAAAATTGTGGGTGGAGCCGGTGTCGAGCAACGCCAGCAGGCGCTCCCCCTTGATCATCACCGGCAACAGCATGGTGTTGGACGTCCGAATGCCTGCAAAAGCATGGAGGGAGACCGCAAAGACATTAGCAAGATCGGCCTCGGGAGCGGCATCTTCCTCCTGCAGAGCCGACGCGACCACATCCTCTTGTGGCGGCGCGGCTTCCTCGATGATGTCGTCAGCTGCCAGGTAGAGGAGGCGCGGGCACACGTGGCCCGGGGCGTAGAGCTCATCGCAATTGTAGCAGAGCCCCTGGCGGCGCCGTTCTTGCTGCTCGACTGGCGTGAGTCGACGGAATGCGCGGCCGCCCGGGGCGCCCGCTCCCGCGGCTGGAGGAAGCGCAGCCAGCCTGGCCCCTGGTGCGCGCGCCGCTGGAAGGCCCGCCCGTTGGACCGGTCAGGCGGCGCGTGCAGGAAGCGCCGGAGGAGTCGCAGCCGCCCGCCGCTCAAATGCGCGGGCGTAGTACATCGCCATCTGCAGGTTCTACGGGCGGTGGATCTCGACATCCACCCTGATGTGCTCCGGTAAGCCGCCGACAAAGAGCTCAGCACGCTGGCGCGTAGAGACGTCCGGTGCGTGACAGGCGAGCGCTTGGAAGCGGTCGGCGAACTCCTGGACGGTCGTGGCGAAGGGCAGCCGCCCGAGCTCAGCCAGCCGACTGCCCTGTAGCGGCGGCCCAAAGCGAAGGCGACATAAGTTGCGGAAACGCTCCCACGTCGGCATGCCTTCGTCCTGCTCCAAGGCGTAGTACCAAGTCTGTGCACCCCCGCGGAGATGGTAGGACGCAAGCCAGGTACGGTTGGTCGTCGGCGTGCGCTGGCCGCGAAAGAACTGGTCGCACTGGTTCAACCAATTCAGCGGATCAACGGTGCCGTCGTATGTTGGGAACTCGAGCTTGTAGAACTTGGCCTGCGGATCATAGCCGAACGGCGGCTGGCTACCATGGCTGCCATAGTTGGAGGCGCCGAATGGCGGCTGGCCGCCATGGTTGGATGCGACGCCACCATCGTTTGGGACGCCCCCGTAGGCAGCCCCCCCCCCCCCCGTACGCGTCCGGAACTGGCGGCGCTGAAGGGTGGGACGATGGCATGCTGCTGCCGTGGAACAGCGGCCCGTTGGTGCCACCATAGAGGACCCCCGGGGCCGGAGCACCCCCGTAGGAGGACCCGACGCCGGCGGAGGACGGTGGTGGTGGAAGCCATGGCTGCGTCGTGGAGGATGAATAGGCCAGCGGTGCCGCGAACAGCTAGGGCGGCAGCGGGGACAGGGAGTGCGGGAACTGAATTTGTTGGATCGGCACCCCACCCGATGGGTTCGGCACGGACGGGCGTGGTGATGATCCGTGCACTTCGGGCGGCATGCCGTACTGGGGCACCATCCCTGACGTAGCGATTGCGGGGGACGGCGGCGGCGGCAGTTGTTGCTGCGGCGGCCGTGGTGGGAGTTGCGGTTGGGGAGACGGCTGCACGTGATTTGATCCGCCCAGGAAGGCGCGAATCTCGCCCACCGCGCGGCCCAGATCGAGGATGGCTTGCGTGACTTCCTCGGGCGTGAGGACGGCCGGCCCGCCGGTGGCAGCGGGCGCCCCTGCGGAGCCTAGCGGCATCGGGGACGATGGGATCATGGCGTTGGTGGTAGGGGGTGGTAGCGGCACGGAGGTGGACGGCAGCGGAACGGAGGTGGACGAAGAGGTGGGCAGAGGGAGCGACATCGAACCAGAGATCTCTGATACCAGGTTGATAGGCAGCTGCTCTCTGTGCCTTGTCGATCGGAGGTTGTAGCTGTGAGAGATCGGTGGTCGGGGCTTGAACGTCGTACGACGGCGAGGCGCCGTGATTGCACGACGAGAGAGAGAGAGAGATGACGGCTAGGGTTCTGGAACTCCCGGCTCCCAGAGGGAAGCCGAGTAATGTGATTACTCTTTGCTTAATTCTGTCCACGGGAATTACAACTCCTATATATGGCTAATTGCTCTACTAATTATGGAAATAAACAATTAAAGATAAATATGGGCTTTTAGCCCCTAGCTCCTGCGCCTCATCTACCCACTAATGGGCCTCCTCCTGGCATATTGGATGCCGGTCATAACAGAATTACTCTTTGCAGCTGATTCAATTTGGTTCCAGATTCACATCACACTACATTTAAAATGTTTAGGAAGCTATCTTCCAAGTAACTGTATAACTTTTGGATAAGCTGCACTTAAAAGAGAGTATCCATACCTTGATGACTTGATTGATGTATTGAACTACTTCAACAGGTCCCAACCCTCTCAACCCAACACAGACAATCGCAGATTCCATATTTGGTTCAACATCATATATGTATTATGAAGGTCATGGAATGTTACATGCTGTGTACTTTAACAAGAGCAGTCTAGGAGAATGGAAGATATCGTACAGGAACAAGTACGTGAACTCAGACACCTTTCAGTTGGAAACAAAAAAGAGTGATGTGGCTTTTGTGCCATCTGCTGATGGACAACCCTATGCAACACTAGCTGCATTTCTTCTTAATATTGTAAGTCTTACAGAACTTGACAGTAAAAATAATAACCAAGGGTAAAATTAATTTTAATTGGTAAAGCTAGTTATGAATTATGATAAAGACTAATTTCTATGTCAGTTATTCCAGCATATTTTTTGGGTGATCATAATCTCATGAAGAATGGATGTTATAGTGTAGAATAAGATAACCCGCTTCATTTTTAATCTTTTAGAACCCAGAAAGTGAACGGCGGAACTCTTTATTTGTAGATATAATTGCTATATTGCTTCTTCGGCAATACTGACAGAATTTTTATGGCGTAGTTGAGATTTGGAAAGGCTGTGAAGGATAGCGCAAATACTAGCATATTTGAGCACGCTGGACGAGCTTTTGCTGTCTCGGAGCACCATCTGCCTTACGAAATCAACATCAATAATCTCGACACACTAGGACCTTATAGCATCAATGGAGCTTGGAACCAACCTTTCACTAGTCATCCGAAGGTACGAAATACCAGCTGCAATTATTGCTCCTACAAACTCCTTGAGAAAAAAATAAGGGGGAGACTTTGTTCTAACCTTCATTTTAGGATCGTTTACAGTCCACGGGCAAATAATTTTCAACCCACAAGTTCACACTATGGTTCACAATTTAATAAGCACGCAAGAACGGAGCATTTTTAATGTTATTAAGAATATGCATAATATATGAACTAAATTATTCAAGATTCTTATTAGGTAACTACAACTCTTCAACAAAACATGCTCACATAATTGACCTGTTTGTACAGAAAATTCATGGGAGTGGAGAACTGGTGATAATGGGGACAAATAGTGAAAAGCCTCACTATGTGCTTGGAGTAATTTCATGTAAGTTGGGAAATGTAAATCAGTCCATCTACAAGCAAAATAATACATTACAATAGAAGTACTAGTATTTAGGTGTAACTACTGTTTAAAAACACAATAAATTTATTTAACAGCCTACTAGTAGCTGCATTAACTGATCAAGATAAATCATTCCAAATATGAATGTGAAAAAAAATAAATGGACATTGATATCATATATTCATCTATCTCTGGCATTATTAGCACTATCTCAGTTGCTTACTGATACATACACCACCAAAATTTTGCAAGAAAAAATGCCTTTCAAGTTCTATTGCAACTGTATTTAACTATGGATGCCCTTTCACATGAATAAGCTGATGATGAGAGGCTTGTTCATAAGGCTGATCTCAAATTTGAGAAGGGAAATTCATTCATGACATTGGAGTAACTAAAAGGTATATGTTTTATTTTGTTTAGGAGTCATTTTAGCTTTCTTTTAAACATATCTTTTTTCGTAAACAATTATTTCATGTATACGTACAATATTATAATGGACTATCCTCTCAGATTCGGCATATCCAGGACATTCTTATAAAAGCCGTGAGTGAACACCTCATGTATCATGTATGCTGTGGGAACCACCTTTTGGGGGTACACTACAGATTCTGCCATAATAATGTGCACATATTTATCTTCAGATTTATTGAAAATGATATGAATGGAAAATCACGTATCGGGGTAATGCCTCGTTTTGGTGATGCTGAGTCTATCATATGGTTTGATGTCGAGAACCACTGCAGTTACCATTTATTTAACTGCTTTGAGGATGGAAATGAGGTAATTCCTACAAAATCCAAGTATACCATGACAAATATACATAAGAAGCATCATAATCTAAACTCCCATACGAAAATATTCCTTCTATGGATGATATTAATAACGTGTATCAGGAGTTGTTCATATTTTCCTCTTTTATCTACTTTGACCAAAAGCCTATGAACAGGTTGTTATCAGAGGCTGTCGACTACTTGGTTCTATTATCCCTAGTGGATGCCATAGAGTTGACAAGTCGAAATGGTATGGAAGGGCATTTCTCCAACCAGATAAAGATTCAGAAGATTTTGATCCTTCACTAGATGGCACTCTCTTTTCTCGCCCATATGAGTGGAGATTAAATTTGGAAAATGGCAGTGTACATGAAGGTTATATTACCAGTGAGAAAGTTGCAATGGATTTCCCTGTCATTAATGACAAATTTATAGGTATTCAAAACAAGTATGGATATGCTCAAGTTGCTGACTCATTAGCAACCAGTAAAACAGGTAACATACTTACTGTAGATAGTTCTGAAATATTGTTAAGTTGTTCTTGTTGTCAATCTTAGCATGCACTTCATGGCATGTGTTCATGTTGTTTTAAGTTACTTGAATCATCTTGAATGTTGTATGTAATTAGTTCTGTGTAATGATACAGGCTTGTTTAAGTTCAAAATGATAGCAAAGCTACACTTCGACATGCCAAATAAGATTAATGACTATTAGTATTGTACAAAGTACCAGATATATATTTATTAGTACAAACTAAAGTATCAGAAAAATCTCCAGGAAAACAGAGAATTGATCTCAGTGGAGTACCACACTTTGAAAGAGAAACAATTCTGCTCTGGAGTTCAGTTTGTTGCAAAGAAAAACGGAATCGACGAAGATGATGGATGGGTAGTCACTTATGTTCATGATGAGGAAACAAACATCTCTCAGGTAGTTAAAATGTCTACTTAAAAAGCATGCTACATTGTATCATTATTTCCATGCATTCCTTAATTTATCAGATTTCTTGTCTTCTGTAGCAAAAATTACTTTGCCTCAGAGAGTGTTAGGAAATAGAATATCCCCTGCTAATTATGGATATCATAGACATAATTAGCAGCTGTAAATCAGGGATCAGTTGCTATAGTTAGCTGATGTAAATCAGGGAGATTACCCCCTGCCTTGTAAAGCAAGGCCAGCCGGCCATATAATAGAAGGCGCCCCCTCACATTGAAGTGTGGCCAATTGCCCCAAACTCTATTCTTCTACATGGTATCAGAGAACCGGGCCTTGATCTGATTTCCCACCTCCCACGCCGCCCCTCCTCCTTCTCTTCCCATGGGAACTGCCTCAGACCTCACCTCTGCCACCAGCGGCACCCTAGGGGCTACTTCTGCCCCGACCATCTGCCCCTTTGCCACTATCAATGTCAAGCTGCACGTCCCCATGGTCCTCGAGTTGAAGCCCTCCAACTTCACCAAGTGGTCGATGGCTTTCCGCGCCATGTGCGGGAAGTTTGGCCTACTGCAACACCTCGACACTGCCTCCCCTGCGCGCCCCACCGACGAAGCATGGCAGCAGGTTGACTTCTGCGTCCGCGGATGGATGTACAGCACCGCCTCCGACTCAGTCCTCAACCTCGCCATGACCAACACTCAGCAGACGGCATGCGCGCTGTGGCAGGCCATCGACGACGTGTTCCAGGCGAACAAAGCGCCTCGTGCCATCTTCCTCAATCACGAGTTCCACTCGATGATTCAAGGGGATTCCTCCATCGACGACTACTGCGTCCGCATGAAGGCGAAGGCCGACGAACTGCGTGACGTTGGCCAGACCGTCCTCGAGAGCACCCTCGTCCTCAACCTTCTGCGCGGCCTCAACGAGGTCTACTCTACGGTCGCCGACAACATCGCCGGGCAACAGCCCCTCACCTTCTCCTCCGCTCGCCATCAGCTTCTCCTCAAGGAACTGCGGCTGCAGAATGACGAGAAGGTACGTGCTGCCTCGGCGCTCTTCACTGCTGCCTCCTTTCCTGCTAGTGGCCAGCAGCAGCAGCAGCAGGACAACCGGCGCCCCAACAGCAAGAAGGGCGGCCAGCAGCCCTCCACCTCTGGCGGCCACAACCCCAACCGGCGCCTACCCTGGGGCTTTAACCCCTGGACCGGCGAACGCGTGGCTCTTGGTGAGCGGGTCACCCCTCCTGGACAACGCCGCCATAGTGGCTTCGGCGGGTCTGGTGGCCCCAACGCCCAGTCTGGGCGCCAGCAGGGCCTCCTCGGGCCTGCTCCCCAGGCACACACAGCCTTCGCTCCTGCGGCAACCTCCGGCAACTCCAGCAGCTCCACCTGGGATGCAGCCGGCCTCATCGCCACCCTACAGGCCATGAACATGCAGGGCACCTCACCCTGGGTCGTCGATTCCGGCGCCTCAACACATATGACGTCCTTGGATGGTATGATTACCCAGCACCTACCCCCTTCCATCTCCTCAATAACAGTAGGTAATGGCACTACCATTCCAGTCACGTCTAGAGGTCACTCCGTCCTACCCACTCCCACATCTAATTTTATTCTTAAAAATATCCTTGTCGCACCATCTATAGTTCGTAACCTGCTCTCTGTTCGTCAATTCACTCGCGACAATAGCTGTTCATTTGAATTTGACGCTCATGGTTTTTCTATCAAGGATCTCCGAACGGGACGCGTGACTCTCCGCTGTAACAGCGACGGGGACCTCTACACCATGCCCGTCTCCACCCCTGTCGCCCTCTTGGCTGCTTCATCGACCCTATGGCATCAACGTCTCGGTCATCCATCACCTGCTGCCTTAGCGCACCTTAATAAAATTCATGCTGTTGCCTGTAAAACAGTAGATCGCTCCCTCTGCCATTCATGTCAGTTAGGCAAGCACACACGTCTACCTTTCAGTTCTTCGCATTCCACAACTCATGCGCCCTTTGAACTCGTTCACTGTGATGTATGGACATCACCTATCAACAGTCTGTCTGGTTTTTCCTACTATTTGGTGTGTCTGGATGATTACAGTCATTTTTGTTGGGTTTTTCCTCTCCGCAAAAAGTCCGATGTTCACCAACATTTAGTTGACCTCGCTGCCCTCGCCCAAACTCAGTTCAGCCTACCTATCAAATGTGTTCAGGCTGATAATGGCACTGAATTCCTTAACACCACCACCACCCAATTCCTTGCCGCTCGCGGCACTGCCCTCCGCCTCTCCTGCCCCTACACATCCCCCCAAAACGGCAAGGCCGAACGTATAATCCGCACCCTTAATAATTCCGTTCGCACCATGCTCCTCCATGCCTCCCTGCCACCCACCTACTGGGCCGAGGCCCTCCTGACAGCATGCTACCTACTTAACCGACGTCCATCCTCCTCCATCCAGCATGCCGTTCCCTTCACTCGCCTGCATAAACAGCCACCCACCTACAACCATATGCGTGTCTTTGGGTGCCTCTGTTACCCAAATCTGCAGGCCACTTCCAAACACAAGCTCGCACCTCGCTCCGCGGCATGCGTCTTCCTTGGATATCCACCCTCTCACAAAGGGTACCGCTGCCTCGACCTCTCGACCCGTCGCATAATCATCTCCCGTCATGTCATCTTCGACGAGTCCACGTTTCCCTTTACAGCAACCCCAGCCGCCCCATCCCCCACCTCCCTAGATTTCCTCTTAGACGACGATATGGTTTCGGTGCCCTGTCCTACTGTTATTGCAGGTGGAACTCCTCCCTCGACGCCCGTGGTCGCTCCATCCATCTCGGATGTCGAGCAGCCGCACACCGACGCCGCACCTACATCACCAGCAGCCGGATCAGCTTCTCCGGCACCGGGCGGGCGCCCTCCTGTGGTTCCCTTTCCACGGGTCTACGTCCGACGCCCCCGCGCGGCGTCCGCCCCTGCCCCGTCACCGGCTGCCCCGGCGCCTCCAGTTGCGCCGGCACCGCCTCCGGTTGCACCGGCGCCACCCGCGCCTTCGACAACACCGCCACCTCCGCCGCGGGTCACGCGCACCATGACTGGTGTCATCCCTCGCGTCAGCTATGAAGGGCTGACGGCCACATCATCCTCGACCTCGCCTCTCCCGACGAACTATCGCAGCGCGTTGGCCGATGCCAACTGGCGCGCAGCGATGACGGATGAGTACCAGGCTCTTGTCAACAACAACACCTGGCAACTCGTCCCGCGTCCCCCCGGTGCCAACATCGTGACGGGCAAATGGCTCTTCCGACACAAGTTTCACGCCGATGGATCTCTTGCCCGCCACAAAGCTCGCTGGGTGGTCCGCGGTTTCTCTCAGCGCGAGGGCATCGACTACGACGAGACCTTCAGCCCGGTGGTCAAACCGGCCACCATTCGGACCGTCCTCAGCATCGCCGCATCTCGCGCCTGGCCGATCCACCAGTTGGACGTGAAGAATGCTTTCCTTCACGGTCATCTCGAGGAGACTGTCTACTGCCAGCAGCCACCAGGCTTCGTCGACCCTGGCGCCCCCGACAGCGTCTGCCTCCTGCAGAAGTCCTTGTACGGACTGAAGCAGGCTCCGCGGGCCTGGCACCAGCGCTTCTCCACCTTCGTCCGGCAGCTCGGCTTTGTCGCCTCCGCCTCCGACGCGTCCCTCTTTGTTCTCCAAGAGGGGACGCACCTCGCCTACCTACTGCTGTACGTCGACGACATCGTCCTCACCGCCTCATCCACAGCTCTCCTTCAGTGCATCACGGCCCAGCTGAGCTCTGAATTCGCCATGACGGATCTTGGCAAGCTTCATCACTTCCTCGGCATCGCCGTCACACGCTCCTCCGACGGCCTATTCCTGTCTCAGCGCCAGTACGCCGTCGATCTCCTTCAGCGTGCGGGCATGGCTGAGTGTCATCCTACGGCGACACCTGTTGACACTCAGGCCAAGCTCTCCGCACATAACGGGGAACTCCTGTCAGAGAAGGACGCCTCCGAGTATAGGAGCCTGGCTGGGGCGCTCCAGTACTACACTCTGACTCGTCCTGAACTGGCTTATGCTGTCCAGCAGGTGTGTCTCTTCATGCACGCTCCCCGAGAGCCGCACCGTGCGCTGATCAAACGCATCCTGCGCTATGTGAACTCTCTGTCAAGAGTGATTTTGATCGAAAGGATAGAGAGAACAAAAGATCCCCACATGGAGAAAGGCACAAATTAGGGAGGCAGTAATAAGCAGAATAGTAGCCGTACCAATGGTGATGCAACCAGGTGATAGAGCTAGGAGCTTCACTGTCGAGCTGGCTGGCTGCTTCAAACCTGCTTTGCACCACTGTCTGCTAATGCTGCATGCCCAATCGACCTCAACGGATGAGCAGTAAAGAACCTGCAATAGATGCTGGGGACCTAAGATTAACAATTCATCTTTTTAACTGGGGACAAAATCAACTACACATACAAGGTTACAACCTAGAAAAGGTTGTCCTTAAGACCATGATCAGGTATTTCCCGGACACCAATACCAAGGATTTTTTTTTTAGAATCAATACCAAGGATTTTTTGAGAAACTAAACAAAAAAAAAACACAAGACAATGTGAAAGACAAAAAAAAATGTCAAGATTGGCAATGAAAAAGTACTTTATTGCACTGCATCCAGTATACAAATTTGTTTCCTTATC
The DNA here is from genome assembly GCF_019320115.1 of Miscanthus floridulus. NCBI lineage: Eukaryota > Viridiplantae > Streptophyta > Magnoliopsida > Poales > Poaceae > Miscanthus > Miscanthus floridulus. Next base: position 25,893,681 of record NC_089597.1, on the reverse strand, counting down.
TTCATTGATTAAGGTTGGAAACTGATATGTTGGACATGCATTAGAACACAGATGAGTGGCCCAATCCTGTTTTAAGGCACCTATGGCTCTACTTCTGAATCAGGAGGGCGTCAATGTTTCGCTTGCCCTCTGGACCTTTGCTATACCAAGATGAGACATAGTCACCATAAATTACATCCCCATACTTTTGTGGCTCATCCTTGCTCACAAGCTGTGGGGCAGTGCATATTTTACTTGATTTTGATGGATCATAAAATGTTGCTACTGATAAGCGGGCACGCTCAGCATTGACAACAGCTCGATGAACTGAACTCTTGTATCTTCCATTGGTGATGATCTAGAGAAGGGTAAAAAACATGAGTACAATGATTACGGGAACAAGATTCTACATAAAGAAAAATATTCATACAATACTTTGGTCACAATCCTCTGCAAAAGTGCACATTAAAGGTGGAGGGGCATCACCATAGGTCATAAAAAAAGGGCAGAGCACTAAAGCAAAAATTGATGGCATAGCAGATTAAGGTACATTACCTCTGTCTGATCAGCCAGAATCATAAGGATGCCATCATGCAAAGCAGGCACAGGTATCCACATTCCATCCTTCAATACCTCGAGCCCACCAACATCATCTTGTATCAGAAGTGTTATTGTGCCCATATCAGAATGAGATTGTAACCCAAGAGCAAGATCAGGTTGTGGACAAGGAGAATAGTAGCTAATAGTAATATTCTGGTAAACTTCTCCAACCGCCTCTTGTATATAAGATGGTGGTAGGTTCAGATTTTCTGAGATGATGCACAGCAATTTTTGAGCAAGATCCTTCATGCTGTTGCTGTATTTTGCAATAGTATCCCTGTAAAGAGTACATGGTGTTATCTCATGTGTTATAGACAAAAGTAACATGCTGAATATGGACAGCAATGGAAACAGGATGCTTAAATATTTTATTCTTAGTAAGATGATCACTCATAGATTTTAAATATAATGGTGCAGGAAAATACAGTTAGATTCTCCAGACTCTGATATCATACTCAGCAGTCAGCACTATCCAGTATGCTATCAAAGAAACCAATGCAACGGTGTCACCCCAAAGCGGCTATATTTGGGTAGAAGTTCAAAAATTAAAATCAGAAAATTAAACATCCTTTGTGCTTTAGCAAGTCTTGGTCAATTGGTCTTCTAGGCTGTGCCATGACCTGAATCTCAACCTCTCGACAGAGACAAAATGAAGACAGCTCAATGCTCCCCCAAACCACTTTCTACTTGTCTCCACATCTGAGCATAAATTTCCTACATGTATTATGCTTATCAACTCTACCCTCTCATTCCTGTATGATTTTTTCATGAACAGACTTGTACTCGTAGCAATTCGTGACTCATCCAGAGATGAGCTGAATAGACAGGCAGGATTCCCATGAATCACCTGTAACCGGGGACGAAGTCGGGCCAGTGGGCGGGATCACGGCGGGACTCCGGGAGCGTGTGGTGGTCGAAGTAATCGCGCCAGTCGGGCACGGAGTCGTCGTTAGCGAGCATGCGGCTGCCGTACCCTTCCGCGGCGGCGCCCCTGGCCGGGTCGCAGGCGAACCGGAGCTTGTCCCCCATGGGCGCACGGAAGAAGGTGAGCCCGGCCTCACGCACCGCGTCGAGGAGCTCCCCTGGCAGGCCGTGGCCCACCACGTGGAAGGCGCCCCAGTCCGCGCACGTGGCGCGGACGTCGTCGGCGGCGGTGGAGGACGAGAGGTCGACGACCGGCACGGAGAGCGCGGCGGTAACGGGGGAGGGCGAGGGGGTCGGGCGGTTCTCAGGCGGCTGGATGTACTGCGCCGGGAGGCGGGACACGCCCGTCTCAGCGAGGGCTTGGACGCGCGCCGGCGCGGCGGTTTCCATCGGAGCGGCGGCGAAGGAAAATTCAGGCGATGTTGTGGCGAGTGGTAAAAACGGTCTAAGCGAGGGCTTGGACGCGCGCCGGCGCGGCGGTTTCCATCGGAGCGGCGGCGAAGGAAAACTCAGGCGATGTTGTGGCGAGTGGTAAAAACGCAGTTATCCGAGTACATACGGCATCTAGTTGTATTAAGCGAGTTTTCAAGTAAAAAGGCTAGGCAAACATATGAATTTAAAAAGAGGGGCGTTGCGAGAATCGAACTCGCGACCTCTCGCACCCAAAGCGAGAATCATACCACTAGACCAAACGCCCTGATATGGTTAAAAGTTGAATTATATTTTATATAAATGATGAATGTGGAATCTAAAGAAACTATCTTATACTGATAGGCATTTGGCTTTCATGCGTGCTGTCTAGATAGGCTGTTGCATAGTTTTCAAATCATTTTCTGGAAATACATCAAGGAGCAGTAAGTTGAAAGTGTCACGTGGAGAGCTTCAGCAATCAACACACAAGTGATGCAATTTTCAGGTCATGGTTGAAATTGACATGGTTATGCGCAGAGGTAGAGCTTCAGGCTTCAGCAGAATAGCAGAAACAGATTGTAACCATGATTTTCAGTCCCTAGCTGAAATCTAAGATCAGCATACATTTACTGTTATATTTGATCTATCAGTATCAGGGTCAAGGTACAAAGTAACACAGCATCATCCGTTTTTGTTATCACATATCACCCCATATGGATGAAGCTGGTGATTAGACAACCGATGTCACTGTGCAAAAACCATTCAGCAAGTTGCAAGTTCTGAAGCTGAAAGACCAGTACAAACTGCTTCCCGTCAGAAGAATGCATCAAACCTAAGTACCGAAAACAGCAGAGCTGCTGACTTCTCTGAAACTATCTGAACACGAATGAAAAGAAAGCCAATTCTCATGTCGGTGTTTCGGGAGCAGCAGCACTTTTGAATTCTGAAGAGATGAACTGTGAAGGGGTTGTCAGGAGTCCTGCCCTCATACACCTCTTGGGTTTACCACCGGGAACCGCAATTCCTGAACAACTGAATTCACAAGGGAACAAGTAAGAATTAAGAAAATAAGGCAGTTACACAGCATAGCATAGGTAATCAACTTTTGCAGCAGTTCACTTTCAGTAATCTTATTGTCTGCCAAGTAAAACAGCTGAAACTTTCAGGAAACCAAGTATTGTCCAAAATTAAATTTATATCTGTACCATTTTAGCAACTGTGGAAAGGACTGCAGACCCACTAGGAACTGTAAATGCAAGTTTACTACAGACCTGATACTATTTTCGTTCAAAATTTTCTTCCAATGTACAGCATTTTCAGATTAATGCAATCCAAAGAAAGCATAGAATTTCTTCAAGTAAGCATAACTCGATTCTTGGATGTAAAATAATAAATACTAAGAAAATGATACTGAATGCAGCTGCTATTTTATTAAACCTGTAGAGTTACTGTGAGCTATGCTACACATTACCCAAACCCAAGCTATGGTTTGTACCACATCAGCACGATATACTGAACATCTGTCACCAACCCACCATACGATCACTGGAAAATGCAAAGATCACTCACCCTGTGTCCCGATGATGAGGACGATGATGTCCATGGTCTCCTCGTTGCGAGGCAGGTCGATGAGCAGCGGGGTCAGCCGCCCGTAGCGGCCGCCCTGGACGCACATCAGGATGCGGAAGAACAAGAACGCATTGCCCGTGCGGCGCGCCACCTCCCCTCTCAGCTCGAACACGGAGCGGCCTATGAACTGGAACGTGCCCCAGTTGTCCGGGAAGTTCCCGTAGTTGTCCGCCCGCACGAACCGTATCGTCCGCTGCAGCTGCACGGGCTCCTCGTGCGGGAGGAACAGGCCGCGGAAGCTGCGTCGGTTGTTCTGTTACCATGGAACACGCTCGTGTTTAGGAAACCAGGACAAGTAGACAACACTAGTTCTGAATAGTGCACATTGTAATGGGGACAAGATGTTCAGACGCAGGCAATCAGCTTTAACCATGATCTAGCAAGAAATGACCAAATAGCTGAAAATGATTCAGATATACAGATGAAGCAAATCTTAATCTGAGAGATCAACATACTACAGACAGCCAAATTCTAAGGATCAGCTCCTAAAGTGACTACTGAAACAAATGGGAAGGCGAATAGGACCAAAAACTCCTCCTCCCTGGGCTCCAAATGCAGGGGGTGCAAGGATTCAAGAAACCAGAACTCTACGGCTCCCTAGGAGCTGGACCTACAGGAACACGATTCCAATTTTTGAGCGAGAGAATTGGTAATCTTGGCACAGAATTGATCCAGGACTGCAGAAAAGCAATAATCCCATTTGGCAGTTCTTGGAAAAATCGACGCAAGCAAAGAAACATCCAGCGCTGGTTCTTCAAGAGTTCAAGTACAGGTTCCACAAATCGGAATTGTAGGTTCCATCCAAGAACCCTGCTCCCGCCCAAACCAATGCGAGAAGCCGAGGCGAGGGGTGCAAGGCAATAGGGGTCTCGGGACGGGCGAGCTCACCAGAGTCCGCGCAAGTGCTGGCGGATTGGGGCTCGTGGGGATGGTCTCGACCTTCCAATGCATCATCGTGCTCTGGTTGTCGACGTCGTCGACGGAGACGCCGCTGAGCCAGAGGCGGTACCTGCCGTTGGCGCGGAGGAGACGGTTGGAGACGTGGCGCAGGAGGACGTAGCCGGCGTCCCCGGTGCCGACGACCTTCCACAGGATGGGGTCCACGTCCTGGTCGTAGTCGCCCATGTCGACGCGGAGGCCGATGTGGCCCGGCGGCGCCGGGTCCTGCGTGGCGGCGAGGTAGCGGCCGTAGGCGGCGCTGTGGAGGAGCACGCTGGTGGAGCCGTCCTGCAGGATGCGGTGCACCGTCCACGCCGCGTTCATCGTCCTGCGGCGCCAGCGGCGCAGGGACACCCCCATCCCGTCCTCGTCGGCGTGGAGGTACCCTCCGTGCACGCGGCTCCGCAGCCGCACGTGTGCCCCGTCGGGGAACTGCTCCATCGCCGCCGCCGGTGGTGGTGTCGCGGAGGCGTGCGGCGGACGTCCGGCGGCTAGCGAGTAGCGATTCGGTTTCTTGGCTCTGGTGCTTCTTCGGCTGCGGGGACGGGGGCGGGGTGGCGGACGGCGGCGAGGGAGTGGGTTTTATTGGCGCTGTTGTGAGGGGGAAGAGAGAGCAGAGCAAGTTCGTTGGGGGACGGTTACGTTTGGGCGCCGAGGTGGGGCGGGCCGGGGAATTTCAAGGCGAGCAGCCGATGCAATGCTTCACGTTGAGTCGCAACTCGCAACGCAAGCGGAGGTCGATTGTTCGCTGTCTCCATTGCCACTGACAGATGGGGCTGGATCGGTGAGTTTGACCAATCGCCTGCCCACTGGCACGTGGGGTCCACAAATGTGTACGACACAAACTCCGGAACCGTGGAACGCACGCGCGCAGCCGCAGCCGCAGCCGCGCCGCTCGGCGCAGGGTGGCAACCGTGGCAGGGCCTCTGCCGGCACAAGCACCACTCGCCGCATCCGTTCCATCCTGGAACCTCGCTTGGCGAGCGTGGTATCCACTATCCACCACTCCGGCGTCCGGCGGCCATCGCCAGCGGCGCCAGGGCATCCGCGCATAGCTATGGACGAGGCCACAGTTTTAGATGAGTTCGGTTGCCCTTCGTTGTCCTCGGCCAAATGCTGCCGTCGCAGTAAGTTAACTAAGTTCCTCGCTGGGCGTCACCACAAAGTGGCTTTCAGCTTTCAGTTCATGACTAAAAGCTAAGTTCAGAAAAAATTGACTGTAACATTTGATGTTTTTTTTTGAGTTTGTCTACTCTACAGACGTGTGTTTTAGCACAAGTCAACCATGATGGTTGGCTGCAAGTAAAGCACACAGATTCCAACATAAAAAACCATGTGTTTTTGGACTAACTAGCACATGGTTGTTGGATACCTAGGAAACACATGAATTCAAACACAAGAAAAAAACATGTGTTTTAGGAGAATGTAACACACAAATTCCATCAGGCAAACAAGACCCATGACTCTGTTGTTTTTGTCTTTTGGTGTTGTCTTCTGTCAAAGTTTTTGTGGTTGTCTTCTGTCCAAGTAAAGAGCAAGTCAACCCAGAGCCAAATAGACAGAGAGGCCCACTAAAGATGTACCAGCACATAAGCCTAAAACAGCAATCGATATACTTGGGAAACAAGCAGAGCAAACAGAAAGAAGCATCTGCTCTGCGTGGAGATCAGATCTCTGTGTGGGGGCAAGCAGAGCACTGCTCTGCATGCAGATCAGATCCCCCCGCAGAGCAGGAGAAAGGAGAAAATAACCAGCAGATCAAAGATGAAGATCTCCTCTGCGTGAGGACAAGCAGAGCAGAGAAAAGGGGCAAGCAACCAACAAATTGAAGGAAAACAACTAACCTCAATAGCCAAGGTAAGCACACCGACTTCCTCATGAAGATATAATTCAAGACCGCTAGTATTTGCTGCAACCAAATTCAGAAATTAGAATTACAGATTCACAAATTAAGGAACTCAGGAAAAAAAAATACAGAATACGAAAAAACAAATTGCACATTTCAAATAGTGCAACTGATATTTGCTGCTAATGCAATTATACTGATTAAATAAGCATCTTTGGATGTTGCAACCAAGGGGTTGAGAACAGCTCAAACACACTACAATGAGCTGCAAGAAGCAGCTGTGAACTCTGAATGTGGCAAACTATGCTTTCTATTTATAGCTGATTCTAACTACTTACAACAGCCCTAGTCAATATTTTAACAGCCCTAATTAAAACGGTCCTGATTCTAACTATTTATAGGTGATTGTATGAGCAGCAGATTACATCTTACATAATTTTAGATATTTTAACAGAATAAGAACAAAGGAAGAGATACAAGACAGGAACAAATGTCAGAGCCACAATATCAGATTCAGAATTCAGAGAAAGTACAAGGATACAACAATAATGATGTCAACACCAAAGACATATATGAGGTAAAATAACTCCTAATTTAAAATGCAGTCATAAATAATGAAAATATGTCAACTACTGAAGTCTACATTTTGCTACATCATTCATTTGGTTCCCTAATACATTTGATACAAGCACCAGTCCAGTTTGATCAATTACTTAAGGTAAAAACACATTTCATAGATGTAATGAAAAATTAAAAAGATATAATAAAAAGCAAAATAAGTACTCAGGTGCTCTTTTTTTATGAAACATAATAGTATGTATATGACAACAAACAGAGTTGATGATTATCCAACATCAATGAACTCACATGGTACAGAAGCAATGAAGGCAGTGCAGTCAGCTCCATATCAAGTATTTGGAGACACAAATTGTTCCACCGACCGTTTCTACAGATACAAAAATATGAGCAAAATCATTGCTTACTCCTAGGAAAGCCAAGATAAAAAAGTTGTTTTTGGACTAAAATATATTTCAATACAGGGAGGCTACACTAAACTTATGCTGGAACAGATGATGAACTCTCCAGAGGATAATCAGACTAAAATTTATAAATATCAGTATCCAAAAATTACAATTCAGACATATGCAAATTACACACATATGTGCAATGTAAATTCAGCATAATAAGACTGTAATTTCAATGCTTCATTATAAACTGTGCAACAACATAAAGAGATGCAAGGATCATTAACAAAGATGATACTTGGAAATGATAGGAATGAGATAAAACTATATTATATATGCTTGTCAAACTAGTTGTGTTATATTATAAATGGTAACCATTCTCATTATCAAACAAATAAAACATAATATGAGCCTTGAAGATCTAGATGGAATCTTTGGACCATAAACTGACTGGTCAATATCAGAGTCAAGAATGTCATATGAGGTAGATACAGATAACTAAGCCAATTTGATTATATTTATAACCAATACAAATATATACTGGCATCAAAGTAAAACTTATCTTTACAAAAACGGGATGGAGAAATGGCAATCGTCGCTGACGATGATGGAGCAACGACAAGCATAGCTTATGATGATAGATATAAAATTCAACAATACCATTGGCAAACTGATGTATTCAATAACATGGACATTGATGAGGTACATAAAAAATAATCTCTTCAACTATTTTAGTCCACACTGAAAAAATATTTGTATTATAAATGACATTACTTAGAAACTAAGACTGCTGCTAATATATTTACACGTGCAGCATAAAAATCAAGATGATCAACCAACAATGGGAGAAAATGACTTGAGGATCGTAGCAACAAAACCAACAAGTTCAGATATTACATCAGCTATAACAGATGATAATGAGCATGTAAATGGTAGCCAGGAACTAACGGAGGAAGAGATTGAATAATTCATAAAAATTGAGCAGGTTGCAGCATCTGAAGGCAACAATGCACCAATCAACAGCAAGTACACCCCACAGCTATCGATGGAATTTAAGACTAGGGATGATGCTCACCATTTCTTCAACTTATATGCGTTCCTAGCCAGATTTGAAGTTGCCATAACAAATACGACGAGAACTCAAAGTAAGAAGAGAAATAATGAGGTAGTCAAAATGACAATGAAATGCAATCATCAAGGAAAAGAAAAGGAAACAAAGTCTTTAGAGCAAGAAGAAGCTGAAGTAGACAAGGATATTGAAAAGAAACCGGTAAGGAGAAGGAAAACAAATATTCAACAGAAGTCAGATTGTCCTTGTGTTATGATGGTGAAAGAAGAAGGAGGTGTATGAAAGATTAAAACTCTTGATTTGGAGCATAATCATGAGCTATGCCCTGGAGACAGTGATCAGCTATTTTCTAGTCACAAGTATATGACTGAAATGGGAAAAGGACTTATCAAGACTCTGAACGATAACAATATCCTGACTAGAAAGGACTTACAGCTCTACCAATGAAAAAGAAAGATATCAGCAACTATAGGACAAAGCTGAATTGAGAAGTTAAATAATTAGATATGACACAAGTACTGGATTATTTCAGAAACAAACAAACTGAGGATCCGTCTTTCTTTTACAAGTTTGGTTTAGATGAGGACAAGAGAGTGAGAAACTTGTTCTGGACAGACTGTTCTTCTATGAAACATTATGCAGATTATGAAGAATGTGTAAGTTTTGACACAACATATATGACCAACTGATTCAACTTACCTTTTGCACCATTTGTTGGAATCACAGGACATGGGCAAAGTTGCCTTTTCGGATGCGCTTTCCTGCATGATGAGACAGTTGACACTTTTAAGTGGGTATTTTAAACTTTCTTTGAAGCAATGGGAGGATAGTACCCTCAAACGATCATAATAGACCAAGACATAGCAATGAAATCAGCAATAGAGCAAGTCTTCATAAACACAAAGCACAGAAATTGCTTATTCCACATAAAGACCAAATGCTACAATAAGAATGTCAAGGTCTTTGCAGTAAACGAAGGACTATATGAAGACTTCGAAGATATAGTGAACAATAGTCTAACAGTGGAAGAATTTGAGCGACTTTGGAAGAGAATGATTGAGAAAAGAAACCTTCAAGGGAATTACTACTTTTCTAAAATGTGGGAAATGAGGAAAAGGTTTATCTCGGTCTACTACAAAAATGACTTCTTCTCTTTCATACAGACCACATCCAGGAGCGAGGCAACAAATGCTATGTTCAAAGACAATGTAGGGCCAACCTATAGTATCATTAGCTTTCTGAAAGAGTACAATCGGATTGTTGATACCATAAATCGAGCAGAAAGGCTAGAGGACAGCTATAGCAAGCAGAAAAGGCCAAAGGAATTTATATTCGGCTACAAAATAGAGCAGCAGGCACAACAGATATACAACAGAAATATATTCAAAAAGTTTTAGCTACAACTAAAGGCAACATCAAGGCTAAACTATAGGGAAACCGAAGATGGAAAAAACATTTCAGATGTGGCAAAAAAATATCTAGATTCAGGAGGTTCATAAGTTCAGGAGATATATAGTAAACACTGACCTAACAAAAGGCGAAGAAGAATTTACCTGTATATGTGCAAAATTCAGCAAAAAATGGGATACTCTGCTCTCATATCCTAAAAATAGTCATTGAAAAGGAAATCAGTATAATTCCAGACAAATACTTCTTACACGGATGGAGAAAAAAGGATATGAAGGTACATGTTGAAAGACAAGAAGATGAAACAGTTGAAATAAGCTCATTAGTGAGATTCAACATATTATCCGGGAAGTCAACAATACTGAACTCAAAAGAATAAAAAAATGAGGAATGCATGGAATACCTTATGACAAAATTCGATAAGATAAAAATCAATTTAGATAGAATGTTATCTGCTTAGCAGACAGATGAAGCACAAAATGATCAGCAAGGAAATAAAGCAGAAACTATAGCAGTAGAAACTGGAGATCCACAGACTAAAATAGACGATTCAAAAAGAATTCAGAGAAAGGGAAGGCCACCTAAACCTGTCCGAATGAAGACACATATAGAAGAAATAAAGAAGAAGATGGTGGAAGCAGAAAAGAAGAAAAAGAAGAAAACAAATGACACAGACAGTGCAGGTAAAAAAATTCAGGACATACAAATAGAATTTCAGTACATACAAATAGAATTTGAATCCAAATACAAAAATTCTTATTTATGTGAACTAATAATGTTTTGTAGGCTCTCCGATGAAGCCAAAAAGAAAGAAGAGGAAGGAAACATCAAATGGTAGCATTGATCACCAAGCAACAAAACACTAAGGACATGGTAATCAAAGATGATCAATAGATGGAAAGCGAAATTTATCAATCAGAAGGAGGGATGCAATCAAATTCAATGGCCAATTAATTTATGTAATTTGTTTAATGAACAAGATGTTACAATCTTAAATTAAATTATGCCCAGAACTACAATTACATATGCTGAGAACTAAAATTGTAGTACACAGTAGCTGCAAATTACGTTGTTGGTGATTACAATTGTGTAATTGTCGGTGTTTCGAACAAACACCGGTTAGTAAATTTGTTATTATTGCGCGTTAGGCCCGGATGGTGCACTAAAGGACATGAGGATTATACTGGTTCAGACAGAATGTCCCTACGTCCAGTTTGCTGCTGCTGCTCGTGTTATTAGTACAAAAAATGGTTCGCAGTAGGGGGTACAAAATAGTCGAGAGAGGGACGAGTCCTAACTCTCTGATGGAATGATCGAAAAGGTTGCCAAGAGCTTGGTCGCTGCTCAGCTGTGTCTGTCGTGTCGTGTGTGTTCAACTTATCTATCAAGAGTCGGTCCCTTTGTTGGAGGAAGCACATCCCCTTTTATAGATGAAGAGGACAGCTTTACAAGTGAGAGGGAAAGGGTGTGTATGCTACCGAGCCTTGTTGTTCACGTCTACCAAGCCTTGTTGTCCATACCGGTGGATACCAGATAATGGTAGGCACCTACAACACTATCGATGCCATTGTAGAATGTTAGGATAGCTACACAGTACTGCTCCGCGCAGGGTATGGACTCTGGTACAGTGGTTTTGACTTATGAGCCTTGCCCAGCCTTGTTCCGCATGCCTTCTGGTTCCTACAAGTCCCGATCTAAGGGACGTGGGGTCAGAGTCTGAAGTAGCGCTGTGGGCAAGGCCTTCCCATTGGAGAGGGCGTTCGAAGGCTGAAGCGAGTGCTCCGATCTGGTGGGCCCGAGGGGCCGTGGAGCGGGCGCTGCTCCTTTGGGACCACAGCGTGGTGACAACACATCCATCATTGTAGAGGGCGTGAGTCTCTTCCTGGACCGTAGTGGTTGTTGTATGTCTATGTCGGGTTCCATGTCTGAGGATTGAAGGCGGCGCCTATAATACTGTTCAGACTCTGCAATGCCAGAATGGTCTAAAGCACCTATCTCGTCGTTCCTTGGCAGTACTTTTCCTACCGCGGCGTAGGGCATGGTCCTTGGTGCTGTGTTTGACTCGAGTGTCATGTCGTACCTCATGCTCATCCTGATGATGGAACAGGGTGTACTTGTAGGGTGAGGCGGAGCCTAGCCCTCGGGGGTCGGGCGAGGCGGAGTCCAGCCCTTGGGGGTCGGGTGAGGCAGAGTCTAGCCCTTGGGGCTCGGGCAAGGTAGAGTCCAGCCCTCGAGGGTCAGGCGAGGCAGAGTCTGACCCTCAGGGGTTGGGCAAGGTGGAACCAGTCTCCTGTCGTTTCGGACAAGAGACGCAATAACGTTCTTGTCTGATCAGGAGTGTCAATCGTTCGATGGTTTATCGTTCCCACCTCATTGGGTACCCCGGTATTAGGTCCCCGACAGTAGCCCCTGAGCCCCTAGGGTGATTCGAGCAGAATCGCTTGGGGGTATTTTGATTTGCTAGAGGGTGCACGCGAGTGCACCCGATGGGTGTAGGCCCTGAGCCCCTGGGTGATTTGGGCAGAATCGCCTAGGGGGTGCTTCGGACCCTTCGCGGGTAAGGCTATGAGGTTTGGTTTCGTCAACTGGGAAGCTTTAAGGGAACCCAGGTGTCCCATTTGTAGGGATTTTGTCTAGGGTTAACCTGGCTAGGGCTTGACTTCGGATCTAGGCCCAGTTGATGCTCGTGTACCTAGGGTTCCGGTTGCTTACGGGCCCTATCTTCTGTTGGGTTGGTCGTCGAGACCGTTGGGCCAATCCCTGGATGTTCCAGGCCCATGTGAGCTAGAGAAGAAGCGTTCTGACCCATGTCCCATCTGTGGGAAAGGAGTCCAGTCTGCTTGGGAAGGCGAATCGTCCAGCTCGGTTTTAGTGGGAAAGGATTGGGATCGTGGGTACATATCCCACGAGGTGACGCGGCGGTGCGCATGGTAGGCCTGGAGATCGAGGTGGATGGTTGCGCTTCTCGCATCCGTTACCCCTATAAAACCATAGGGTCCACCCCTAGGGTTCCGTACTCCGCCTTTTTGCCTTCGCATCGCCAACCTCCGCTGTTAATCGCCAGAGCCTCCGACACACACACCGCTCCTGCCGTTAAACTCGCCGCTGCCTTCTCCCCATGCTTCTCCCACCGTCAAACTCGCTGTTGCCTTCTTCCCCGTGCTGCTCCCGCCGTCGCAATGGACCTGGGGTACAAATCTAATATCTCCCCTCAGCACTTAGAGGGCCTCGTCCGCCGAGGCCTCCTTTGTCCATTGACCGCCGCCTAGGAGTGGCGGCTACCTGGTGAAGAGGAGGAACTAGAGCCGCCCATAGGGTACGTCGTGTCGTTCGCCCACTTCCACGAGCTGGGATTCACCACGCCCGCCCATCAATTCCTTCGGGGACTGATGGACTACTACCAGGTGGAGCTTCAACACCTTACCCCTAATGGGATCCAGCACATTGCGGTGTTCGTCGCCCTGTGCGAAGGGTTCTTAGGGATCAGTCCCCACTTTGACCTATGGCGGTATCTCTTCGCCGTCAATCTTCTGAAGAGGTGGGCCAGGAAGCAAGAGCTGCACGCGCTGGTGGGGTGCGCCGGCATTCACCTCCGTAGCAATCGGGCAGGAGCATACCCGCTAATGCGTCTGTCCACCTCCAATAAGGGGTGGCATTCGTAATGGTTCTTTGTCAAGAATGACGCCACCGCCCCCTTGCCAGCTTTCACCGGGCGCTACATCGTGGAGACCCCAGGGTCGTGGGGGTGGGGTGTTACGGGCAAGGAAAGAAGAACCTTAACGACCTTCTTGCCGCCCTTCGAACTCTGAAGGAGGGGGTGTGAAGGGATTGGGGATCATCGGTGCCTACCACGTGAGGAGGGTTGCGCCGCTGATGGCGTGCGCGCTTCCCCTGTATCAGATGGTGCCCGGAGCGTCATTCGAAGGGATGGTGCTTTCTGATGAAGCGCTTCATCCCTCTGAAGTGGTGCAGCGCATTAAGGAGGCGATGGAGCCCATGAAGGACTCTGTTGGCGCCATCCTTGACTTCGTGTATCCAGTGCCGGGGCATCCCCCAATGCGGTCAGAATCGGGGTTTGTTGAATTTGTAAGTTTCCTTTCCCCTTGCTTTTCTTTTCATTTGAATTTCTGGCCTCCTGATGCTAACCTCGGGATAGCGGGACCAGCTGGGGAGATAGTTCTTCAAAGATAGCCTGGCTCCACTACCAAAGGACCCAACCTAGATGGCAATGAACGGCACCATGGCCGGTTGGGACAAGAGGATGAGGGAGCTCATGAAGAAAAAGGCAATATGGAGGCAGCAAGCTCGAGATCGAGGAGACCAGTAGTGAAGATGATGACGATGACGACGATGATGACGACGGTGATGATGAGGTAGCTACCGATGTGGATTGGGACGTCCTGGTGGGAGAGGACACGCTGACAAGTGCCCACCCGTCCATGCAGGGACCCTTCCCGTTCCACATGGAGGGAAGCGAGTCCGTGAGGTCGGCCGAGGTGGGCCAAACCTCTAGCCCGTCCTCAGGGCCGGTGGGAGCTGGAGAGTCCGCCGCTTCGCATGGGATACCGGTGGAGGATCAGTGGATGGGGGAAGGCGAACCTACCGCTGCCCTCGAGGTGTTGATGGAGGGAGGCGGCTATGTTGCCACGCCCCCCAAGATGATGGAGGCGGGTAGTGCCGCTGCCCTGCCCGAGGCATTGACGGAGAGGGACAGCTCCATTGCCGCGCCCTCAGAGATAAGGGAGATGAGCTCCCCTACCTAGGAGCAGGGGGCAGGCTTGAAATGGGCCCGCCCAGATGAGTCGGGAGGGTCTGGGGGTTCATCCCCAAAATGTTCCCGCCATCCGAAGGCATTAGAGTAAGCCACTAATTCCCCTTTTTCCTCCTTTTTATTTTTCTGTTTTGACCTTATGCCCTTCACCTTCGTGTAGATTCTTGCAGATGGGCCACTCTCTAGGGCTGGCGCCCAAGAAGAGCCTTGCCCTCTAGGTAGGATGGACCGTGCTGCCCGGCATCGCCCCTATTTTGGGCAGGAGTGGCGCTGACGCTGTGGCCTCATCAGCCGGTCTGGCAGCGCCTGCGCCCTCAGTGGTTGTCGAGCAGGCGACGTCTTCCATGGTGGGCGTGATCCCACCCATCGGGAGTCCGGTATCGTTAGCAGATGTGGTCATGACCGCGCCCAGCCAGGAGCCACCAGACGTAGCCATGGTGGCATTTGAGGGGCCAGTGCAGTCCGCGCCTCTGGTGGCTCAAACGACGGTGTTCGATGTGGGCAGGATGGAGAGGGACGCGGACGGGCGGTCCCCAACCCCGATGAGTTAGGCGCATCCAGATGCAGTCACAATGGCGTTCATGGGAGCAGCGCAGTCCGTGCCACCGGAGACCCAGGCAGTGGTGCTCATGATCGTAGCAAGCCCGGCGGGACCGGATGTTTCCATGGCGGCGCCCAAGGAGCGGTGCCATCCGCGCCACCGGTGGCCTAGGCCGCAGCGCCCGAGGTGGGCCTAATGGAGGAGGACATGGCCGGAGGGTCTTCGGGCATCGTGATAGCGGTGGGGAGGACCAGAAGGGAGCCACCTTTGGCCCTGTTGTCGAGAGGTAGCCGCTCCCCCGCACAGGGCAAGCCGCCGGTCCAGTGGATGGCCGCCCAGGACCCAGCGTCGGTTCTTTTTTCGCTTGACGATGCTACCGAGAGCTTGGAGCGGGAGAATCTTGATGTCAGGCTCTCGACGGTGATGGATGCCTTGAGGGAGGCCGGGTATCTGCTTGATCTTCTCCCTTGTTTTCTTCTTTCTTCATGCATTTCTATGTTTTCGTGTTTTTTATACCGGTCTACTTTTCAGAATATTGTTGCTCGTAGTCGGAACAAGTCCTGGTTCCTCCATGAGCAAAAGGCGGAATGGGACCACCTCACCGAGGAGGCCCGGCTGCGAGGAGATGTGGGAGCATAGCTGGCTGCCGCCCTATAATGGGAGGCCGAGGCACGTCAGGACGTGGAGGAGATTCATGGGATGTTCGAGGACCTATCGATGAAGGTGAAGGTGGATGAGGAGGAGTCCACCATGATCCAAAAGGAGCAGGACGAGCTACTCTAGAAGGACACTGCGGCCAGTGAGCAGGCCATCGAGCTTCTGGCAGAGCTAGAGACGGAGCGGGACCTCAAGTTGAAGGCTGAGGAGAGGTCTGCGGTGTTACAGCAGAGGGCGGACCGGGACGCTGAGGTGATGGCCTGGTTGCGCAAGGAGCAGGATGAGCTATGCTGGACCAAGGAAAGACTTTCGCTCGGAGCATGGCATAGCCCATGAGGACCGTGACCGGGCCATTTAGGAGTGCGACGAGGAGCATCGTGTGGTCGAGTCCCTCTGGGTGGATCTTGGAGCCGCGGTGAACCGAAGGTTGGAAGCTGAGAGCATCGCTGCCAGGCTAGATAAGGAGCTTACTGAAGTGCGAGGGATCCTTCAGATTGAGAGCGACAAACACGACCTTCTACAAGCCACTGTCGAGGTGGTCACTGATGCCCTGAGGGTGGCGCAGCCAGAAGGAACCAGCTTGCTTGCGGCTCGTGCCGCGGGAATCACGGCGCGGGTAGGCCAACTTGAGGAGGATGCCTTTCACGCCGGGATCACCCAGGCTTTCACCGTCGCCCATTCCCATTATGATCGGGAGATCAACTTGGAGGTAATGAGTCAAGGCTTCGCGCCTGTGTATGAAGATGCTGAGCTAGATGAGATGGAGAAGGCGGTGGTTCCCCTCGCACAAAACCTGGCGGACAGGCTGAAAAAGAGGTTCTCCCTTTGCGGAAGTAGTTAGCTGAATAAGTTTGATAAACACTTATTTGTAATATGTGAACAAGTGTTAGTACTTTTGTGTCCGAAAGTGGATTCGTGGCTTTTGTTTCGCAATTTGGTTTCGTTTGTTTGGTCTTACCTTCTTCCCTTTTTGCAATGAGAAAAGATTTACGCGATCCGACCCTTTCGTTTGTTTAGACCATAGGGCCCGTGGTGTTTAGGGGAAATTTTGATTGTGCTAATTGAGCAAAATTACCATAGCCGTTTGGGCGTGGGCTTTTTGCGGTCTTACCAATCTGTTCCCTCGAACTTTGCCGCCAGTCTTGGTGTGAGGAAGAGGTCTGCTGCAAACACTTTTTCAAAAAAAGGAAAGGAGGTACCTGCGCCTTTATCAGCCCCCGAGTGAGATCCGACCCCTTGTGGTTGCTGGGGTTGGATGTTATTGGAGACCGGAGCAAGGGAAGCGAGGCTCAAGTGATGTGTTTCATGAGCTTGTTAACGGGGATGTTCGGGCGGAATCTGATCCCAATGCTTTGTGATAGAGTTGGCAAAGCGTTTGGGTGGTATTCCGTTGCTCCTTGCCCCGCCTTCCAACAGATTCCCACTCAATGGGGTTTCTATGGGCTCGGCTAGGGGCTGGATTGAACTAGAAGGTTGAGATGACCCTTCCCGCCTCAATGCGGGTTGGGCAGAGGCCGTTGAGGCTCATCTGTGTTTTCTCCCTTGGCTGTTGTTCGACGCGGGGCGGCTCTGGACCTTTCGCGGGTCGGCCTTCGAACCTTAGTCTCTCAATCTGGCTTGAGCTCCTGAGCCCTTTAGGGTCTGATGGGGGTCGGCCGTGTTTTCACACATTACCCCCGTCCTCAGTTTCTGTAATCAGAGGGGCTAAGTTGACGACACTTGCCTCGATGGCTCGAGTGTCGCGCTCAATGAGCTCGCTATCGGGTATGTTCATGTGAAATCCGGGTCCATCATTTGCTGACGGGATCGGTAGAGCCCTCATGTGGAATTTCACTACTTCTTAACCCACCTCCTGGCAGATGCCTGAGCCATTCGATAGGCTTAGGTGGCCCGTTGGCCTCTCCCCGATGGAGATTCTATGGGTTCGGCTCAGGGTTAGAATCAAACGAGAAAGGTTGAGACGTCCCTGTCCGCCTGTAAGTGGGGTCAGGCAAGGCCACTAGGGCTCGTCTTTATTTTTCTCCCCTGGCTCTGTTTGATGCAAGGCAACCTTGAGCCCTTCATGAGCCGGCCTTTGAACCTCGGTCGGTCATTGCTCATATTGAATGAGGCGGTTGCCGCCTCGTGACGCGACACTAAGCGTTGAGATGTAGAGATTTGCATATGCAATGCTTGGATGTATGGTTTCAATGTATTACTTAATTGAAATGAAAGTGGGGTTTGGTTACGTTACCTTGGTGACACGAGCGATGGGAAGCTCCAACTAGATGTGTCCATGCATGGTTTGGACCCGATGTTTATGATGAGGTTGGCGTAACCTGCATAAGAGTGGCTATTTTTTGTTCTTGTTGGTGGTAATTTGTGATTTAGTCGACCAGACATCCTCTCCTCGAAGGAGGTTCTGCAGGTGGACCCCTCCAAACCCTTTTCGGAAAGGCGGGAGCCGAGGCTTGCGGTGTGGGGAACTATGAGTTCGATTTATGCTGGTGAACATAAAACACCGTAGCCATCGAGGCGTAGGGTCTGGCAGTTCGTCCAGTTACATTCAAAGTTTTATACCCACACACCGTGCTTCCGGTTTTAAACGTAAGGAGGGGTCAGGTGAAGGGGACGTCTAAACAAATAGACGCCCTTGGTAGCCTCCCTCAAGCAATGTCCGTGCCTTTGCTGTTGCTGGGGTCAGAGGCTCGGTAAAGAAATTAACACTAAAAGTAAGTAAATGGAGGTGCTTATCTTTCAATGGTCGTTCGTTCGTTATTTTGCCTGGGCCGTCCGATCGACCCAGGCGGCCTATTGGGCTCCCCTGGAGGGGGTTCCATTGTTGGGTCATTCCATGTTCCTGCCTGGGGAAGCAGCGAGTTGCCTGCATACGAGCGTGCCTCGGTTCTTGCACCCGGGGCACATTAGTGGTGGGCCACGCCCCGACGATGTTCCGCCTGACCAGGCGATGTCTTGTCGACCGGAGTGCATCCCTTCGGCTCCATCGCGTCGCCTCAGATTTCTGTCAGCATTGATTTCGCATTTGCATTGAATAGGGGAAGGCAGAGAGTTTTTCGTCCCAACCTTTCGCCTTTCCTTAGCTGCTGAGCCCCTTCTTTAAATAGGGGGGAAGCAGTTCTCATCCCACCTCCTCGCCAGCCTTTGAGCCACCACCTCTTCTCCTTCCTTTCCACCGAATGCATCGATTCCTAAGTAAGAGCGAGTGATGCCAGGGAGAGAAAAACTCATAGATCCGCTCATGAATCTAGAGCGTGAGGTTGAGCTAGAGGTCATCCAACATAGATGTGATGGTGCGAGCCGCCCTTGCTAAGGAGGGGTCGCTGCTGCCGAAGGAGGGGGAGCGCTGGAGGGCGTCGAACGTCATCGACTTTGCCGTCGTTCATTGCATCCTTCCTTCGGTTGGAGGCGTTTCCTGCCCTGGCGCCGTTGTCAGGGTTGTGGCTAATGACGATGGCGTAGTCCCTAGATGCCCTGGCGGAGGCACCGCTGTCGGGGTTGCGGCTGATGATGATGGCATAGTCCCTAGATGCCCCGACAGACGTGTCGCTATCGGGGTTGCGGCTGATGACGATGGCGTAGTCCCTGGACGCCCCGATGGAGGGACACCATAGTCGTCGGCGTGGTGCTCGACGTTGTAGATGACGATGCCTTCGAGGATCCCACAAAGTGGTAGGACATCGCCGATGGAGAGCGTGGTTCGGCAGCCGCAGTAGAGGAACTGCTCCATGTACATGGCTGGACGTTGCCGATGGAGAGCGTGATGCAGTGGCCGCTGTGGTACTCATAGCAGAGCTAGGTAGAGACTGTAATTAAATAAGTTTGTGGGGAAGCCCCGAGTGAACAGTCCTTTGAATTTGAGAGTACATTAATCTTTTTCATGATAAAGTCACTTTGTAAGTGGCGAATTTGTGCAAAGACTGAACAAATTTTTATCTTTTGTTACGGCAAATAGTTTTTCAGCTTCCTCTTTTCATAGAAGAGGTTTTGGTGCTCTCCGACCCTTCCCATGGCCCAAGTTGCAAAAAACTAGGAGTGCGGGTGAATTAATTCTGATTACGCTGGTGAGCAAGGAGGTCGTAACCACTGGGGCATGGGATTCCCATAGTCCTACCAGTTATACTCAGAATTTGCTCCTAAAATCCTAGCCTTTTGGACTTGTTACGGGAAGAGTGGAAAACTTAGAGAACGTTTGCAAAGGTAATATAGGAAATGTTTTTACAATAAAGATACTTGTTCGGTTTGTATCAGCCTCCGAGTGAGGTCCGACCCCTCGCAATTTGCAGGGGTTGGATGTCACTGAGGATCGGAGATTCGTAAAGATAAAAACTGATAAGAAGAAGTATGCATTCATTTAAGGGAAAAAACGACGTAGCTGCTCAATGTTCTAGGCGTTGGTGAAGACCTTGCCGTTGATGGTTTTGAACTTGTAGACGTCTAGGTGGAGTACTTCCATGATGACATATGGCCCCTCCCAGGGTGGGGAGAGCTTGTGGCGGTCCTTGTTGCTCTGCACAAGGTGGAGGACAAGGTCCCCGATGTTGAAGGCTCGGTCCTGCACCCGTCGGCTATGGTACTATCGCAACACCTGCTAGTACTTGGCCAAACAAAGGAGGGCGATGTCGCGGGCTTCGTCTAGTTGGTCCATGGCATCTTGGTGGGATGGTTCAGCCCCCTGTTCGTCGAATGCTCTGATTCTTGGTGCTCCGTAGTCAAGGTCCGTCGGTAGAACAACCTTAGAACCGTAGACCATGAAGAAAGGTGTGTAGCCAGTGGCCTAACTGAGAGTTGTCCTTAGGCTCCAGAGCACCGCCGGGAGCTCAGTGAGCTAGCGCGTGTCGAACTTGTTCAACTAGTTGAAGATCCTAGGCTTAAGGCCCTGCAGGAGCATGCCATTTGCGCACTTGACCTGCCCGTTCGTCTAGGGGTGTGCAACGACCGCCTAGTTGATATGGATGTGTAGTTCATCGTAGAATCAAATGAATTTCCTACCGGTGAACTACATGCCATTGTCTATGATGATGGAGTTCGGTACTCCAAAGCGATGGATGATGTTGAGGAAGAACAGTACAGCTTGCTCGGATTTGATTGTGGAGATCGGTCAAGCTTCGATCCATTTTGTAAACTTGTCTATGGTGACAAGGAGGTGGGTGAAGCCCCCGGGTGCCTTTTTGAGTGGCCCAACTAGGTCAAGCCCCCAGACCATGAAGGGCCACGTGATGGGGATCATCTGGAGTGCCTGGGCCGGAAGGTGAGTCTACTGAGCGTAGTGCTGACACCCTTCATAGGTGCATACGATTTGCTCGGTGTCGGCTATTGTAGTAGGCTAGTAGAAGCCCTGTCGAAATGTGTTTCCAGCCAAGGTCCTTGGCATGGCATGGTGACCGCAGACCCCACCATGGATGTCGCTCAGCAAAAGTCTTCCCTGTTCACTGAGGATGCAGAGCTATAGGATCCCGGTGTGGCTCTATCTGTAGAGTTCGCCCTCTACAAGGATGAAGGACTTGGCACAATGTGCGAGCCATTGAGCTTCCGTCCTATCCATTGGTAGTGTGCCATGGAGGAGGCAGTCGAGGTAGGGCGTTCTCCAGTCATCTAGGGGGTCAGGCTCTGCGGCCGAATCCTCTTCAAGCTCCATGATCTCAGGGTCAGACAGAACAGTCGGTGGGTCAGCCCTCGGGGCCGGATTAGATGGGCCATCCTCGTCCTGATCTGACTCTTCGTAGTGCACCGAGGGTTTATGTTGGTCGCTGGCGAAGACGCCCATTGGCACCGGCTCTCGACCGGATGCCACCTTTGTGAGTGCATCAGCCGCCTCATTGAGCTGCCTTGGGACATGGTTAAGTTCGAGGCCAGCGAACTTGTCCTCCAGCCATCGGACTTCTTAGCAGTATGCAGCCATCTTGGCGTCATGGCAGCTGGACTCCTTCATGACTTGGTTAACAACTAGCTGAGAGTCACCCCAAATGTCGAGGCATCGAATGCCCAGCTCGATGGCGATGCGTAGGCCATTAACGAGCGCCTCATATTCAGCCACATTATTTGATGAGGCAAAATGGAGCCGAACCATATACCTCATGCGGACCCCGAGGGGTGATACGAAGACCAGCCCTACGTCGGCACCCTTCTTCATCAGCGACCCATCGAAATACATCGTCCAGCACTCCTGGTCGACGACCGCTGATGGTATCTAGACCTCGATCCACTCTGCGATGAAGTCAGCCAGGACCTAGGACTTGATCGCCATTCGAGGGCCATACCCGATGCCTTGATCCATCAGCTCGAGTGCCCACTTTGCTATTCTTCCTGTGGTGTCCTAGCTGTGGATGACCTCGCCGAGGGGGAACGATGTTACTACTGTCACAGGGTGTGACTCGAAGTAATGGCGTAGCTTTCTTTTGGTGACGAGGACGGCGTATAGGAGCTTCTAGATTTGGGGGTAGCGGGTTTTGGAGTCGGATAGTACCTCGCTGATGAAGTACACCGGGCGCTAGACCTTGAGGGTGTGCCCCTCTTCTTCCCGTTCTACTACCAGGGCAGCACTAACCACTTGCGTGGTGGCCGCTATGTATAGGAAGAGGGATTCTCCATCGCTTGGAGGGACTTAGACCGGGGGTTTTGTTAGAAGCAGCTTGACCGTGTCAAGTGCCTCTTGGGCCTTGGCTATCCACTCGAAGCGGTCGGCTTTCTTCAGGAGTCGATAAAGGGGGAGTCCTCATTCGTCGAGGCGTGAGATGAATTGGCTGAGGGCAGCGAGGCACCCTACGACCTGTTGAACCCCCTTTATGTTCTGGATCAGACCCATCCTTATGATGGCTGAGATTTTCTCTGGGTTGGCTTCGATGCCACGCTCGGAGATAATGAAGCCGAGCAGCATGCCCCTTGGGACTCCGAAAACACATTTCTCAGGATTGAGTTTGATGCAATTTGCCTAGAGTTTCGCAAAGGTTTGCTCAAGATCAGCAACAAGGTGGTCTGCCTGCTTGGACTTAACTACGATGTCGTCGACGTAGACCTCAATGATCCACCCAATGAGGTCCTCGAAGCAATTGAGCATACAGCGCTGGTAAGTGGCCCTAGTGTTTTTAGACCAAATGGCATTGAGACGTAGCAGTACGGTCTGAATGGTGTGATAAAAGACATCGCGAGTTGGTCGGACTCTTTCATCACGATTTGGTGATAGCCGGAGTACGTGTCAAGGAAGTAGAGGGTTTCGCACCCCGAGGTGGAATCGACTATTTGGTCGATGCGTGGTAAAGGAAATGGGTCTTTTGGGCACGCCTTGTTGAGACCAGTGTAGTTGACACACATCCTCCATTTCTCACTCTTTTTTCATACAAGAATAGGATTTGTTAACCACTCTAGGTGGTGAACTTCCCTGATGAATCAGGTGGCAAGTAGTTTTGCTATCTCTTCGCCGATGGCCCTGTGCTTTTCCTCGTCGAAGCGGCGCAGGTGTTGCTTCACCGGCTTGGAGCCTGGGTGGATTTTTAGGGTATGCTTGGTGACCTTTCTCAGGATGCCTGGCATATCCGAGGGTTTCCACGCAAAGATGTCTTTGTTGTCGCAGAGGAAGTCGACGAGCGCACTTTCTTATTTGGAGGAGAGCGCGGTACCTATGCATACCATTTTACCCTCAGAGCTGTTGGGGTCTATGAGGACCTCTTTGGAGCCCTCTGCCGACTCGAACGACCTAGATGACCTCTTTGCGTCGGGCGCTTCTTCGACGACTTCCTCCCTGAGGGCAGTGAGTTCCCCGGAGGCGACGATTGCTATGGCGCGGCCGTAGCACTCGACTTCGCACTCGTAAGCTCGCTAGAAGGAGGTGCCGATGGTGATGATCCCATGTGGGCCTAGCATCTTCATCTTGAGGTATGTGTAGTTGGGGATGGCCATGAACTTCGCGTAGCATGGTCGTCCCAAGATGATGTGGAAAGTTTCGAGGAACCCTACCACATCGAAGGTGAGGGTCTCAGTCCTATAGTTGGACTGATCCCCAAAGGTAATGGGCAGATCGATCTGTCTGAGTGGCGTGGCCTGCTTTCCGGGGATGATGTCGTGGAAAGGTGCTCGGACCGGGCAGAGGTGCATTTGGTCGATGCCCATTACATCGAGCGTCTTCGCGTACATGATGTTGAGGCCGCTGCCTCCGTCCATCACAACTTTGGTGAGGTGCTTTAGGCCAATGATTGGGTCGATGCAAGCGGATACCTTCCTGGATGCGGGATCGTATTCGGGTGGTCAGCCCGATCAAAGGTTATGGTGGATTCCAACCACCGGAGGAAGAGAGGTGTGGCTGACTAGGCCGTATAGACTTGGCGGCGCACGACCTTCTGACGACGTTTGGAGTCATAGGCCATTGATCCTCCGAAGATCATGAGGCAGCCGTCTGGCATTGGAAAGCCGTCATCTTTCTCCTTGGCGTCATCGGTAGTGGGGGGCAGGTTCCTTCCCCTGCTCCCCCTTGTTGGTGCTTCTGGCCAGGAACTTCCACATGAGGCCGCAGTCCTTGAGTAGATGCTTTACGGGGAAGGCGTGGTTCGGGCACGGCCCCTCGAGCATTTTCTCAAAGTGGTTTGGAGTGCCCTCCATGGGTTTTCGACCACCCTTGCGGTCAGCAGCAGCCACGAGTGGGTCCTCGCACTGTTGCTTCTTGTTTTTCATTTTGTTGGAACAGTTGGAGGTGCCTTCGTCGGCACCCTTGTCCCGCCTTGCCTTGCTGTTGGAATGGTCGAAGATTGCTCTGACCGCCTCCTCTCCTGAGGCATGGCTGGTGGCAATGTCTAGGAGCTCCTTGGTGGTCCACGGGCCCTTGCGTCCCAGCTTGTGGACCAAAGACTCGCAGGTTGTCCCGGACAGGAAGGCTCCTATCACGTCGGTGTTGGCGACGTTAGGGAGCTCGTTGCACTATCGGGAGAAGCGCCGGATGTACCCACGGAGGGTTTCATCGACCGTCTAGCGACAGTTCTTGAGGTCCCAGGGGTTTCCAGGATGTTTGTACATGCCCTGGAAGTTTCCCACAAAGATCTCCCTTAAGTCTGCCCAACCCTAGATGGCGTCGAATGGAAGGTGTTCCAACCACGCTCGTGCTGAATCGACAAGGAACAGTGGAAGGTTGTGGATAATGAAATCATCATTATCCACACCACCAGTTTGACCGGCAAGCCGATAGTCCTCAAGCCAAAGTCTGGGGTTTGTCTCCCTAGAGTACTTAGGTATATTGGTTGGTGGCCGATACCTTGGTGGGAATGCAGCGTTGAGGATGTAACAACTGAAGGCCTGAGGGCCTGGCAGGCCGAGGCTCGGGCTCCAGTCCTCACCGCTGTCATAGCGTCCACCGTGTTTTGGATGATAGCCATGGCAGGCTCCTTCCCCTAGGTCGCCATGGCCATGTCTATGGGCGTCGAGGGTGCTGCATGCATCACGGTTGTGGCCAAGACATTAATGTACTAGGACTGCAGCGCGCTGCCCGTCGCCCCGCGGCACTTGGTGGATGGACGCGTCCCTGGCAGGACGCACTGAGGGCATACACTGGCTGGTGTTGGGCTCATGTCATTGAGACATCGAGCTCTCCGCCTGCTGCGCTGCTGCACGCTCAACTAGCATGCGAATCTCGTGGTGGACCCGGCGATCCTCGGGCGTCGCGGCCTCTAGAAGGCCATGAAGCAGGGCCATCGCGGCGGTGATGTTCTGGCTCGCACGAGCAAAGCGAGGAAGGGTTTCATCATTGGCGATGATCCTTCGGTTCATGTCGCGGGCCATGGCACGTGCGTGCCCTCCATCACCGCAGCGCCTGATCTCCTCGTCGATCTTCTTGTATTCCCGGACAAGCTGCTGTCCGGTTTCGTCTATTTCCCACTTTTAGGCTTCCAGCTGCTCCACCCCAATGTGAGGTGGGGCTGCTGCTCCCCCTTCGGCTTTGTCGCCGAGGTTGCCTGCGGGGGTGACCTCCTCCTCAGAGGCACTTTTGACGTGTCCCTCAGAGGTTTCTGCCATGAAGCATTCTCGGGAGGGATGATGACTTCCCCTACCGGAGTCAGACCCAGAGTTGGACCCTAGGCCCTCAGCGAGGAGGCTGTGGAGGGATTCAGTGATGCTTTCGACCATCCCTACGAACTCATTATTCGCGGGAAATGGGATCATGCGCTGGGCCACAAGGTGGCTTACGGTCGCCGTGGTGTTGCAGAGATCGAATGGAAACGCTGTCGAGGCGCACCGAGTGGAGCATTCCAAAGAGTGGGTGATGTGGCATGGGGCCTTTTTGGATGACTGGGGTCCAAGGGAGATGTCGGGCTAGCCCTCAAGCCTCCGGTAGCTGGAGTTGGTGGAGGGGAGAGACTAGATGGCCGTGTGGGCCAGCGCCAACTCTTCTCCCAGCATGACAATGAATTCCAGGTCACCGAAATGCATGTGTGCGCTCGGGACCCAGCTGATTGCGTGGTTAGCCATCAGAGGCCTAATTTGGAATGCGCAAAGGTCCCCTACCTGGCGCACCAACTGTCGTTGTTTCAAACAAACACCGGCTAGTAAATTTGTGATTATTGCGCGTTAGGTCCGGATGGTGCACTAAAGGACATAAGGATTATACTAGTTCGGGTAGAATGTCCCTACGTCCAGTTTGCTGCTGCTGCTCGTGTTATTAGTACCGAAAATGGTTCACAGTAGGGGGTACAAAACAATCGAGAGAGGGACGAGTCCCAAGTCTCTGATGGAATGATTGAAAAGGTTGCCGAGAGCTTGGTCGCTGCTCAGCTGTGTCTGTCATGTCATGTGTGTTCAACTTATCCGTTAAGAGTCGGTCCCTTTGTTGGAGGAAGCACATCCCCTTTTATAGATGAAGGGGACGACTTTACAAGTGAGAGGGAAATGGTGCGTATGCTACCGAGCCTTGTTGTTCACATCTACCAAGCCTTGTTGTCCATACCAGCGGATACCAGATAATGGTAGGCACCTACAACACTATCGATGTCATTGTAGAATGTCAGGATGGCTACAGAGTACTGCTCTGTATAGAGTATGGACTTTGGTACAGTGGTTTTGACTTATGAGCCTTGCCAGCCTTGTTCCGCACGCCTTCTGGTTCCTATGAGTCCTGGTCTAAGGGACATGGGGTCGGAGTCTGAAGTAGCGCTATGGGCAAGGCCTTCCGATCGGAGAGGGCGTCCGAAGGCTGAAGTGAGTGCTCTGATCTAGACCACAGCATGGTGATAGCACATCCATCATTGTAGAGGGCGCGAGTCTCTTCCTGGACCATAGTGGTTGTCGTATGTCTATGTTGGGTTCCATGTTTGAGGACTGAAGGCGGCGCCTACAATACTGTTCGGACTTTGCAATGCCAGAATGGTCTAAAGCACCTATCCCATCGTTCCCTGGCAGTACTTTTCCTACCGTGGCGTAGGGCATGGTCCTTGGTGCTATGTTTGACTCGAGTGTCATGTCGTACCTCACACTCATCCTGATGATGGAACATGGTGTACTTGTAGGGCGAAGCAGAGTCTAGCCCTCGGGGGTCGGGTGAGGCGGAGTCTAGCCCTCGGGGGTCAGGCAAGCCAGAGTCTAGCCCTCAAGGGTCGAGCGAGGCGGAGTCCAGCCCTTGGGGTCGGGCGAGGTGGAGTCTGACCCTCGGGGGTCGGGCGAGGCAGAACTAGTCTCCCGTCATTTCGGACAAGAGACGCAGTAACGTTCTCGTTTGATCGGGAGTGTCAATGTTTGATGGTTTATCAGTCCCACCTCATTGGATACCCCGGTATTAGGTCCCCGACAGTAATCAAATGTTTTATTTGTCTAGTTTTGATCAACAACATATTTTACTAAACCTGTAGCTTACTAAATTACAGAAAAAGCAGCAGTGACAGCATAGAAAACATATGTGTGTTCAAATAGTGTGCTAGCACAAATCACAAGTAAAAAGGGGGATGATACACATGTTGGTGACTATTATATAAAGTTAACCACGACCACTGGATGCATGAATGACTATTAACTCATACAAAAAACTTTTTTCATGTTCAGTGATATCAATTGCATTGCTTCCTACTCCAGCCGTAGACATTTAACAACGAAGAACAAAACTAGAGAGGTCATATTGCATTACTTCCTCACATCATAAATTTGCTAATGAAGAAAGTAAGCAAACCTCACGTCATAAATTTGCCAATGAAGAAAGTAAGCAAGTCTACAAAGCATGATTAGAAGCTTGCCTTCTGGAAATGGCCAACTTGGTTTGTTGAATCGACAAGATGGGCCACCTTCCCAAAGAATGTGTGCACACTAGTGGCAATGACAACGGCCTCAATCTCACCCTGTTTGCAAGTGGAGCCAGAGTACACTCCACCACCTGGGCCTTTGGTCACAGGAAGAGACTCCCCGGTGAGCGCAGACTACAAGCGAAACAAAAGTCAGAAGAAGCACAATTTAACATCAACCCAATTCACATAGAGAGGAGCAGCTTCAATTTGCATTACCTGATCGATTTTCAGTGGATCCCCTTCAAGCAAACGAACGTCAGCTGGAATGATATCCCCAAGCTTCACACTGATGATGCCATCTAGCACAAGGATAGTCGATTCCTCCTCGGTCCACCGACCATTTCCAGAAGGCAGATCACAAGAGGCTGGATCAAATATGTGTTAGCACAAATCAAGACAAACAATCTTTTTCTATGAAAGGACAAGGACAAATAAGAGGTGTGGGCAGGCATTACATACCTCGCCATTACCCTTTTGGTTAATAGTCATACATACATCGCCATTACCCTTTTGGTTAATCTATAGGTGAACTACACTTTGTGCCTCAAGACGATACCCCCATATTTTGCATACAAGAAGAATATATAATTCACAACAACAAAATTGTGATCACAACAAAACCAAACAAACAAACACAAAATTGTAGTTGTTTCACACCTTCTTCTGGTCATAGAAGAACTCGCAAGTAGTCTTCAAGGGCCTGTATAAAGATTGGCTGCACTAGAACCTACACAGACAGAACCACCAACTTACTATTACATCTTTAGTCCCACCAACAATATATGCATGGCAGACAATTTGCATCACAGGCTTCCTAAACTCTAGAAAACAAAAAAAATTCGATTTCAAGTTAGCACTTACAGTACCCAAACATGTGTGTGCTAAAACAGAAGACAAAATACTTAGGTGTTGTTCTTAACACTCATCATTAGGACTGACATAGGGGCCATGCTAAATTCATCCTCTATCTTTTCAGGCTCATGTAAATATTTAGAAAAGGTATAGTGTTAGGCATCTCTATGTATTGACAAGTTAGAAATAAAATAGATACAATAAACAATTATCAGATTTCAGTAAGTGTAAACACAAATCAAAAGACTGAGGTGCATAACATAACTAAGAAACAGATATAATGATAGGACAAGGACAAAATAGAGGTGTGTGTCGACACAAATCATAAATCACAAAAAAAGTTAAAAAAGGCACATTCCATTACTCAGGACATGAACATAAAAGCTACTCACTCATGCAGATAGAACAACTCATGAACAGTGACGCTGGACACAAAAGTGTGCCCGCCATGGCTGGGGGATGTCTTCGACATATCATCAAAGTTTACAAACTGGCCAACCTCAGCACCAGCGACATGTGCGTAGAAGATGCAAAACAAATGCAGGCATGCGAAATAAGGAAATCAGTTCAGAAAATCTAGTACAAATAAGCAAGTACAGGTCATAAGATTTTGACTTAGAGGAAAATGAGGTGCCCAGGTCAACTTACCAATTGATATGGCTCTTGTGCTCCTTTGGGAAACTAAAATTAAGTCCTATTTAAGAAGAGAATCAGAAGCATGTGTCATTAGAACATAGAGGACATTCAACGAAGTATACCTTGTTCAAAATAATAAAAAGGGTCATGCGCATAAGATCACTCACCATATCAGACCATCCTCTTTAGAACAACAACAAGGAGCTCAACAACCCTCATGCTTTGCCTTGTCTTCGCAAGCAAAGGTTACAACACTGACACATATAGGGCAAAAAAAAAGAAACTAAAAAGAGGAAGCAAAACTGGGGTGCATGGAAACAACTATCTACTTTAAAACCAGCAAAACACAAAATCTTAGAATAATGGTAAACAAATAGGAAACAATCAAGCATGCAAACAAACCATGAATCTTGTTCTAGATGCAACTAGCACCAAAATATTATTATCCACTGTAGTTTATCCTTTGGACTGTAGATTAATATTTACAACCACTTTAGCAACAACTATTCTCATCAACGTAGCTGCTTCTTTACAAAGTACGATGCACTTATAGCATTAAACTACACTCTATGTGACAGCGACCTAAACATGACATCTAAAAACAACGCAACAACTCGCAGGTCATGTACTCTTGAAGTACTTCTCATAGACCTGAGGGAAAAAATTTGTCAATACAATACATGATGGAACAAATACAAAAAGTGGCACTAGAACTAGTATTACCTCAGCATCATATTCCTTGACTTTAGACAGACCATCATCTGAACTATTGAAATCATTGAATATCATCTCATTGACATATTTGATATGAACGTGTGGAATATCAGCTTCAAAATACTTCTCCATCATAGACACACTCGGTTTCTAGAGCTTAAGATTCTTCATCGTGAAGATACCACTATCATTGTTAAAGCTGAAACAAGATATAAGAAAGACAAGATAGAATACTATAAGGACCACAAAAAAGAACTTCATCTATAAAAATCAAAAAGATTGCATTTAACCTACTCCTCGGACTACTGAGGTACACTGCAAAGACAACATCATATCTATGGAAACCCATGTCAATATGGACAACTTCTGCCCACAGCGTCGAAAAGTTTGGTACCTAAAAAATAAGATAGAGAAAATAAATTAGAATACAAATACATACATTTTCTTATTCGAACAAAAATGTACATTGCATTCAAACAAAAATGATGTAAGTCCATGTGTTGCTGCTACTTACAAATTCATCACGGAAAGCTTTATGGAAATCTGAGTATGCTTCAAAACGTAGTGTGCAAGAATCCATGATTAAGACCTTTCTTCGATTAAAATACACAACAACCACAACAACCACATACCAACGATCATGGAACAGAATTGGAAAATAAAGCTGACAAAATAATACACAATGAAAAAGAGGATTATTAGTACAAGTGCAGTGCAAACAACATATATGCTAAAACTTAAAAAAATATTACAAACATGGGTTACTCACATAATTGCTGTTTGCTAATGGCCTTGCATGAGCAGCACCCCTAAAGCATTTCAAAGCATTATCATATAGCTCATGCTCCTTGCTATCATTAGGACCATGATTTCCAATAAAATTGTCCTACACAAACAGATTGGTCAATATTATTTCATATAGTTACTACATATAATTGAAAGAAAAAGAAATAAATCATACTTATACCAACTTTAGAGAAGAAAAAATGTTTGTATGAATTCTTGGGGTGTTTCATATGCAATAACAATCTGCATATAGCATTCACTACAAAGTAATGAACCTTTCCATCAGGTTTAAGCGAACTTGCAAGTGCACTTATTTTCACAATCACATGCCCATAATTTATTATTGAGACACTGAAACAAAAAGAAAAAAAAGAATCATAAAGATCAAAACAACATGAATACCAAATTCAGATATACTTGATTAAAGTGTAGTCACAAGTGGTGAAAAAGCTAAAGGAGGTTATAAAGATTCAAAGACTTACTCTGAATGTTCGCTATCAGCCATCCTCAGAACAACATCATACACGTCAGTCTCCTTTCTCGACACTTGTATCTTCAAATCAGGAACCATATAAGGACTCAACTTGTACTTGCTTGGCAACACAAACCTCCTTGGACGATGCACAGCTAACTTCGAACAAGAAGAAAACCATTTATCTTCATTTGACAAAGACTTAGAGCTTCTTGATAAACCATAGGTTCCATTACTTTTTAGATACAAGTAACTCACACCAACCGCTGAAACATTTAGTTGCAATGGAAGAGGTGTTGTAACAAGTTTCTACAAAAAAGTAGGACAAAAAGACACATAAAATTGTTCAAAAATCTAAAAAAATAACAAGGCTCATAATATTTCATCGTATTCTGCAACTACCTCACCAGCAATCACATCAAAATAATCAAATAGAGACAGAAAGAAGGGAACAAAACAAAATGCTTCAATTGCCTTTGTTCTGAATATATACAACACAAGACAAATAGTTCAAAAATAATAAGATTATAAGGTCCAAGCTACAATATCAAGTTTTTCTCTAGAAGGAGTGATTACAGCTAGCGGAACAACAGCAGTTGAAACTTCAGCAATAGTTGGAGCTTGAGCAGCAGTTGAAGCTTTGGCCAAGTCAGAATATTCAGCAAAAGGTAAAGACACCATATGGAGAATGTTCTAATCATAAAAAGCTACCATGTTAGTGATAGAAAAAGAGATCACAAGATATTGAACAAAACACAAATTGACGTAATATAATAAAGAAGCTTGTAGTTTCAACATTGTCTTGTCTTTCTCCCTCTCCACTTTTTTTAGACTCATCAGTTTCTTGATTCCTGACATTACTACCTCTACATGATGGATCAGACCTCACCGGGTTAACAAAGACCCAACCATCTCCATTTGATCCTTCCCAGAATGTGTGCTTAATGCTGGTTCTAGATTGAACCTATGAAAAATTGCAAGTGAATCAGGTTATAATAGAAAGAACAAGGCAAAACATAGCGATAAGTAAGGGCAAACCATACATTTATAAGGACACCTCCATCGCATATATTAGCATCACAATTCTGATATGAAGTAGAAGTTCTATTCACCTGCAGCAACAAAAAAATGTATATGCATACAATACGATGATTTGCCATGGAAAGAAGACAAAATGGGGAAAACATGTACCACAGGATTAGCTTCTTGATGCATATCACTGGATACAGCAAGTGGAATCACATAATTTGCTCTCTCATTAGGACAAGCTGTACTCGATACTGTACCAATAGGACGCCTCAGTTTAGGATCTTCAACATAATTACCTAAATCATCCTCATCATCTAACAATCTAAAAGAAGGTACACTAGGACTATTGAAGTAGGGAGTCTTTTTAGTACAAGGTTTCTCAACAGGTGCTTTGCCTGCTTAATCAAACAACAAAAATGGTAAAGAAGATTTAAGCTTATAGGTGACAAGAATGAATATTGCACATATCAAATACCAAAATTGCATTAACTCAAACATGCAATTCACTCCTAACAAATATGCAATCTAGAAACAGATACTAACCAGTACGATCCAAAGCAGGAGGTGCATTTTTAGCCAATTGATTCTCTTTGGAATGGCAGGGATTATCTTTTGACTCTGAGACATGCAAATCACGACTAGAAGAAGTTTCAACATTCTTCACTGCATCTAATTTCACATTGTCTATGGACTGAAAACAAAAAAAGAACAATAGTTAACAAATAACACTGAAAAAGGCTGCCAGATCCAAATGCAAACACTGGTGCCTAGTAACCAAGGGAAAAAAAGCCAAGATATACATCCACCACAAGTGCGCTAACAGAGAAAGGAAGTGTTGTAGATGAAAAAGGGGAAACGACAAAGAGATGTATAACTTACAATTCCCTTTAATGATGTAGATACAGTCTCATGTGCTCGTTCTACATAATTCTCACTCTGATTAGCAGAACCACTAGGATTTATTCTGCTGGGCTCTTCTCCTGCACAAAAATCATGCTAAAACATATGTTTTGTTTGTATCAAAGATTTTGTACACATATTTTTAAAGAGCAGGATAAACCTGAGATGTTGTCAATCTTATCCATTTAGGGTCCAGCAACTGCACTAGTTGTTTCCCCTGCCTGAAAAATGACATATAGATGCAATAAGTCTAGCAACTCCACTAATTATTTCAATAACAGGAAAAAAGCACTTTAGCTCAAATAAAAACAGTCATAAAACAAGTTAAGCATTACAAAAAATAGAGGCATATCATACCATTGGTGGAGCAGAGGCAGTAACAGGTGGCTGATACTCTAGAGCACATGCAATGATGATACAAACATCAAGTATTTCGACACCCTATGACAGTAATATAAAATTGGATTCATGTCAAACACAACACAAATGTTGCAAGGACAACAAGATTCCTAGCAATTTGGAAATTCTGCTACAGAGATCCACAAAATTTTCATTTCAATGAAAAATCAATTATAGTAGTACCACTATGGTGAACAATTATAGCACAGTAGTGAAAAAAATTCAAGAGTGAAGTATACTAAGAACTACACTGAATCATACCAACATACCTCCAGTTGCCTAAATTTCACAAAATACATTATTAAGGAAAATCAATTAGAAATGTAATCAATATTAAATACAAAGAAACAAAATCATCATAACAAAAATTTGAATACACAAGGAAAAATCAGAGGAGTGTATTGGCACAAAAAACAAGTAAAAAAGTTCAAGATTTATTAGCACAAATCACAAGAGACAATTCTTTTCTATGGAAGAACAAGGACAAATAAGATATGTGTGATGGCATAAATCATAATTAACAAAGCTCAACATGTGTCTTAGCACAAATCACAATACATAATTTTTTCCTATGGAAGGACAAGGAAAAATACTTGGAATAGGCAAACACAAATCACAATATACCTGAGCATCATCATCCTTTCTACAGCTCAAAGGAGATTTGCCAAGACGTTGAGACAGACCACGTCGAGTCCTAGAAGCTACACCATCGGTGCTGGGAGATTGTGATGCAATGTTTCTCCTCTTCCTCTTCCTTGTGCCTGAATCTGCACCATAAAAACAATCATAAGAGTATGATCAACAGAAACATAGAAAACTCAATGTTGTGCTGAAACAATGTTATAGAACACTTCACCTACCTTCAACTGATGAGTTATTGCATGGAATAACTTCAGTTGCCTGTGAAACCGCATAATTCTCACTAGCAGAACCATTATATGTACCATGTGAACCAACTCTCTCAGTCGTAGAAACTTCGTCATCAACAATGTTAGTAGGACCAGGGATTATGGGATCCACAACCTACTCATTGACTATAGTAGCAGCAGGCATTGTGGGAGCCACATCTTCCACAATGTTAGTAGTTGAACCAGCAGACATTGGAATTCTAGCTCCTTGACCCATTGGTTCATAATCTTCATCACGCATTGGGGCTACATGATCATCAAACATTGGTTGAGAATCTTCCTCACTAACATTAGCTGTAGAAGGGATTCTGCCATCAGAGTTCCTAGGCGTTAGATCATCACGAACTCCATACTGAACAAGGCACCTACTTATGGAGAAAGGAAATAGCAATCAGTGTCCAGAGACTTCCTAAAAGAAGCACAAGCATCATCTGGTAACAATGATTCAACATAACATGTTTCTTCAATAGATTTCATCTACAAAAACATATATTATAGTCAACGAGGGACTCAGTAAGCTGAAGATGACCAAAAACAACAAAAAACACTCATAAGACCTCAAACACTTACCGGATGCTTTCCATACTTATCACCAAAAACACAATCATATGAAGAGTAATATTTGATCATCGAACCTTTCCAATAAAGAATTTTTGGCAAATTTTGGGGGATAGGCTTACGAGATCCAAAGTTAACAAAATCTAGATAATAAGCCTACAAACAAGTTACAAATACATGTACATGACAAAGGAATGAGTAGGAAAGAAAAGAGGAATGGGACAAGACTTACTGCAAAGAAGTATCGGCAACCACCGATTGTTTGACTTTTGTTTTTCCTGTAGGTCAAAATTGATGACCGTAACCATTCAAAAACAACCTTAGACCAGTCCCAATCTTTCACACTTTTCACATAAATCAAAGCTCCTAAGTACTTGGGGCTAGGAAGAGTACTTGAATTTGGGCAGAGGAAACTAGACAAAGCTACAACCATGAAGTACCGGAAGACGTCATCATCAGACAAATTCTCATGTAACAACTTGTCACCAAAGGTCATCGTGACAGGAAGAGAAATCTCTTTGATTTCTTTAAGGAATTTGGACTTTGTAGAATCATCATAATGCTGGTTGATGTCTTCACCACCAATTGGGACCCCTAAGAATAGGTGGACTGACTGTGTAGAAAAAGGGATAATTTTCCCTCCAATAACTATATCACCACAGTTTAAATCAACTTGATTGGTGAGCCATTGCGCAAATGCTTTAGGTGCATAGCAACCATCATATTCAAGCAAGATCCCAAACCCATGATCTCTGATAATCTCCTTTTAGGCTCATCCAACTCTCTTACTATGTCTTTGAAATACTTGCTATTACACCTACTGCTTGTTGAAGTTGATGGACTATCACCTACAATTTCTTTTCCTTTGGCACTGGCTTTATCTTTTCTAATATTCTGAAAACCGATGGAAAAAAGTTTCTAGTTACAAAAAATTAATTCATTAAACATGGTGTTAAAAAAGGCACTTGCTACTGAATTTACCTTTCCAGTATGTCTCTGATCTCTAAAGCGTTCTAACTTCTTTTTCTTCTTAAGATACTGAGCAAACTAAAAATAACAATATACAAAAAGATTTAAAAATTCAATACAAACAGCTATGCACAAGTAAATAGATAATAGTCCATGCATCTTACTACTGCTGCTGCTGATGCTGATTAGTTAGTTAGTTCATAAAAAATGCCATGGACTGATTGGAGTAAATTAACAACTAGATAAATGATACGTTAAGCAGATGCACAAGACACAGAGAAAGTAACAGATTAGCATAGGAGTAGCATTAATTCTTCAGAAATCATTATATATTAATTGACTCAAGAAGGTTTGTATATTTTGACAAAGATGAAGGCGTCACTCATTAAATACTAGTAGTTGCCTCAAAAAACTAGTGGCAAGTCATGACTGAACGAGCTGATACATGGCCTACTTCCATCTCTTAAATTATTTTAACAAACAATAACTGACATTGATCAAAAGTAGAAACTCCTACACAAGAATAAGAACACATACACTTGATATGCACACAAGAATAAGAACAGATGCAGAGTTGGTATGCACGGAAAAAGTTTTAGAACATACTCCTTTTATTTGCTCGAAAGCATTCACAAGATCAATAGGATCAACATTATCCTCTGACAAATTTGGATCCTAAAAAGGGAACAAGATATATCATTTTATAATACACAACTACAAAAACAACAAAAAATCAAGAAAACTTATTACCTTGCCCATATCAAGAGAAGCAGAGTTGTTATCTTCGCTAGAGTTGATATCATACTCTTCTTCACTTTGACCATTTGCAGATTCATCATCAGAAGGCAACTCGACATCATCCATTGCTATAAAACAAAAAATAATAAAGGTCAATCATATAGTG
This sequence comes from Miscanthus floridulus, assembly GCF_019320115.1. Lineage (NCBI taxonomy): Eukaryota > Viridiplantae > Streptophyta > Magnoliopsida > Poales > Poaceae > Miscanthus > Miscanthus floridulus. The sequence goes on along the minus strand of NC_089597.1, from coordinate 25,856,571 downwards.
TTTGAAAAAAAGATGCAAGCTCATTGGATGACTCCACTCCAACCTCACTGTAATAATGAGATGCAGGTGAAGAAAATTGTGCAGCTCAAAAAAATTTATGAAGGACTGCTAAGCCACAACATATTCACAATTAAATTCATACCAGTTCACAGATTACTAAACACAAAAAGACAAACTCAGACCAAATGGAACATAGAAATGAATGCTCAGTGAAGAACACTGCTGTTAGGACATCAGAGAGAGCAAGCAGACGCCATGTCCTCATATTCACATTTTTAGTTTCTAAATAGTGTTTTAGGCATTTCAAAGCTGTACAGAAAAACTAAACAGCCTAAATACAGATCGAAAAGGGATCAAGTACATACCTTCAACAGCGCACGATGGGGCAACGCGAGTTTTCCAGACCAATGGAGGCATTACCAATGAAATCGCCTTGGGCAGGACAAGAGCAAACAAGCACTTTATCAGGTTAGAGGGAAATCTATATATATAGAAGTGCCATATATTGCACATGTTAAAAAACAAAATTATAGAAATCAAACTATGCAATTTACTACTAGTAAATGTGCAATGAAGAGATGCATACTAAACATAGCTTTATTGTACAGTATATGCAACACACGGTTCAAAGATATGAGCTCCTACTATCCAGATAGCAATGAAACTATCAATTAGAAGGATAAAACTAGTCTAACCAAACTGTAGATTGAAAAAATGATATTGCACCAAGACACAAAAACCAAAATCACTCCAATCTATAGTACTTCTGAAGCAACACATAAAATGCAGATAGTGTTCACACTGCACTTAACCTACTCCATCACTCTAATCTCCACTCTAATCAATTAGGAGTGGCCTGACCAATCCTAATTCTATTTTGACCAAATAGCCTGCTGCCCTGCCTCCACCTTCAGAGCAACGAAACAAATAATGACAACTATCTTCTGAATCATCTCAAAAAGTGAAGCTCTGCAAACAACTGCTCTGAACTAGATTACAAAAACATACGTGGAGCAGCAATGTTATAGTTTCTGAAGAATTTATCAGACATTTCAGAGCAACACAGAAAGACAAACCGTGGTAACACTGACAACAAATGTGGTCCTCAATAAACGATACCTAAGAACAACCAAAACAAGATCTAGCAGAATAACAAGCAATGCATCAAAATGAGATACAGACACAAGCACCTGACCAACATGAAAAGGAGGACAACCTCACCCACAGCTCGCCGGAATGCAGGCCGAAGAAGCTTCGCCCCACCCACCGCTTGCAAGTGGCGCCACGACACAATGGGAAGAGGACTGCAAGGAAAGCGCCCCACCCACAACTCCGCCCCACCCGTTGCCTACCGCGAACAACATCGGCTGCACCCGCTACCTGCCCGACAACCTCCGCCCCCACCCACCGCCTACGCGCGACGCAAAAGCAAGCAGCGGTGAGGAAACTGCCAGCGCCACCGCGCGATGTAGAGAGGATTGGGCTGCAACCTAATCCTCAACCACATCCACTGCTACAACCAAATTGACACCCACAACCCAAAAAAACCCAAATCCAAACCAAATCAGAACGGAATCAGTGAGAGGGAGGCGGCGCACAGAAATGGCAAGGGGCGGAGCACAAAGGTCGCCTCTCAAATCGCCACGACGGCGAGACAATCGACGTGGAAGAACACCTCTCCCCTTCCCTCAACACAGCACACAACAACGAAATCTACACCACCACCACGAAATGGAATTGAATATGCACCTTTGGCAGGAGTCCACGATGGAGAAGAACGAGTTGGCCAGAGCACAACCTCTTGATCCAAAATCGCCTCTCAGATCGTCTCGGGAGCGTCTGAGGAAGACTAAGCGAACTAGCGAAGAAGACTGAGCGGTGGGCAATGGAGAAATAAACCGGCGTGATTCCCAATTTAAAACAGTGAAGGCACTACACCACAGTGGGCGGCACCGACAAGATGACCCCACAAGGTAAGCTTCCAGTACAACTTGAACAAAGAGAGTCTCTTCCCCCGAGCACTCCCCTAGGGCGACTCGGGGCGACCGCCGCGGCGCCCCTAGGCCCCCCTCCCGGTCCTCCCCTCCGACCGCCGTCGTCGCCCATCGGCGTGTGGCGGCGGCGGCCCGAAATAAGGTGCCCGCCGCATCCCCCCTCTCTCTACCTCTCTCTCTCCCTCCCAATCCTCCACCACCATGACTTCCCCGGTGCTTCTCCGGCGGGCTATCCGGCCAGCGGCCCAGATCCGGGTTCCTCTGGACCGGATCTGGCCTCCTCCTCGTTGGTGCAACGGCAAGGGCTGGACGGTCAGGCCTGAGCGGTGGCTTCTCCGACGAGTTCGTGCGGCCGGCCTGGCGGTGGATCTGGGCCCCCCGTGTGCGGATTCGGCGTCGGCTGCTTCAGTGGCACGGGTTCGGCGCCTGCTGCTGTCATCCAGCGGGGTGCTCGGCATGGGTGGCCTCCGAGGCCTCTCTTTCCGCGCCGGGCCCCTGTAGCCCCTGCTATGGGGCGCTGGTGGACGCGGCCATCGCCTGGGCCGCGCTCGACAGGCGGCCAGTTTTGGGGCCGCCGTTTGGTGACGCGCTGTCACCAGATCCAGCCGTCGTTTGGTGACAGCGCGTCATGGTGAAGCGTCGGTAGTTGCACGGGTTCTGGGCGAAAGCTCAGCCCAATTTTATCTGGGCGGACGACGGTGACGCCTTCGCGCCACATACCTCCTTGGAGGCGTCGCTTCTGAACCTCGTGCTTTTGCGCCAACATCACCAGATTCTAGGCGAAAGCCCCGCCTTAGAACTCTCTATGGCCAGCGACGATGGCATCTAGGATCGTTTGCTTGGGTGCCACCTCCTTCCTGAAGGCGTCGCCGAAGAATCCCATGTGGTCGTCGTCTTTTGTGGTTCCTGCCGTTAGCTCCTGGAGGGTTCCTCGTTGTTGGCATCCGCGGATGTCATTCCCTTCTTGAAGGCTTCGTTTGGGGCACTCCAACTGCGTCGATCGTCGGTGTTGCTGCCTGCTAGGCTGGGCCTATCTGGGCTTCAACTCTATCTTCACATTGGTTTGTCCTTCGGTGTTTGTTGTTGCCGCTGTCGTTCGGTCCGTTGGCGAATGCTTTGCCGCTGTTGTTGCTTGGGTGGATGCTTGGCCACATCATCGCTTCGGTCTCCACGCTCACCTGCAGAGCGTGTGATGGCCCTCATTACGGATGCTTTGCCGTAATGGTCCTTTTCCAGCGGATGCTTGGCCGCCGTGGTCGTTTCTCCTGCGGATGCTTTGCCGCTGTTGTCGAGCCGGCTCCCTTGGCTTCCTTGGTGGATGCTGGCTATCGCGGCTACACTACACCTTAGGCTACCAATGTGTTTTTGTCTCCATGTAATAGGCTCAGTCTGTAAGGGTTTGGTGGTGGACGCCCCCCCCCCCTCTCCGTGCTTTCTTGCTATATCGTTTGTGCTTGTGGGATTGCGCTGGTAATTCTTGGATTACCGGCCAGTCCTTTGTAACCAAAACTCTGCTTCTGCTTAATGAAAACCGTGCCTGAGGTACGTTCGAGAAAAAAAAATTTGTGTGCCAAGAGGAGGAGAAACACGTGTGCTCAATAGCAATCTTGTTTTTTTTTCGCGAGCAAGAATTCACCAGTATTTCATTAAGAGGGAAGGAGTTTAAACAACAAGAAAGAGTCAAATCAGGCGGTGAGAGGCTACCATGAACCGAGCAGACGAGCCCTAAGCTACTGGATACGCTAAGTGCTATTACATTGTTACAGGATGTTGCGACCAAAGCTCGGTCAAGGCCACAAACGGCACGAAGCCACTAAGAGCCCACTCCTCCCCTTCATGAAGCACAGCGCGTACGACGCCTAGCGTGTTTGAAGCCGGTCTTCCAAAGACCCTTCCGTTCCTCTCCTTCCATAGGAACCAGGCGATAAGCAGCAACAAGGAGTCGAACATTGGCCTGTCCGAGGAGTCGACTCTAGAGCGTTGGCGCAGCCACCACGATGCGACGTCGACGTCGTGCTCCGGCATCAGGGTGGCGAGCTGCAGCGGCTGAAGTAGCGCGAACCACACCTGCATGCTTGGCAAACGCGGAGCCCAGCAGCAGGTGTTCCACCGTCTCAGGCTCCTGGCCACATAATGCACAAGCGTCATCGTCCTGGAGTCCATGGCGCTTCCGCCGGGCCGAAGTCCATAGTCGTTTGTGGAGTGCAGGCCAGAAGAACAATTTCACCCGAGGTGGCGCCTTGACCTGCCAAAGCTCCTTGGCGCCAAGTAGCGATGCCGATCCGTGGAAGAAAGCACCGAGTATTTTCCATCCGGTGACCATTTCCAGACGAACCGATCCGTCTGCAATGGCTGCAAGTTAACGGAGTGAAGCAGCTCCCAGACACGGAAGTAGTCGCATAGCACCTGAATGGTTGGCGCCCCAGTGATGTCTGAAGCCCAGCAGTTGTTAGGGAGGGCGTCGTGCAGTACGCGCCTCCGGCCATCCATGGAGGTTGCAACGAACAGTGCCGGGGCGAAAAGGTGCAAGGGGCCGACTGCAGACCAATTGTCCGTCCAAAGCTTAGTGGACACCCTGTCCCCGACGACGACGGAAAGGCTGGCCGCGCACATATCTCGAACCGGCTTCTCAGTTCTGGACGGGAGGCTCACCCAGCAGCGCTGTGGTTCGGCTCTGGACAGCCACTCCCAGCGAAGGCGGAGGGCGAACCCGAAGAAGCGGAGATCAAGTACCCCCAGTCCGCCCGGACCAGTCGGCCTGCATACAATGGGCCAAGCAACCTTGCACTTGCCTCCCGAGACCGTGTCAGCCCCCGCCCAGAGGAAAGCTCTCCGGCGCTCTATCTGGTTGATAGGCAGCAGGCAATGCTAATGTGCACAGGAGGGATGGCTAATAGGGTGACTTTGGTGAGGAGCACCCTACCGGCGTTTGTGAGGAGGCCTGCTTTCCAGGTGGGAATTCTGGCTGCGACAGCGTCAACAAGTGGTTGCTCCATAGACCGATTCAATCTTCTAAGCGACAACGGGATCCCGAGGTACTTGCAGGGAAAGGGCTGCACCACACAAGGGAACACCTCCAGGACAGCAGCAACCATGGCCTCGTCGCACCTGATTGGCGTGATGACGCATTTGTCGAAGTTGGTGAGCAGCCCCGATGCACCGGCAAAAGAGGCGCAGGATCTCGCAAAGGCAGTGTAGGTCGTTGCCAATGGGAGCTATCAGGACGACCAAATCATCGGCATATAGCGACGCCCGGTGCGTGAATGCGTGGCCCGACAGCGGAGCGAGTGCCAAGCGCCTGTCAGCTTCTCTGATCAGCAAGTTGAGCACCTCCATGACGATGACGAACAGCATCGGCGAGATCGGGTCGCCCTGTCTAAGACCGCGGGCATGGGCAATGCGACGTCCCGGCCGGCCGTTGACGAGAACCTTGGTGCTCGCGGTGGAAAGGAGGATGGAGGAGATCCAATTCGTCCACCTCCTGGAGAAACCGATATGCTGCAGAACTTCCAGAACAAAGGGCCAAGCGACAGAGTCGAAGGCCTTGGCGATGTCAATCTTCACGAGCACGGATGGATAGTTCCTAGAGTGCAGCCACCGACATGCTAGTTGTACTGAACGGAAGTTGTCGTGGATGGCCCGACCCTTAATGAACGCGCTCTGGTTCTGTGCGACAATGTCATGGAGCCTGGGAGCCAACCTCCGAGCGACAGCTTACTGAAGCTGTGCATTAGGCTTATAGGACGGAAATTCTTTGTTGGAGTTGTTCCAAATTCACTCCAGGATATAGGCCAGGCTTCTGACGGAGCGAAGCGGAGGCCCGTCGCCGGAGGCTTGGGCCGGTACGGTACGGTATATACACCCTTGCTAGGGTTTCGTGGAGACTTGATTCTCTTGTAAGCCGCCATAGGCGTGTAACCCAAAACTCTTGAGATAGTGAGATTGTTGCTGGCTGATGCCCGTGGTTTTTCCCCTTCACATCGGAGGGGTTTTTCACGTTAAATCGTGTGTCTCCTCTGTGGCTTGATTCTTTACTTCATATTCTTATACGTCGTTCATAACAAGTGGTACCGGAGCTTTGGTTGCTGTTAGGGTTCATGACGACGTCGATGAAGTTCGATCTTCCGCTGCTGAACTACGACACGCGGTTCTCGCTATGGCAAGTCAAGATGCGGGGGATTCTGGCGCAGACTCATGACTATGATGAGGCGCTGGATAGTTTCGGAAAGAGGAAGGCCGAGTGGACTCCAGAAGAGATCCGCAAGGATCAGAAGGCGCTCGCCCTAATTCAGTTGCATCTTCATAATGATATTTTGCAGGAGTGTCTGAAAGAGAAAACTGTTGCAGAACTATGGCTGAAACTGGAATCGATCTGTATGTCCAAGGATCTAACCAGTAAGATGCAGATGAAGATGAAGCTGTTCACCCTGAAGATGAAGGAGGGGGATTTAGTGATGAGCCACATCGCTGAATTCAAGAAGATCGTCGCCGACCTAGTGTCGATGGAGGTGAAGTATGATGATGAGGACTTAGGTCTTTTGCTGCTATGTTCTTTGCCAAATTCGTATGCAAATTTTCGTGACACCATACTTTTGAGCCGTGATGAACTAACCCTAAATGAAGTTTATGAGGCTCTCCAGTCTAGGGAGAAGATGAGAGGCATGGTGCAGAATGACGGGACGTCGTCCTCCAAGGGCGATGCTTTGCATGTGAGAGGCAGAACTGAAAACAGATCCTCCAATGATGGCAATGATGGTAGAAAGAACTACGAAAGGAGAGGCCGTTCAAAGTCCAAGCCGCATGGTAATAAAAAGTTCTGTGTTTATTGCAAGCTGACAAATCATAATGTTGAGGATTGCAGAAAAGTACAGAATAAGGAGAAGAGGAAAAACAAGTCGGCTGGTAAGGTCTCTGTTGCTGCTGCTGCGTCTGATGATGATTCTGGAGATTGTCTGGTAGTATTTGCTGGTTGTGTTGCTGATCATGATGAATGGATTCTCGATTCCGCATGTTCATTTCATATTTGCACTAACAGAAATTGGTTTAGCTCGTATAAGTCTGTGTAGAAAGGGGATGTTGTGCGGATGGGAGATGATAACCCGTGTGACATTGTGGGGATTGGATCAGTTCAGATCAAGACTAATGATGGCATGACACGCACGCTGAAAAACGTCAGGTATATACCAGGGATGTCCAGAAATCTTATCTCATTGAGCACGCTTGATGCAGAAGGTTACAAATATTCCGGTTCAGATGGCGTTCTGAAGGTATCAAAAGGTTCTCTTGTTTGCTTGAAAGGTGATCTTAATTCTGTAAAGTTATATGTCCTTAGAGGGTGTACTTTACATGGTTCTGATTCCGCTGTTGCTGCTGTTACTAATGATGAACCTAGTAAAACTAACCTTTGGCATATGCGTTTGGGACATATGAGTCACCATGGTATGGCAGAATTGATGAAGAGAAACCTGCTGGATGGCTGCACTTCGAGTAAAATAAAGTTTTGTAAGCATTGTATTTTCGGGAAGCATAAAAGGGTACATTTCAACACTTCTGTTCACACCACTAAAGGTACTCTTGATTATGTTCATGCTGATTTATGGGGTCCTTCCCGTAAGTCCTCACTTGGTGGTGCTCGTTACATGCTTACAATTATTGATGATTACTCTAGAAGGGTTTGGCCTTATTTTCTGAAACAGAAAGATGATACTTTTGTTGCTTTTAAGGACTGGAAAGTAATGATAGAAAGGCAAACTGAAAGGAAGGTAAAATTGCTTCGTACTGATAATGGTGGAGAATTTTGTTCGCGTGAATTTAATGATTATTACAGATCGGAAGGCATTGTTAGGCATCACACCATACCCCATACTCCACAACAGAATGGTGTGGCCGAACGCATGAACAGAACCATCATGTCCAAGGCCCGTTGCATGCTGTCTAATGCCAGGATGAGCAAGCATTTTTGGGCTGAAGCTGCTAATACTGCCTGTTACTTGATAAACAGGTCGCCTTCTATTCCACTAAATAAAAGAACTCTCATTGAGGTATGGTCTAGTACGCCTGCTGATTATTCACAGTTGAAAGTTTTTGGATGCACTGCTTATGCTCATGTTGATAATGGAAAATTAGAGCCTAGAGCTGTTAAGTGTCTTTTCCTTGGTTATAGTTCGGGAGTCAAAGGCTATAAATTGTGGAATTCTGAAACTGGAAAGACTTTTATGAGCAGGAGTGTTGTTTTCAATGAATCTGTGATGTTTACTGACAGTTTGCCCTCAGATCATGTTCCAGAAAAAGAGCTGCAGCGTATGCGCATGCAGGTGGAGCATGTTGATGATGATACAGGTGTGCAGGTGGAGCCTGTTGATGAGCATGGTGACCATGATAATGATGTTGCTGAGGATGATGCTCATGATGATGTTCAGCAAACTCCTCCTATTTTGCAGTTAGAGGAGGATTTACCTATTGCTCAACACAACTCAAAAAGGACAATTGCACCTCCTAAGCGTCTTATTGAAGAGTGTAATTTGTCTTACTATGCTTTGAGTTGTGCTGAACAGGTGAAGAATGTTCATGAGCCAGCAACCTATAAAGAAGCTATTCGTTGTGGTGATACTGAGAATTGGATTTCTGCTATGCATGAGGAGATGCAGTCTCTTGAGAAGAACAGTACATGGGAGATTGTACCTTTGCCTAAGAATAAGAAGACCATCAGCTATAAATGGATCTTCAAGAGAAAGGAGGGTTTATCTCCAAGCGAGCCTCCAAAGTATAAGGCAAGGTTAGTTGCTAAAGGCTACAGTCAAATTCCGGGTGTTGACTACAATGATGTGTTCTCTCCAGTGGTAAAACACAGTTCAATTCGTACTTTTCTTAGTATTGTTGCTTCACATGATCTTGAGCTTGAGCAGTTAGATGTGAAGACTGCGTTTTTGCATGGAGAGCTTGAGGAGGACATATACATGGACCAACCAGAAGGGTTCATAGTGCCTGGCAAGGAAAAATATGTGTGCAAGTTGAAGAGATCCTTGTATGGTTTGAAACAGTCCCCTCGTCAATGGAACAAGAGGTTTGATTCATTTATGTTAGCACACAGTTTTAAAAGATCTAAGTATGATAGCTGTGTTTACATCAAGCATGTTAATGGATCACCTATATATTTGCTGTTATATGTTGATGATATGTTGATTGCTGCCAAGAGTAAGATTGAAATCACTAAGTTAAAGAAGCTATTGAGTAGTGGTTTTGATATGAAAGATCTTGGTAGTGCTAAGAAAATTCTTGGTATGGAAATTAGTAGAGACAGAAAATCTGGTTTGCTATTTCTTAGTCAACAAAATTATATCAAGAAAGTTCTTCAGCGTTTCAACATGCAAAATGCTAAGGTTGTTAGTACCTCTATTGCACCTCACTTTAAGTTGTTAACTGCTCAGTGTCATAGTACAGATGCAGAGATTGAATACATGTCAAGGGTTCCTTATTCTAGTGCTGTTGGGTCTTTGATGTATGCCATGGTTTGCTCTCGTCCAGATTTATCATATGCTATGAGTCTTGTTAGTAGATATATGTCTAATCCTGGCAAAGAACATTGGAGAGCAGTTCAGTGGATTTTCAGGTACCTCAGAGGCACAGCAGATTCCTGTTTAAAGTTTGGAAGAACTGATAAGGGTCTTATTGGCTATGTGGATTCTGACTATGCTGTTGATCTGGACAGGCGAAGATCACTTACAGGTTATGTGTTTACTGTTGGCAGTTGTGCTGTGAGTTGGAGGGCTACTTTACAGTCAGTTGTTGCTTTGTCTACTACTGAAGCAGAATATATGGCTATTTGTGAAGCGTGCAAAGAATTAATTTGGCTGAAAGGTTTGTACGCTGAGCTTTGTGGAGTTGAATCTTGCATAAGTTTGCACTGTGACAGTCAAAGTGTAATTTACCTCACTAAAGATCAGATGTTTCATGAGAGAACTAAACACATAGATATCAAGTATCATTTTGTGCGTGATGTGATTGAAGAAGGTAAGCTGAAGGTATGCAAGATTAGTACTCATGATAATCCTGCTGATATGATGACAAAACCTGTTCCTATTGCTAAGTTTGAGCTGTGCTCAAGCTTAGTTGGTTTAATTGGATAGTCCAAGAGACTATTGTTGGCACCAGTAGTTTTCTATCTTTGTTATGTTCAGGATGAAGGGTTGATTTATGATACAAGATGAATTTTTCTCAAGGTGAAGTTTGTTGGAGTTGTTCCAAATTCACTCCAGGATATAGGCCAGGCTTCTGACGGAGCGAAGCGGAGGCCCTTAATGAACGTGCTCTGGTTCTGTGCGACAATGTCATGGAGCCTGGGAGCCAACCTCCGAGCGACAGCTTACTGAAGCTGTGCATTAGGCTTATAGGACGGAAATCCTTGAGGCGCGTGGGCGCGGCAGTCTTCCTGGGTAAGATCATCAGAGCATCGTTAAGCAAATGAAAACTTCTGGCGTCGAGCGACCATAGCGCGTTGAAAGCGCTGATGATGTCATGCTTGATGATCTGCCAACCCACGCGGTAGAACCGACCACTGAACCCATCCGGGCACGGCGCACGATCGGGCGGCAGCTCTTTGATAGCTGCCCAGATCTCGTCTTCAGTGAAACAGACGTCGAGACCCGACAGGTCGAGCTGAGGCAGCAATCCGGCAAGCTCGATCAAGTGCTCCCGCTGAAACGGCTTGCCCAGGATACCGTTATAGTACTCAGACGAGATCGGACTTTACCTCATCCGCCGAGAACCAAACACCCTCATGGAGCAAGGAGGGTATTCGGTTTCGATCTATGGCACGCCTGGAGGTGGAACTGTGGAAGAACCTCGTGTTCGCGTCACCCTCCTCGAGGAACCGAATTCTGGAGCGCTGTCGCGCGATGGTTCGTGCCAAGGATGCAAGGCTAAGGGCGTGCATCTTGAGTTCCTTCCGAAGCAACAACAGCTCCTCATCCGAGAGCTGCCTGGTGTCCTGCGAGGCGTCAAGCTGGGCAATGATCTCCCGGGCCATGAACAACTGGCAACGGACGCTTCCGACATTGCGCATACTCCAGCTCTGCAGGGCCTTGGCTGTCGCCCTCAGCTTGACATCAACCACCCTGCAGGTGTCGGCGTTGGGCACGCTACAGTCCCACGCCTGCCTTACGACCTCATCGAACCCCTCAAGGCTATATCTGGGCACAAAGCCCGAGCCCGTGAGCCCGGCACGGAGCCCGCTATTTAGGCCCGGCCCTAGCCTGGCCCGGCCCGAAGGTCAATGGGCCCTGGCTGGCACGGCACGGGGTGCAGGCCGTGCTTGGGCCGAACCTTCGGCCCACAGGCCGGCACGGCACGGCCCGCAAGCAGGCAAGCAGGCCGGCCCCCTCCCCACCGGCCCACCCCTCCTGGCCTCCTCGGCTCCTCGCCTCCTCCCCGGCTCCCCATATAACCGAGACCCCCCCCCTCCCCCGGCCGGCCCCTAACCCTAACCCCATTCGCCTCGCCTCCTCCCCGCAGCCGCACGCCCGCACTCGACAGTCGACACCCTAACCCTAATCCCATTCGCCTCCCAACCGCAGCCGCACTCGACACCCGCTCGGTCCATCTTCGCCTCCTCGTCGATCCATCTTCGTCGCCGCCTCGCCGGTGCGACCGTCGTCCTTGGATCCGGTGATATCGCCGCCGGCCGCCGCTCCATCACCCTAACCCTAACCCCATTCGCCTCGCCTCCCAACCGCAAGCCGCAGTCGCACTCGACACCCTAACCCTAATCCCATTTGCCTCCCAACCGCAGCCGCACTCGACACCCGCTCGGTCCATCTTCGCCTCCTCTCGTCGATCCATCTTCGTCGCCGGTGCGACCGTCTTCCTTGGATCCGGTGATATCGCCACCGCTCCATCACCTCTCCGGCTCTCCCTGAGTTCCCTGCTCCCTCAATCCCTCTCCGTCTTCCTTTTTACTCCTTCTCCTCTGTTTGTCGATGAACATGTGAGTCCGCCTCCCCGTCTCTCTTCCACCGTCGCTCGCCGTCCTTCTTAATCCCGTCTTGCCCTTGTGTGGCCCTCGTCTTCTCCGGCGCCGGGCTCCGGTTGCTCAGGCAAGTCCATCCCCATTCGTAACCCTAACCCTAGCCCCTAGATCTATACGTTTCTCAGTGTTTTGATTCTGTTTTTGGGATCATTTTCTCATCCGGCTCCGGTTGCGCAGGCAAGTCCATCCCCATTCGTAACCCTAACCCTAGCCCCTAGATCTATACGTTTCTCAGTGTTTTGATTCTGTTTTTGGGATCATTTTCTCATCCTTTTTTTCTTTGCGTGTTCTTTTTCTTTGCAGGTCTGCTGCCGATGCCTCGTCGTCAACTAGCCTTGGCGTAGACGGACGACGGGCAATGGCACCGCGGCCAAGCCGTAGCCGCGCACCGTTGAGGAACGATGCTGGAGTTCAGCCGTCCGCGGCCGAGGGCCCCATGGCGTGTGACTCGCAGGGCGACGGTGCCATGTTCCCTGTGACTGGCGACGATGACTTGGTCGCGGCTGGGCTGTCCCCGGAGCACGACGACGACGGCCGTGACCCCTTTGCGGTGTTTGATGACGCCACCCGCGGGACACAGCCGGCGATCGACGTCGATGCCGTCGATGCAGGGGCAACGGGGACAGGGACGGTGGACTCCAACACCCACTCCAACTACACTGGTGTTAATGGTAATGCTGATGGTAATGGTACTCGTACTCCTTCCTCTGGTGCTATTTCTGGACTTGGTAAGCGCAAGTCTCAGTGCTGGGGTGACTTTGAGGAGGTTTATGAGAAGATTAATGGTGTCGATGTGCGTGTTAGAGCTATATGTAAGATGTGTAGAACTGTGTTGAGTGCTAGATCTACTGCTGGTACTGGTCACATTCTTAGGCACCAAAAATCTTGCAAACAGAAACTTGATAATGCTTCTAGGGTTCAGTCTCGACTAGCTTTTAATGCTGATGGGTCTTTGCATAATTGGAACTATGATCCTGCTGTTGCTAGAACTGAACTGTGTAGATTGATTGCTAGGCTTGATCTTCCTCTTGGTTTTGGTGACACTGATGCATTTGAGGAATATATTAAAAATTCTCATAACCCAAGATTTGTTAGATCATCTAGAAGAACCACCACTAGAGATCTGGATAAGTTATTTGCTGAACGTCGTGCTATGATTAGGAACTGTGTGCATGCTTCTGCATCTGTTGCTTTGACTTCTGACATATGGTCTGGTAATGCTAAAGAGGATTACATATCTGTTGTTGCTCACTATGTGAATGCTGATTGGGAATTGCAAAAGAAGATTGTTGGTCTTAGGTTGATTCAAGTTAAGCATTCTGGTGAAAACATTTCTGCTTCCATTGCATCTGTTGTTGAGGAGTATGGCTTGGTTGATAAAATCTTTTCTATCACTTTAGATAATGCATCTTCTAATGCTAAGGCTATGGAAACTTTGACACCCATGTTTGCTGGTTATCTTGGTTGTGATCCTGCACCTGATGATCCTGCACCTGGTTACAGTCTTGTGCATCAACGCTGTGCTTGTCACATTATTAATCTGATAGTCAAATCTGGACTAAAAAGAATCAAACCTTATATAGAGGATTTTAGAACTGCAATTAATTTCTTGAACTCCTCTAATCAAAGAATTGCTATGTTTAGAAACTACTGTGAAGCTAAAGGTATGAGACCTAGAAAATTTGGCTTAGACATGGATGTTAGATGGAATGCTACTTATCTCATGCTAAAACACTTGGTTCCTTACAGTGAAGTATTTTCTGTGTTCATAAATTCAAATTATGGTTCTGCACTGTTGTCTCCAGCCCATTGGCACGTGGCTGGGAAAATATTGGAGTTCCTGGAAGTATTTTATGACTCTACTGTTACACTGTCTGGTGTTTATTATCCTACCAGTCCTCTTGTGCTGCACCATGTTCTGGAGATTGGAACTCATTTGCATGCATGTGAAAGAGATGTTAATCTTAGACCCTTTGTGTACCCTATGCAGCATAAATTTCTCAAGTATTGGAAGGACATTCCTCTCTTATACTCATTTGCATTCATTCTTGACCCTAGAGCTAAGCTGAGAGGTATGCAAAGGGTCCTCCATTTACTTACTGAATATACTGGTACTGATTACACTACTTACTATGCTGATTTGAAAACTGAGTTGTATAAAATGTTTGAGAAATATTTGAGAAAGTTTGGTGCAACCAGGTCACAAAGGGTTGCTGGTCCTACCCCACCCACTGGTAAGAGAAAACAGGCTTGGGGGGTAATTTTTGGAGGATCAGGTCTGCCTGGTCCTTCCAGTGGCACTGCCTGTTCTTCTTCTCACTCTACTGCTTCTGAACTTTCAAGCTATTTGGACAGCGACTGCATAACTGCTTATGAGGATGGTTTTGACATTCTTCTGTGGTGGAAGGACCACAAACTAACCTATCCTATCCTGGCTATTATGGCCAGAGATATCATGTCAGTTCCTGTTTCCACTTGTTCTTCAGAGTCTTGTTTCAGCTTAGCAGGGAGGATCCTAGAAGAACGGCGCCGGAGCTTGAAACCAGAACATGTTGAGATGCTGACCTTGTTGAAGGACTGGGAGCTAGGAGAGAAGAGGGAACAACATGAAGCTGCTGATACCAAGGAAATTGAAGATGCATTCGAGAATCTGTTCCTGGATGAACCAGAAGGTGAAGATGATGGATCTGGTGGCTGACAGTGGCATTGGTTGGCTGGGAGTGTTGGAGTACTTTTGTGTGAGTTGAGAGTGGATGTGTCCCTCACTCACTTAGTCACTTGTTTAGTTTTCATTTGAACCTTTGAACAATGGTCTGTAATAACTATGTAAGATTAAGACATTTGGAGCTGGCTGCACTCTTTTTTCCTGCCTAGGGTTTCTCACAAGGGTGAGTTTTACCTAGGTAGGTTTTTAATGAGGCAGCATTGCACAAAACAGCTCTTTTTGATATCGTGCCGTGCCGGCCCGTGACATTTCTGCTTCCATTGCATCTGTTGTTGAGGAGTATGGCTTGGTTGATAAAATCTTTTTGATATATTGCTTCCATTGCATCTTTTTGATATATTGCACAAAACGGGCTATGGGCTGGCACGGCCTGTTATTTTTGCCGTGCCTCACGGGCTAGCACGGCACGAAAAATGGCCCACAGGCCCGTGCCTGGGCCGAAGGCCAGGCCCGCAGGCCGATGAGGCACGGCCCGCAGGGCACGGCGTGCCTCGTTGGCCCGATAGCCATCGTGCCGTGCCGACCCGTGACCGTGCCGTGCCGGGCCGGGCCGGCCCGATGCCCAGGACTACTCAAGGCGCACCCAGAACCAGGGTTTACAATTTCGGTAAAATATCGTCTTTTTCGTTGAGGTCTGAAATTTTTTTGTATCGTTCAAAATTTTTCGGTTAAATTCATCTTTCACTCTAAAATTACACCAAACCACACTAAAATTTTTCGCTGGGGACCGAAATTTTTTTCTTACCGGTATTGTAAACCCTGCCCAGAACGCCTCGAAGCGAAATCTTGGTTTAGCCCATGGCTCGGAGCGAAGCTGAAGCAGCAACGGCGCATGGTCGGAGCAGTCCGACGAGAGGCACCTAAGGTGATGATTCGGAAACTGCTCGAGCCAGTCTACGGTGGCGAACGTGCGATCAATGCGCTCCAAGGTCAGTCGACGGCACTCGTTGCTCCACGTACGTGTATATAGTCTGCCGTGCAGGAAAAGCTCGTCGAGCTGGATATCATCAAGCATACGGCGAAAGCGACGCATGGAACGACGGTTTAGGCGATCGTTGCTCTTATCAGCCGCCTGATAAATCATGTTGAAGTCGCCGCACACAAGCATCGGTTCCTGGGATGCTGCCCGTACCGCGCGGAGCTCATCCAGACCAGGAATGCCTCTTTGAGGTGTTCATCGACCGGGCCGTAAACCGTAGTCAGCGACCAAGTGGAGTCCGGCCTCTCCGCCGACGAGATGGAAACGGAGACCGAGTGGGAATGACAGCATTGGGTGTTCACAGTCCAAGCATCCCGGCACCACGCAACAACAATTTCCCCGGAGGCGCCCGTGGCCGGCAAACACACATAATCAAACGAGACTCCCATTAGATCAGAGGCCATGGAGGCTGAAAGTACATCGATCTTGGTCTCTAGCAGACACAAGAGAGATACGCGTTCTTGCAACAAGAATTCGCGAACGACAGCACGGCGAGCCCGCATATTGAGGCCGCGCACATTCCATACTAGGGCATTCTGACCTAACATGGGAACTAATACAGGCGACGAAGACAACTAGTTGTCTAGGCGGCGCAAACGGCACCGAGTGCCCTCTGCTTCCTACCTGGGAATAGCACCTTCATGGCCTCTCGCTTCGACGGCGACAAGGGCAGGGTGAAGGTCGTCTGGAACACCTCAAACGAAGCCTTGTCAGGTACGACGGTCTCATGCTCGAGGCCGAGGCGGCGCATCATCACCTTCCTGGTCTGCGCCTCCGGCCTCTGGTCACGGAACTTGCTTTTAGCTGCAAGGCGGGCGCTCAGCTTAGGGATCCAGTCGTCGTCCTCGTCAACCGGAACCGCCTTGGTTGTGCGCAAGAGCGGCGTCGACGGCAGGATGGGCTGCACAAGCGGCTTCTTGAAGGTGCCGATGAAGGATTCGACCGAGGGAGGGGCCTGCTGCCCGCAGTGGATGTCGCTGTCGAAGGCCACGGCCGATTCCGTGCTCTCCAACTGAGAGATGGAGTCGTGTGCTGGCGACGGGGGGCCCAAGCCGTGACCCCCCGGCTCTCCAACATTTGATGTATCAGCCTATCAGGACCCTGGTTTATCATACAATAGAGATGAAGATGGTAACTGGTGACTACAACCAAATGACACTGTACAATATCGTTCAAGCATTAATTCCACATAATGCTGCTCTTACCAATTTTTAAGTTTTCAAACTGAAGGGCCAATTCAAACCACTTCAGGTCAGCAGAACCTACCAAACCTACTACCCAAAACATAATGAGTTCCTGACTTTTCTGAAGCTATCAGAACAGAATAAGTACAGCCAGTTCTCATCCCAATGCATCTTATGCAGCTTGTACCCTTGATTTTCTGAGCAGATGAATTGTTATGTCGTTGTCAGCAATCTTCCTCTCCCTCTCATGATCTACCGGGCACTGGGTATTACAACTCCAAAGCCGCTGAATTTGCAAGGAAACAAGTAAAATCAGGGATACAGTTAGACATTAGGCAGCGTGGATTGGTGATTTGGTGCTGCAAATGTTTCAACAGTTCAAAATAAGGCATCAACATATAGGTTGACAAATGGAAAACCTGAAATTCCTGGACACTTAAACTGCAAATATGACAAAACCTTGAAATATTTTCTATCAAACTGATTGCATTTATCTATTGCTTTCTTCAGATCAGTATACCATTTTTTTTTTTGACACTCCACCCACATGACTAAGGGCTACTTTAATACACCCATTCCCCATGAGGATTGGAGTTTCACCCTCAATCACCTCCGATCCCCATGGGGAATGATTGATCCAAACTAGCCCTAAAGAACCCAAAAGCCCGGTTACTATATTCAGAAACTATATATTAAAACAGCAGAAAGTCTCTGAACATCTGAGCTACGATACACACTGTTCAAGTTAGATTCTATTGTCATCAGTAATTCAGTCTAACAATATGATCTACTGAACAAGAAGTTCACTGGTCCCTCAGACCCTCACAACTAATTCAAAACTACAGAGCTACTATTAGTTAGAGTTCCTTAGCGTGATACAGTACACTGTGATGCCTAATACGACCACAGCACACAACATTCAAGTTAGTGTATCAACTGTCATCAGTGCAATCAACTGAAGACCTTCCATGAGACAGAAAAGAGATAACGGATCGAGCCCTCCTACCCATACCGGAGCAGTGGAACCCTAAAATTTTTCCTGGATACGCCTGCTGGTGACCCGGTGGTGAGGACAACGATGAACACGGGAACTTCGTTGCGAGGCAGGTCGGTGATCAGAGGGATCAGCCGGCCCTGGGCGCCAGCCCGCACGCACATCGTGATGGCCAAGTGTCTTCGTGCAGGTTGTTCGCCGAGGCGAGCCGCAGTTGGAACACGGACCGGCCGCCGAACCAGAACATTCTCCTAGCGAGCGGGTCGAAGTACTCGAGAGTTTCCGCCCGCACGTACAAGATCATCCGCCGGAACGCCCGTGGAGGATGTTCCTGTTACGATGGAGAACAGGTTGACAGGTGTTTAGGAAACCAAAACATGCTGACGAAACTGAATACACGTCGCGATGAGAACATGATGTTCAGACCTACTACATAACCATTCCGTCCAGACAAAAAGAAAGCTGATTAATCCTAATTGTGAATTCTGATCTGGCCAAGAACCGACAACTAAGATGGTTGTAGAGCAAATTGTTCCAGTATATGCATGAATAGATCATCCTCGGGCAACTAAGATCCCACAACTCAGATGAGAACATGAATAGACCAAATTGTCCCAGTATATGCATCACCGGAAAGAATGCCAATGGTGATGTTGCAGACAGGATACAGCAGACAAGACAGTAACAAGGACTCAACAGCTTACTCAACTAAGAATCCACACACTTTGAGCACAGCATGAACTAACGAAGATCGATGAGTGAAAAACAGACCTAAATTCGTACATCAATCATAATTGTTAAGCTGCATTATTAGTGGCATTTTCCAAGAAGAATTGCACAATTAATTTCTAGAATAGGCGCCAGTGGATAAAAGGGAAGGGAACGGGAAGACGCGAAGGACATCTCTGATCAAGAATTGCTCTGTAAACTGAAACTAACGCAGAGGAACAAGAATTCAAGAATTCAAGGATTCAAGAACCCAGCATCACTGAAACTAATGCAGAGGAACAAGAATTCCACCCAATGCTTTCAGACGACAGTTTCTAAGTTCTGAAACTGAAATGCCATTTCAAACTGCTTCCCGGTCAGTAGATTGTATCAAATCTAACCACCATTACAGAAGAGTAGCTGAATTTTCTGAAGCTATCTTAAGGGAAGATGACAGTCAATTCTCATGTCACTGTATATATCAGGGGCAGCAATGCCTGAACGCTTTCGGTTTCCGAAGAGATGAATTGCGAAGTTGTTAGAAGTTCTGCTCTCGTGCTCCTCTACGGTTCTGGCAGATCAAACTGTGGGAACCTTAGCCCCGCAGCAGCTGGGCAAGGTAACAAGGAAAATAATTATGTAATTAGAGAGCATATCGTGGGTATTACAGCAGTGACAACTAGTCATGAGTGGACCAAATAGATAACAGTAGATACTCATCTCCAAGATCTGAACTATTGCTAATAAGCAGGACAATTGAATTATCTGAACTGGAGATCAGATTATTGGAACAACTGAATTTCTGAACTGACCACCATGGCATGAAATGTAATCCGACAATTCGGATTGAGCTAAAACTCTGTCAAGGACTGCTAAGTTATATGTGGCACTATGAATACTACAGACCTGGGAACGAAACTATTTCCATTCAAAAGCTTCTGCTTGTCATGCAGATTTAGATTAGTCTTAATCAAACGAAGTGGAGCATTACCTCAGGCACAACTTGACTAATAAAGTGTAAAAACCAGAAAAAGCAATAAGGATAGCAGGCAACAACTTTGCAAAACTACAGAATTTCTCTGAACAACTGGGCTATGGAAAATAACAGGCAAGTAACATTTCCTGTTGTCAGTATGACACTATGATCTACTCAAAGTCTATCATGCAGATTTTTTTTTACTGATTGCTTTGCATAACAAATTCAGAACTATAGAACTACCGTAAGCCATGGGATACGTTTCAAAGTTTGCAATTCACACTTCCACATTACACGCTGAAAATTTTATACATCTGATGTGCTGAAATGGCAAGAAGCAGATAAAAGTGCCCCACAAACTACTGAGAAAGCTGCAGAGTTCTCACCTCGCGATCCGTTGGTGTACACCACAATTTCCATAGGATCTTTGTTCACAGGTAGATCTGTGACCAGCGGGATAGGCCTCGCGTTCTTGCCGGCAAGCACGCACAATGTGATGCCGACGATCTTGCAATCGTGCCCCACCAGGGTCCTCAGGTCGAACACGGAGCGGCCCTCGTAGAAGAAGTTGGGCCGGTCGGTCAGTTCCTGGTGGACGTCCCCTTCGTCGTTGGCGAGCGCGTATCGGATCCTGCGCCCCAGAGGCGGGGGGTCGAACTCCAGGTCGGGCAGCCCCGCGATCAAGTCCAATGACTGAATGTTCAGAGACCAAATTATTTGTGAATTTCACACTAAATTCAGAAACAAAACCATTGTGATCCGGTAGTAAATGTTCAAGACAAAGAACTCCAATGGTGACCTCAACTAAAGATTTATGCAGATTAGTTAGAACAGAGAATTTCGTAAAGTGACCAGAATCTTGAACTGCGAACAGTTCCTTAGGTAAACAGAGCAATTCGTAAAGTGACCAGAATCTTGAACTATAACAAAACACATCGATGTAGAGGCGCAAGAACACAAGAAAGCATAACTGTCCTATAGGAGCGATACTGATCACCGCGAACAGTTTCAGAAGAGGGTTTCGTTAAGTTCAGACTTTGGCAAGAACAAACGCGGATTGTGCGGACAGGTGAATGCAATAATCAAATTGAGCGGTTCTTGGAAAAATGGACATCGTCAAGAAACACCGTCGGTGCTCCGAGTAACCCGTTCACGGGACGAACGCAAGAAGGTGAACTCACCTGAGGAGGAGGTGGTGGTGGAAGTGGTAGCGGCTCCGGGCTCGGTGGGATGGCCTCAACCTTCCAGTGCACCCTCCAGCTCATGGGGCGGTAAGCCGTGACAATCCATGGCAATGGGTTGAGATCGTACGACGGATGCATGGCGGCGTTGGCTCGAAGGTTGAGGTCCCAGGGGTTGCTCAACACCACGTAGCCGCCCCGCCCTGCACCCTGTACGGCCTCCAGACGAACCTAGGGTCTAGGTTCGGGCAGTCGTAGTCCCGCTGGTCGACGCGGAACCCACGTTGGATGCGCATCCGCCGGTTGGTGACGGCGAGGTACCGGCCGTAGGCGGTGCTCTGGATCATGATGTACGGCGCGGCGTCGCCCTCAACATAGCAGTGCTCCACCATCCACACGGCGTTGATGGATGGGGTGTCGCCGAGCGGGCGCAGGGATACCCCAACCGCGTCCTCGTCGGCGTAGACGTAGTTCTCATAGAAGGAGGCCTGCAACCGCTCGAAGCCTCCAGCGGGGAAGAGATCCATCGCGGTCGGGGGATACATGGCGCCGGTGGTGGTGCTGCGATGGCAGACGACTGGGATGCTGTTGGCCCTGAGGGGAAGGGGAGGGAGAGGCGGGAGCAGAGCAGAGCAGGTGTTCGTTGGGATGGTTGCGTTGCGTTTGGGCGGCGGGGGGTATTGCAAGCAATGACGACGACGCTTTTGGGCTCGCGAGCGTGAGTCGGTTGCGCACTTGCGCTCGGCCTCGTTCCACTGACATGTTGGTTCATTGCTGGGCCCGGATACGCCCTCCAGTCCAGCTGGCGAATACGCCTCCGGCTGCTGCTGCGAAGTGCGCTGGTGAGAGATCCATCGCGACGTCGTCACGAGCCCGGTCGTCAGGGTCAGCAAGGAGCCAAGGAGAGCTGCTCTGCTTCACCCGGCCGGCCGCACACGCTCGCCGAGCCCACCGGCGTCTAGCCGTCTATACTGCCACTGCCACGAGTGGGTCCACTGGTGTGAGCAAGGCAACGTGGGTTTCGTCGCGCGCCGGCCGTGCTGGGGCTGCCGAGACTGCAGATCAATGGCGGAACGGCAATGTTGTACGGTTGGCAGTGTGCAGTTGACTGACGGCTGAGTGCATTAGCGGAGCCAAGATGAGCACCTCGGGGGCTAATCAATAGAGATTTAGAATAAATGTCGAAAATTAACGATGAAATCAAGTTTTTTCTACAGTAAATACAAAGAAAAATCACTCTCACATGGCCCCCCGTGGATCCGCCACTGGCTGAGTGTTTTTAGAGCAGTTGCGTGGAACGGACGAACGGTTTCAAGTATGATGGAACATATGTTCTCTCAGTGTCGGTTTATAAATCCGGGGTCTTTTTTGGATCGGCTTCCCAGTAAAAGCTCGGCTCAGCAGACGACGTTACGAACGATGCGTAACTCCTGGGCCAGCCCAAATACCCAAACGACAGGTCAGAAGGGCGATCCAATCTCCGACCGGAAGGCCTCGCTAAGGAGGAACAACGCTCGCTTCCGACTCCGGCCCGCCTCTCCGACCGGAAGGCCTGGCCAAAGAGGAACATCGCGCGCTTCCGACTCCGGCCCGCCTCTCCGACCGAAAGGCCTGGCCAACACACCGTTTCTGACTCCGACCCGCGTCTCCGACTGAGGATACACCGAACCTCTACTTATAGCTCTTCTCCGACTGGCACAGTCAGAGCCGACTGGGACCAACCGACCAGGGACGCCCGCTTGGTAAGGACCAGGAAACAGGCGGAGCAAATAAAGCAGGACGCTCAAAGTCAACAGCAATACCGAGGACCCTACCCTGCATATCTGCAGCACAGTATCAACAGGATATGTTAGAAGAGTGCCCTGCAACCTTCTAGGCATGTCAGAACCCAAGCAGTATTGTGGACGCCGACATTTGCCCTAGAGTATTGTGGACGCCCGCAACCCCCATACCAGACAAACACGATAAAACCCCTTACATGCCTCTGGGCATCAACAGTGTAGCAGACACCGACATCTGCCATACCAGAAGAAGACGACGTAACCTCCCATATGCGTCTGATATCAACAGTGTTATGAGCGCCTACAATCTTCCTGTACCCGACGGTTTGGGCAACAAGACTTAGTAGCATACATATTCTCTCTCTCGATTGTAAGGCCGTCTCCTTCATCTATAAAAGGGGATGCGCTCTCTCCCAACAAGGGGATCCCAGAGTTCACTTACACACCACAACAGAACCACTAGGTTCAAATCTCAAGCACGCGCTCGAACACTTAGCACATAGGGGAGCTCCCGTCACTCTTGGCCCTTTGGACCAGAGTCCGACAGGACCTTTTGCACCCCCATCTTTCTCCCTTCTGTTTATAACCCCACAGCAAACTTCGAGCACCTAGGCTCAGGAATAAAGTCATCGACCGACTCAAACTGGACGTAGGGCACGTTGCCTGAACCAGTACAAACCCTGTGTCATTAAGTGCTAGGCCACATCCGATCACAACATACTGCAAAACTACAAATATTTACGTGTTGGTCACTTTCTGCACCGACAGTTAGCGCCGTCCGTGGGGAAGACGCTGTACGTTCACACTTTTGGTCATCGAATGATCCACTTTTCCACCACCTTCGCCATGGCGGGCTCGAGCGATACGACTCACTTCGGCTCGTTGAAATTTCCCACACTCCCACCTGTTGGGATGTGGGTTCCGCCCGTCTTCGTGCTGTCCTAGGTCTTTCCCTTTGGAAGCCTGGACTTCATCGCCGACCGGCTCGGCGTACTACACCTCCGTGAGCAGGCACCCATCTCGGCGCCATCGAACGGGCGCCCTCCATCAGCTCCAGGACACCCGACGACTTCAACGACGAGGCGCCTATGCTTCATTCTGAGCAAACGCTCTGCTCAAACCCCGCTGTGAGTAATGTATATATTGTTATTTGCTCGCTATTTACTATCTTCCGCCAATTATCCAGAGGGATCGCGTTGTCTGCACCGCAACCATCGTACGATCAGTTCCCCTATGGCCTCGCGTTCCCCACGGACACGTAGGCTCGAGGGCTCCGAAAAATGCTGACGCCACCTCCTCTTACATCCGAACTCATGGGGATGGCGAGCTATGGTCCCACCTGTTTCTATGAACTCCTGGATGATGAGGTTGAGAGCGACGGCTCCAGCATCGACGACGTGGCACCTAGCCACCGTCCGTCCCGGGAGTGCGCTATGGCGGACGCTCCAGGACAGCCGCCAGTGGTAGCACAGTCCTTGCAGACTCACACCCCTCCGGACCCTCATGCGGGGGCCCTCGTGCTTGCACAAGAGCACTACGAGGAGCTATGACAAAGGTGGTAGAACCAGCCACCACCTGCGCCCGCACGCTCGGCGCATCACGATGCGCCCCGTGCGCCTAACCCGGTGAGCGGCGCCCAGGGTCACGCCCGCCAAGTCCAGCGCGACATCATGGATGGGGAGAACAATCCCCCATAGTTCGCTTGGGCTAGCCAGAACATCGCCGCTACGGTAATGCTTCTACGTGGCGTTCTCGAGCCCATCGACCCCTAGGAGCGGGCGATCCACCGAAACCTCTGGGCGCTGGTGGAAGTCGCCAGCGTTCAACAGACGGAGAGCTCCGCATTACGACTCCGACTCGTAGCCTCTCTCCCCCACCAGGGGAGTGGGGATGCACTAGACGGAGGCCGCCAAGCGCGGCACAGGAGGCCGCAGCCGCGCCGTGGTCCGACCTGGCGCCTGCTCCACACCGACCGCCGGTACGCGAACAGCTCGGTTCGAACCAAGACGCTCGCAGCGTCATCAGCAACCGGCATCAGGCCTAGCATGATGATGACGTCCATGAGGTGGCGGTGAGGGCAGGCGACGCGGGCCCTGGCCGGACCCTCGAGGGGAGTGGTGAAATGCGCCCCAGGCATGATTGTCGGCCAGACAACCGAAGTCCCAGCCCGGATGGCCCGGGACCACGGGCCTTTGGCCGACACATCAAGAGAGCATCATTCCCACAATGCTTCCGATCACCCACTAACATCGCCAAGTACATCAGGGAGATGAACCTCGGTATATGGCTCGAAGATTTCTGGTTCGCCTGCCGAGCCGGAGGAGTGGATGATGACCATTTCATCATTCAATATCTCCCCATCTGCGTCGGGGGACATGTTCGGGTATGGCTCGAATTCCTCCTGCATGACAGCATCCACGACTAGGTGGACCTCAAGAGGGTCTTTGTCGAGAACTTCCAGAGGATGTATGTCCACCCCGGGAACTCCTGGGACCTCAAAAGATGCCAGCAGGAGCCCAGCGAGTCCCTATGGGATTACATCCACAGGTTCTCCCAACGATGCAACTCCCTCCCTGATGTCATCGACGCGGACGTCATCAGCGCATTCCTCTCCGGGACAACCTACGAGTCCCTGATCCACAAGCTTGACTGCCTGAAGCCTCGTACCACCCGCGACCTGCTCGACGTCGCCACGAACAAAGCCTCCGGTGAGGAGGTGGTCGAAGTGGTCTTCAATGGAGGTCAAGACAGAGGCAAGGCCAAGCGCGAGGACTAAGACAAGGGCCCCTCCACGTAGAGGGACAAGAAGAACAAAAAGGATCAGCGCCGATCGGCCAACACCGCGTTGGTCGCTGCAGCTGATCGTGCGGGCAAGCAGCCCCAGTAGGGCCTGCCTGACCACTTCAACAAGATCATGGATAGCCCATGCACCAACCACACCTACCCCATCCAACACCTCTACAAGGACCGCGAGCTCCTCAAACATTTCCTGTGATAGGTCAGCGGGCCAAAAGAAGGAGACGGCAAAGAGGCGGCAGCCAAGAAAAGAGGCGTGGCAGGGAAGGACGGGGATAGCTTCCTCGACCCCGAGGAATGTATCAAGATCTTTGGAGGATCCGACGCCATCTGCTCCAAGCGCTAGCACAAGGTACGCTATAGAGAGGCATGCACCACCGAGACGGCCGTCCCCTCCTTCCTTAGCAGGTCGGAATCTCCGATCACCTTCGATCAGAGGGACCATCCCTCCCACGTCGCCAGACCGGGATGCTACCTGCTCGTCGTTGACCCCATCGTCATCAAGAAGCCCTATCACCAACGTGCGACCGTGAGCATTTTGAGCTCACCACCACGATCGTCAACTCGTCCGAGCTCCCGTAGCTCGGGGAGTCGTCGACCCTAGCAGTCTCGGACTACAACAAACCAACCTCCTCGACGACCTTCTGCCCACTCAAGGAAACCAAGGCGGTGGGGATCAACCCCACTGACCCAACCAAGATGGTGTGGATCGGGACCCATCTCTTGGCCATATAGGATTGTGAGCTCGTCGACTTCCTACGCGCCAATCATGATGTCTTCACATGGAAGCCTTCTGACATGCCGGGCATACCGCGGGAGGTCACCAAGCACACACTGCGTCTTGTCTCGGGCTCAAAGGCCACCAAGCAGCGCCTGCATCGCTTCAATGATGAAAGGCGTAGGGCCATAGGCGAAGAGATCGCCAAACTCCTGGCAGCCGGATTCATCAGAGAGGTATTCCACTCCGACTGGCTTGCCAATCCCGTTCTTGTTAAAAAGAAGACCGAGAAATGGAGAATGTGCGTTGATTATATTGGCCTCAACAAAGCGTGTCCAAAGGATTACTTTCCTTTGCCACGCATAGACCAGATAGTTGACTCCACCTCGGGATGCGAGATCCTCTCCTTTCTGGATGGCTACTCAGGCATCACCAGATTGCGATGAATGAGTCTGATCAACTTGCAACCTCGTTCATCACCCCGTATGGTTTGTACAATTACGTAACCATGCATTTCGATCTGAAGAACACTGGCGCCACCTACCAAAGGTGCATGCAACAATGCTTCACCGACCAAATCGACCCGCTTGATCAGCCCGATCAAGCCGAGCGGCCAAAACCAACAATCACCGTCTATATTGATGACATAGTGGTCAAAATGGCTCAAGCTTGTGACCTGATCGCAAACTTGGCCGCGATATTCGTGAACCTCCAAAGGTTCAACATCAAGTTGAATCCCGAAAAATGTGTTTTCGGGGTTCCGAAGGGGAAGCTGCTTGGATACATTATGTCCGAGTGTGGCATCGAGGACAACCTCGAAAAGATCATGGCCATCTCCAACATGGGCCCTATACGCAATGTCAAGGGTGTACAAAGGCTCATCGGCTGTCTGGCCGCCCTGAGCTGATTCATCTCCCAGCTCAGCGAACGGGGGATGCCACTCTACAAGCTCCTCAAAAAGACGGACGTCTTCATCTGGACTGAGGAAGTTCAGTAGGCCCTAGAGAGCCTTAAAGCGTCACTGACATCGGCCCCAATCCTCGTTGCCCCTGAACGGGGAGAACCCCTCCTCCTCTACATCGTAGCGAGCAACCATGTGGTGAGCGCCGCCCTGGTCATCGAAAGGGAGGAGCCGGGACACTACCTTAAGGTCTAGCGACCCGTATACTTTGTCGGGAAGGTACACACCTACCCCAAGGTTTAGTACCCCTAGGTGCAGAAACTCCTATACGCCGTGCTGATGGTGACCCGAAAGCTCCTGCACTACTTCACCGACCACGAAGTCGCGGTTGTCACTTCATACCCGCTCGAAGACATCTTCCGCAACCGTGACGCCGCGAGACAGATCTCCAAGTGGGCACTCGAACTCATGGGCCACGATATCAGGTACATCCCCCATACCACTATTAAGTCTTAGGCTCTCACAGACTTTGTTGCCGAATGGACGCAGGTCCAGCTACCGACCCCGGACATCACCCACGATTACTAGACAATGTACTTCGATGGGTCTGTAATGGCGCCCGGCTCGAGGGCTAGAGTGGTTCTGATCTCCTCGGACGGGAGTAGGCTCTGCTACGCCAGCCACCTCCACTTCCCAGCCTCAAACAACGCCATAGAATACGAGGCCCTCATCAACGGGCTGCGCATTACCATCGAGCTCGGCGCTACGCGACTCTACGTCCGTGGCGACTCGGAGTTGGTCGTTGACCAAGTCATGAAGGAGTCCTCTTGCAAAACCCCCCTCATGGCAGCATACTGCTAGGAGGTGCGCAAGCTCAAGGACAAATTCCAGGGGATCGAGCTGCATCACGTCCCTCGAAAGGACAACGATGCCGCCGATTTTCTCGCAAAATTGGCCTCCAGGCGGGATCCGTCTCCGAGCAGGGCCTTCATCAATGATCTCCATGAGCCATTCGCCCACGTCCTAGAAGGTCCAATCCAGACACACCCCAACACCAAGTTGGCACTCGGGGGCTCTGACCCCAGTGCCTCCATGACGATGTCGCCCGCTGACATCGCCGTGTTGGCACTCGATCAAACCAACTGGCGAGTGCCGCTACTCGCCTACCTCCTCGAGGAGGTTCTCCCACCTGAAAGGACTGAAGCTCGATGGATTGCTCAACGTGCCAAGACCTTCGTTGCGCTTGGTGACGAACTCTACAAACAGAGTCGATCGGGGGTGCTCATGAAGTGCATCCCTACCAACCAGGGGAAGCAGCTCCTCCTCGAGGTCCATGCTGGTATCTATGGACATCACGCGGCCCTGAGGTCACTGGTCAGAAAAGCCTTCCACCAAGGTTTTTACTAGCCCACGGCACTATGAGATGCAGAGGAGGTCATCCATAGGTGTGAGAGATGCCAATTCTACGCTCGGCAAACTCATTTGCCAGCACAGGAGCTTCAAACCATCCCCATCACCTGGCCGTTCATGGTTTGGGGCCTCGACATGGTAGGACCCCTCAAAAAGGGCCTGGGCGGCTTCACTCACCTGCTCGTAGTGGTCGACAAGTTCACCAAGTGGATAGAGGCCAAGCCCATCACCAACATCTGCTCGGAAGAGGCGGTCAAATTCTTCCTCGACATCATCTACAGGTTCGGTGTTCCTAACTGTATCATCACTGACGATAGGACTAACTTCACCGGGAAGAAGTTCCTGGACTTCAGTGATGGATACGGCATTAGGATCGACTAGGCCTCGGTCAGACATCCACGTACTAACGGTGAGGTCGAGCGTGCCAACGGCATGGTCCTCCAAGGACTTAAGCCATGCATCTTCGACAAATCTCAACAAGTACGCTGAGCGATGGGTTGTAGAGGTCCCAGCAAACCGATCCACAGGGTTCACACCCTTCTTCCTAGCCAATGGAGCTAAAGTAGTGCTGCCCTCCGACCTTGACCACGGTGCCCCAAGAGTGAACCCTTTCGACCGCGACTGAGCCGTGGAGGCTCAGCAAGACACAATTGACCTGCTCAAGGAGGCCCGCGAGACGACCATCATCCACTCCGCTCGCTACCAGCAAACTCTCCACAGGTACCACAAAAGGAAGATCAGGGGGAGGATCCTCAAAATCGGTGATCTCGTACTCTGGAGGACCCAATCAATCAAGGAGAAGCACAAACTCTCCACCATGGGAAGGTCCCTATACGGTGACTGAGGTGATCTGACTGAGCGCATACCGACTAAAGGATGACAACGGCAATGTTCTCACCAACACTTGGAACATTGAACAGCTATGTCGTTTTCCCCTAAATTTGGCCTCGCTTTTTATTCAAACACTTGCTCCTGTAAAGCACCCCAGCCTAAACACTTTCAGCTCAGGTCGCTCGGGGTCTCCATGAGGGTACAATACTACCTCTCTTTTTTACTATCACATGGTAAAAACTTTTTGCCCGAACGAATGGGGCATTCCATTCTTTTGATTACCCTATGTAACTTTGTTTTTACTCCCAACTGAGCGCACCCTGCCATGACCTACGGTTACGAGCAGTCGAGCCTCACGGGCCACGCCCAGGTTCTTAAAGTTGCAGCCTACGGAATGAACGGGCAGGTGTGAAAAAGAATGGATAAAAACAAAGCTATGCTAGGATAAAAAACAAGGAACGAATAGTGATTCTATCATAAAGCAGAACTAATGTATTCATTGGTACAAAACTTGTTCACACGGGGGCTCCCCCATGAACTTAACGGTTACATTTGCTGACCACTACTACTCCAAATGCTACTGTGGCCGCACGGCGGCATCGACTGATGCCAAAGGTAAGGCCATGGCACATACCGCATAGGCCCCGCTCGGTTCTGCTCCCTCAACTTCGGCGAGCACAACGGGCACCTCAAGGGCGTCGCATCCATAGATGCTCAGCAGAAGAGCAAGGAGCTCTGGACCTTCTCATGCAGTCGAGGCAGCTCCTGGACAGGGACGCTGCCCGCCAAAGTATGGCTGCCATGGCTAGAGGATGTCTCATCAAACTTTATGAACCAACCAACCTGAGTAGCTACAAGCGTGAAACCTCCCACTAGTGCAGTCCTGAGTGTCTTCCCCTCTGACAAGACTCGCCCAGAGAAGATTCACCGGAAGGAGTCCACGCGCAGCTCCATCCCGACGAAAGCCTCACAGATAGTGACAAAGCCTACGACATGCAGTACCCTCTAGTGTGCCACCTCCTTCGGTGGAAGCGGCCCCTTCTTGGTGAAGGTGGCCAGCACCACCTCATCTATGCTGGATGACCTCCACCTCAACATTGGGCTCCAAAATCATGAACAAGTTTATGAGTTCTCCTTTCCCTCTCCCTTCCCCTATATAAGGAGGAGATGCGGCAGTTAAAGAGGGGCAAAGGATTGGGGTGAAAAACCCTCTCCCTTCCCCCATTCAATGCGGATGGGAAATGACGGGAAGCGCCCTGACCGAGGGGATGCACTCTGCCCATTGAAACAGTGCCTGGTCAGACGGGACGTGGCCTGGGTATGGGCCACCACTACCGCACACTGGGCATGAGAAACAAAGCGCCACCACACACAGGGGCCCTCCAC